>NC_081349.1:14918159-14933920 GCF_029784015.1 Lycium ferocissimum | reverse complement strand
ATTTTTCCTGAAATATTTGGTATTTACAGTGGATTAATTATTTGTCTTCGAATTTTTAAATAGTATATGTTTGGCATTTATTAAATTGTTATATATTTACATAGCAAATCCAAATACTAATGATACTGAGTGTCACAATAATATTTATCACATGTCAAAAATAACGAGTGAAACAAATTACTAAAACAATTTTTTTCATATTAATTTGAAGTTCATATGCATATAAACTCAACACAACTGCACGCATTAGATATCGATAAGCTTCTTAATTTGATCAATGACTATAAATCACATTGGCTCTTCAATCAATCAGTAATAATTTATATTATCATATGATATATCATCCAAATCAAAATATAATAACATTGTTTAACCTTAAAATGGAGAACAATTAAATTTGTACGTGATGCCAAAGATATGTGGCTAAATTCAATTCAAGATTAAATAGCGAGATATGTCAATAAAATGAACAGAGAAGCAGATCTAACCGAATGTTAAATACGTATGGCCTCGGGTATAGAAACCGAGGTCGATACCCTTTTTGTTACAAGCTCTCACGAGGTATAATAAAAAATGAACTTAAGAACAGACGGGAACTGATTTAGTAAGATTCTTATGATTGTTGATGTAAACTATTTCTCTCCTTGCTGTTGCCAACCCTCTTCATGAATGATAACCTCTTCTTTATATAGTAGAGGAGTTTCAACCCTAGTACAATTCTAAATAAAGCAAGTAAATCTGGTGACAGCTGTATTGCCGAGATCGACGCCGAAATATC
Organism: Lycium ferocissimum; assembly: GCF_029784015.1. Taxonomy (NCBI): domain Eukaryota; kingdom Viridiplantae; phylum Streptophyta; class Magnoliopsida; order Solanales; family Solanaceae; genus Lycium; species Lycium ferocissimum. Next base: position 14,933,142 of record NC_081349.1, on the reverse strand, counting down.
CGGGTGAGGGCGAATATTTCGGTCTCCCGCTAATGGCAGTCAATCGCTCTTCCTTTATCGCCTCATCCTGGCCCGAGCTCGAAGCCTCATTCCCGGTGAGACGGTCGTATTGTGACAGAGCATAACCATGACATCGGGAAACCGAGCGTGCCTGTGTCCTCGGTTTTACCCGTATACAGATAGTCCCCCCATTTCCCGAGGTACAGTTAGTGACGGCGGGGAATGGACCCTGAATAAACTGAGCAGCCGCCTCCAATTACCTAGGACGGGACCTTTAAGTCAAATCTCACTCTGCCCGATGCTGGGTCATTATTACCCAGCCGCCAAATCTTTTTGGGGAATCCTCCTTGTATCAGAATTCTTGATACGCTACAGATCTCTTAAATCTCTTTCTATATAAAGCCCATGTCTTCTTTCTTTTCCATGCATCTGCACTTCTTCAAATCTCACTTTGTTCCACCTCAAAACCTACTGATATTCCTGCATTGAGCCCATAATACTCTTCAGATCTTCAATCTTCTTGTTCCAGGGTGAGAATACCTTTTGTTAAGGAGGACCTTCCACGATCATGGCTTACGTACCGTTACTGACTCAGGGTGAAGATCAGCCTTCATTCATGCCATCGGCTGGAGTCGCTGACTCTGATAGGGAGTTGGAATCTATTGCTGCTGGTATTGTTCCGTCGGATTTTATTTATACGAACGACTGTGAAGTGGTTCACCATCTTGACTCGGTGGAAGATTTCAAATCTTGTATCGGTGATAACGCCATTACTACGGTCAGAGAAGATTGCCATCTAGGCGCAGACGTCGATCTTCTCCCCGTTGGGGAGGGTGTGAAAATAAATCATCATGTTGCCGGTTATTCGCTATTATACACTTATCCCTTCGCCATAAGGTTCACCCTCTCTGTTCATAGAATAATCGAGGACTTCGCCGTCGATATCGAATATGTATCGGCGTATCGCCCGCAAATTTGGAGGCTCGTGTTCTGTATTGAGAAATTGGCCAATGCGGCCGGAGTTGCTTTTATCCTCGATCATTTGCTTCATTTATATTTACCTCGGGTGATCCGAGGGGGAATTGTTCAGTTGCTTCCCAGGGGAAGTCGAAGCCTAATCGACCCTGAAAACGATTATGATCGAGGATGGCTTTATCGGTTCGTGATGATACGCATTGTTCAACTTCACCGTCCATCGTCTGTCGATTTTTCTGAAGTGTGGAACCCTTCAGCGGATCCAGTTGAGCCCACGCTCGAAACTACTATTTTTGAATGGGTGGTTGCCCTTCTTCGGGCTTCTCGTAGCTTAGGCAGTTTTTGGAGAAGAATGGCACCCGAAGGGTGGAAAGGCAAAAACCACGGTAACTTCTTAATCTGATCGTTTCGACCCCTATTTCCCTGTATTATTATCTTAACTCAATACCTTTAGTTTCCAGGACTTCGGATGAGGAGGGCTTCCAAAGGAAAGTCGGTAGCCGAGGACGTAGTTCGAGGAAGAAGAACACCCGCTCCATCGAGGCCACCTAGACGCAGAGAGGCTGGAAGTTTTTCCGTTATACATTCGGGAGTTGGATCTTGAGTTTGAACTCGCCATATTATGGGGACCCATCAGGAAATGCCTTCGGGTGAAACTACACCAGTGATTGTGCTCGATGAGGAAGATTTATCGGGATTGGATATCCCTGGGTCGTCCACCTCTGGTGCAAATCACGGGGACATCTAATCGGTATCACCCGTCATTGCCGCATCCTGTGGATAGACTCGGAGATCTCATCCTCCAACTTGTTAGGTTGAGTAAGGGTGTGGCTGCCTTATTTTGTTTTCCCATTACTGGTCGTAGAGTAGGGTTTCTTCTGCTTTTTCTGATGTACTGATGTATCCGGCATAGTCGGAATTTTATGAAATGGAAAAAATCTTTAATGGAGTTTTGCAAATTGGTTGTTATTGGACTTTATTGAGCATTCCATGTGTATTTTTTGTACCCAAACCTTCGTATATGCTCTTGTTGTATTCGATCAGTAATCATTTATTCCATAATCCGAAAGAACCAGCATGTTTTGCTACCGGCCACCATAATCGAGCATCTTGTGATTAAACTCGGCCACGACCGGTTCGAAACAACATCCTCTGCGAAATATTCGGAAGCTTTACTTGATCATGGAGGTGTTCGTACGAGGTCCCGATCTAGGTCTCTTCGGAAGGTCGACCTGTTTAAGCACGATCTGTTGGTTGAGCGGACGCCCCGGTTCCTTCTCGCGTACGCTTCCCATGATTAGATAGGATCAAGGTCACATCCATCACATCCGTCTGACATCGACACGTGTCGAAGCCCCATTAGCTCTGAAAACGGTTGCGGAAGGTAAAGCGTCTCGGTCCCACTCTATAAAAGCAAGTTTTCCCCTTCTTTTTTCACTTTTCAACTTTTACCAAAGGGAATTTTTACCTTCGTGTGCTCTGAATACTTTGATCTTCATATCTTCAAACCTTCAAACCTCCATATCTTCATATCTTCTTCTTAATTTCCTGTTCAATCTTCAAATCTTCATTTTAAACCTTCTTATCTTCATACTTTCAAAATGACGAGCAAATCTTCAAAGGCTAAGGCCGGTGAGACATCTTCAGCTCCTAAACCAGAGCCACTGCTGACTGACTCGTTCCTCAAGACTGTTCGACCATTCGGGACTTCAAAGTTGAGAAACCTTCTCAACAGGGGGATCGAGGTGTCGAAATATCAGCCTATCTGTACACGATACCCCCGAATAAACTCGAACGAGTCAAGGAAGATTGTGGGTGGAAAGGTAAGGAGGTCGTTATTCCCGACCAAGATGAGCCCATATCGACCTACGTGGAAGGGTACTTAAGTGTTTATACTTACCCTTTCAACTTCACCACACGTGACCCTGTGGTGGTCGATTTCTGCAAGCGGTACGAGATCACCCTCGGCCAAATTCACCCGTCATTTTGGAGGATCGTTGTGCTCCTCCGTTATTTTGCTACAAACGTGAACATTCCGTTCACGGTGCACCACCTACTTCGACTATATAGCCCCGTGTCTTCAGAGGGGGAATGATAAAACTTTCAAAATGAGCTGCAAAAGCGCCCTTCTCCGGTCTGGACGAAGATAGAGACGGAGGCTGGCAAGGCAGGTTTGTCCGAATCAGAACAGTGGATCTGATCCTCATTGACAAATTGCCGTTTCCCGATAAATGGAACCCAAAACGTAAGTAACTTTAAGTCGATACGATTCGGCCGCGTGCCTGCACCGATACTGAACTTTTTATTTATTCGTGTGTATACAGCGCTTATCTGAACCCTTAGTGCGGTTCCTAACCTCGACCAGTGGATTGAAAAAATATGTTCCCAACTTACTTATGCCGAACGTACCTGGAGGCATTTATCCTGGTCCCGTTGGGAGGTCGGGACCCATGGTAAGTCTTCTCCTTAGAGCGTCGTCCTTTTTACTCTGTGTAATATGCCACGTTAGTTAGGTAATGACTGTTCTTCTCTTGCTTCACAGGTTTGTCAAAGGCCACCAGAATTCGGGGCCAGGAAACTACCGAGACCTCAGCTGATGAGCAGGATGTCGAAGCTCCGGGTTTGGGAGACCTAGTTGAAACGAGGAAAAGAAAATCCTCCAAATCATCTCGAGCTCCTTCCCAGTCTAGGAAAAGATCGAAGGTCATTATTTGAGAAACTTCATCGGAAGATATCTCGGCCCGTGTTTTGGACGCTGAGGTTGTTGGCCAATTATTAGACCATTTTGACGATGATGACCAGGCGTTGGGTGGGCATCGTCTTATTGACGAGCCCCTTGAGCATGATTTGACTGATTCTGTTGCAATCACTCCACCATTGGTGGAAAGCTCAAGTCGAATTCCAGCTGGGTCGAGTGGCATCTCGAGGTCGACGGAGGCAGGATCGTCAGGTCGAAAGTCGGGGCCTCCGATCACACTTCTACTCGAAGTACTGGAAAACTGCCAGCCGTAGCCGCTGGATCGAAGGCAACTTCATCGGTATCAGGCTCTAAGGTACCTACTATTCCGCCTTTATATGGTATTGGTTCTGTCCTTCCGATACAAGCTGTGGCCTCATCTGAAATGATAATTTGCATACAGGATTTTTCGCCGCCATTGGTGGATATTCCTGCCGATGATGAAAAAGCCAAAGGCAAGGTGACCGAGCAAAGGGCGGCCGGTCATGGGGTTTATGAGATACCTGCTCCGGATATGTCGGGTTTCAAGCATTTGCCTATCCTGGTAGCCGATCATTTCGGGGTTAATTCCGATCCCAGGTTGGAGAAATCGTTTCCTGCCCCTAGTATCGACCCGAATCGGAAGAGGCTAATCACTTTTAAAGTGCGGGCCGATATGAACATTCTATCGGGTCCTGTTGAGGTATCCAGCTATTTGTACCCTCTGGTGTCCCAAGAGGACCGTAAGAAAATGGCCAAAGTCAGCAAATCATGCCTTTTCAACGAGCTCAGCATGCATTGAATCGGGTAAGTCTCGTCCTTATGTTCTTTTTCCTCAGCTTTTAATTTCATGCCTCATTTTAATAACCGTTCCTTTTCCCCTTATAGGCCTTCGTGCTTCACCATGCAAGCTTCGACCGGCTTAGGCACGAAGTGGGCCGACTCAAGGAGGGGCTCAAAAATAAGAGTCAGGAGATGGACGATCTCATGAATCTATATGAGAAGAAGTTGCAATATATCTCGTCTCTCTCTGATCTTTCTATCCTTAAATCGGATTTAGCAGCGGCTCGAAACGAAGCTGCCGAGGCCAAACGGGAACGTGACCAGTTGGCAGAGAAGGTAAAGGCTTTCGAAGTTTACAATAAATCTTTAGTAGCCGATGCTAATAACCTGGCTTCTCAGGCCCGAGCTTATGTTAGCCAGATTGATCAACTTCGGGCAGAGCTTAATGGGATCAAGCCCGAGTTTAATGCCCTCCACGAAACGACCATCTGTGTTGTGGCCGAACGTGATGTTCTCCGGGAGCAATTTCGGGCGTCGGTGGAACAAATGAATGGCCTTATCTCATTACTTGTTGCGGCCGAAATGGAACGGGATCGATTGAACCGGGTTATCACCGATCTGCAAACTGAGCATGGAATGGCTCTTGACCAGATCTCGGGTTACGATGACATGTTAGAGCAGTACAAGGCCGATGTGACTGCTGCCGGAAAGGCCAGTAATCTTAGAGCTGAGTACGAACGGTGCTTGTCCAGAAGGAAGACCCTCGAAGAAGTTCAAGCCACTGGTGCGGACTTATCAGATCTGATCGACGAAGCCAAGAAGCTTGAAGTGGAAGCAAAGGCTGCGTTCGACCCTGAGGATTTGGATATCGACATCGAGTCAGCCGATGAAGAGGTCGAGGGGTCAGATGAAGATTAGGTTCGGGACCTTGTGTCCCTTCTTTTGTTTTTATACCTTTGTTTTGAGGCCACTATTCCGAGCCTTTGTAAATCTACTTTATATATGTATGAATCAAAACTTGTATTTGATATTTGCAAAGTACTCCTCGGTTCAATGTTTTGTTCGGTTTATGCCTTCATTATAATTTGCCATATTATTTCGGCTAGGATAAAATTCAAATGGTAACGGCCCATAATTGGGTTTTAGTCCGTGTTGTCGTTAGTCGTTGCTTTATTCATAATTTGCAAGACAGACTCGATCATGATAATTTTGCGTTTTTAGACCGTGGTCTTTAACCGTTTTAGTAGCAAAATTTTTCGAGCTTGCATATGTTTTTTTAGACCGTAGTCTTTTAACTGTTTACGCCATAGTTTAGACCGTAGTCTTTAACTTTTATGCCATAGTTTTTCGGTATTTGGCAACATCGGATCCTTTTGATCGAAGTAAGTTTTTTATTGAAAAAACCGGCCAGAGATGCATTCGCAATTATTGCCACGACAAGAACAAACTAAGTGGATACGATTCAATCGATCGTTTGGTCCTTACATCTGATCCTATCGTTCAGGCCTTGGCTTTTACATAGTTATCACTTAACCCATGGTATAATAGTCCCCTAGTATTTGAGTCCGAAGTATGAGGGCTCGGGTACTATTAGCGCGGTATGTGTTATCCCCGGTCTCCGATCTTTGATCGATATGCTCTACATGTGTAGCACGCTGTTCGGCGCTGCCTCATTAAAAATCTTGCCGAAAACCCACTTCGGGACAAAATGATCGAAGGGAAAAAGAGTGCAAAGACGTGCTTTCAGTCCTAAGTCCATGACTTCCGAGTATCCGCTGTGCTGTTTCGTTGTCCCTCGGGTTGTATCCCTGCATGGTTAGATCGAGAGAGAAGAACGCAAAAGAAAAGTTATTCGTACCTTTAACAGTAATATCGTTTTAGGTGTGCCACATTCCAGTTGTTTTTCAGCTGTTGTCCGTCTTCATTCTCGAGCTGATAAGAACCCTTTCCGGTTATTCCAGTGACTCGGTACGGTCCTTCCCAATTCAGGGCTAGTTTCCCTTCATGAGGGTTCTTCGTATGAAGTGTGACCTTCCTTAGTACCAAGTCCCCAATTTGAAAATGTCTGAGGTTGGTCCTCCGGTTATAATACCTTTGCATCTTCTGTTTTTGTGCGGTTATCCGGTTATGAGCAGCTTCCCTTCTTTCGTCTACGAAATCCAGATTGACGGACATTGCTTCATGGTTTGAGTTCTCAGTGGCATAATGGAATCTTAAGCTTGGCTCACCAACCTCGATGGGTATCAGGTCCTCGGCTCCGTATACAAGGGAAAATGGGGTCTCCCCGGTACTTGATCTTACCGTTGTGCGGTAGGCCCATAAAACCTCAGGCAGAACCTCCTTCTATCGGTGCTTAGAACAGGCCAGTTTCTTCTTTAAATTTTGCAATATGGTTTTATTGGTAGACTCGGCCTGACCATTCGCGCTCGGATAATATGGGGTTGATAAGATTTTCTTGATTTTGTATTCTTCAAAAAACTTGCTAACCTTGCTACCTATGAACTGCTTCCCGTTGTCACACGCGATCTCCGCTGGTACCCCGAATTGATAGATTATATGGTCATCGTAAATGAAATCAATGACCTTTTTTTTCCCTGACTTTCTCGAGTGCCTGTGCTTCGACCATTTAGAGAAATAATCAGTCATAAGTAAAATAAATTGCGTCTTACCTGAGGCCCATGGCAAAGGTCCCACTATATCCATGCCCCATTTCATGAATGGCTATGGGGAGAGGACCGGATGGAGCTCTTCCCCGGGTTGATGTATTGACGGAGCGTGCCTTTAGCATTCGTTACATTTTCGAGCGAAGGTTTTGGCATCTTCCTCCATCTCGTTCCAGTAGTATCCTGCTCTGATTAGCTTGTGGACCAATGAATCGGCTCCCGAATGGTTTCCACAAGTTCCCTGGTGAACTTTTCTCAGAACATAGTCGGTATCTCCTGGTCCTAGGCATCTCGCTAAGGGGCCGTGGAATGACCTTCGGTACAGCTGGCCATCGACCAAACAAAATCTAGCTGCCTTGGTTCGGAGGGCCCTTGATTCCTTGGCATCGGATGGTAGCTTTCCTATTTGGAGATAGTCTATGTATTTGTTCCTCCAATCCCAAGTGAGGCTGGTCAAGTTTATTTCGGCGTGGCCGGAACAAGGCATCTCAACTTTACCAGAACACATTAAATTGTGTAAATATTATATTGCTAAAAGGATATCCTATATTCTCAGCTGGACATTTTACATAACTGAAGTTCATAAGATAAAACATTTAAGCAAAACTGTTAAAATCAAAGGATGGGTTCCTAAGGATAAACCATCACCATCATTAAAAGGAAAGCAAGCAGCATCAACCAGTGGCAGCAAAGGATCCAAGGAATCCAAAGCAGAATTAAAGGAAAAGCTACTACAGGCTTTGAACAGACTAGACGAAGCAAATCCCCTAGAAATCCAAGAATTACTAGACTCTGCTTCATCATCAAACAGCGACAACGGAGACATGCTAGAACCACACGGAATGGCTCAAGCATACCTTGTAAGTTCTTTTTAAGACTGTGTCTACTGTTATAGCTCCTAATATTTGGTTTCTATGGTGTTCATTAAGATAATTATCCCACCAATTTTTTAACGTTCCCGTGAAACCAGAAACAATCATTGTTGCTGCGTGTCTATCACCAGCGCTTCTAGCTTTGTATGCTGTTATAGCAATACCCATTTCATGTAGCTTTTTATAGATTTGGCTTTCTGCTAAGCCATCTATATTCCATTCACTAATATCTGATCCACTGTGTGCTACACTAGTTAGATAGATGTCTTCCTCAAGTTGGACATCTGGAAACGACGGTCGTTTGTAATAATTCTTTTTTGTAGGATGTTTTAATCCTGTTAATTTTAAGATTTCTTTAGAATCTTGAGAAGCTGATTTAAGGACTTGGGTGGTAGGAGTCTTATTAGCTAATTCTTTCCACCTTCTTACTTCATCTTCTAATTCCTTAATATTAAGTTTCTTATTTTTATCTTCAGAGATGTTTTTACTAGAAGTTGCTTTACTAGCAATCTTAGCTTCAGATATCTTTAACTGTTGATTGATCCTTTCAAGAATTTTTTGATCATCAACGTTAAATTCTTTTAACTGTGGAAATTTAGTATATTCCGATAATTTAATTATTGGATGTTTCTCCAAACTTGTTTCTCCAATATTTTTTACTGGAACTTCATGCTTGTTAGTTTCTTTTACTATTTGTTTAGAAACTGTATGTAATAATTGATTAGTGTAATTATTTTGTTGGATTATCTTGTTGATATCCTTACTTTTAATTTCGGCTTTAGAATCCATACCTTCCCGCTTAAAGGGTGAAGCAGTTATGGTTTCTTTTCCTACTGGTATAATAATTTCTTCTAATGGCGGAATTGTGGTCTCTTTTGTTCCATTATTCCTGGTGTACCATTTATTTATAACCATGGATAAAGATTCCTTTTTAGGAAATTTTCCTGTTTTTCTAAACCATTTGAAGAATTTTATATTCCTCTTAAGTCTTTTTACGTCATTATACCATTCTAATTTATGTTTATATTTAGTTTCTAGATCATGGGTGTTTAGATACCAATCATACATTGTTTTATGACTACTCATTTCTTTTTCTAAACCTTTGTAATCTGGTTTAAAATTTTTACTTCTAATCATGCCAAAGGTATCTTTTACCTCTTCTTGTATATTCATTTCACTAGCTGTTGGACTAGTTGAATTATTATCGAACTGTTGATAATAAACTTTTGGAATAGTTTGTCTAAAATCTACTCCTTTTAGTTTCCTATTAACTTCATCCATTATTGGATCATACCTAGTACTCTGCTTGGTACTAATATTTTGACTAGAATTTTTATATGAACCTATTTCTTCCTCCGGGGGTTTGGAAGGAGAAGGTCTTGAAAAGACATTCGATGGCCGGACGAAGGTCTTGAATAAGACATTCGGCTACACAAGATGATTCATTCATCGAGTTAGATCTAAGGAACTTTAGGTCTATAGATCCATCAGGGTGTTGAATAACTTGCTCAATAGTTGAACTCTCTGGTTCAGCTTTTGGCTGAGTTATGGCGTTAAATCGCCATTCATCTTTTGATAAAATGTCATCCCATTTTATTAATTTTGGGACAAAGGTACTACTATGTTCTTGGCTTGATTCCATGAGCATAGTGACTCCTTTTGGACTTACAATTTTAGCTTTTGGGGCTAAGGTAGTTTTCATTAGTCTGTAATATATCCTGTATATTACAGCTATTTCTTTTGTATTAATTTTGCTATTCATGTTTCTTGTTTTTATATTAAGGGTTAACGTATCCAGTACGTTCTGATCATTAATGTTAACTGAATAATTAGGATAACAATTAAAGTATACCGGGCCATTAGCTAGGTTACTTTGTAATACTCCTAATAATGAATCTTCAAAGTTTAATAATCTATCATCTCTTAATAAGAGACATAAAGGCGTATCTAAACCTAATCAGAAAGAGGTTTGACCGCAACTTGGACAAGTCCTATGTGTAAGAAATTAAAATTTCTTTGATATCTTTTAATATCTTGAACTTGTAATAATTTAATAGTTCTAAAGAACTATTGATGGCTATAGTAGATTCACTAGTTTTGATGTTGTAACTTTTTACAAAATCAAACTTTCCTGTGTTATAGATTGATCGGAATGGTTCCTTTGGGATATTCCAATTCTGTAAATCATTTTCTACTTTAGCTATCCTTGTAGCTACCGCTGATAAATTGTTACTATTTATTTCCTTATGTTTATCTAAGGATAAATTACTCATTAATAATGATCTGAATATTTACGAAGCTGCCTTACGTGCCAACGCATATTCATCTTGTTTATTATCAAGCTATCCATTTTAGCTTGTATCTGGGCTTCTAGATCCCATATTGCATTTATTATAAAATCTCTTGTGAGATGCCTCTCACTATTGTTATAGGCTTCTAAGAACCTAGGATTTAATAACATTCTTTTGAAAGCTAAATCTGAGTGTAAAGAATTAATCTTCTTTACTTTCTTGTTTATCTTTCTCTTATAATCATAGATTTCTTCATTATAGAAAGCTATTTTTTGAAAATAAGGTATTGTTTTCATTGTTGAAAATAATATTTTCTTTTTATAAGAAAGGTTGTAAGGGTATGATATACCTCTTATGGGTATGTCTACTCTCACTGTTCATCTTCTTCTATGTTCTTCTAAGGGAGTTAACAGTTGTACTGTTTATCTTTCTTATTCTTAAATGTACTGTTTCTCTAGTATATTTAGTGTCTATGTGTCTTGTCTATGTGGTCTTGGGACTCGGTCTCTATTCTATGTGGTCTTGGCGACGGAACACCAATTGTCTTTTTTTTTTTCCCTAGCGGCCTCCCTTGCCTTTACCTCACACTTTGACTCGTTTAACCACAAGGAAGCTTGCCAACGTCCGAAATCGGGGATTATCCGATTACCTCACACTAAGACCTCAAGACTATGTCTTAACCCTTATGGGAACCTCACACTAAGACCTGGACACTTGGATAGTATTTTGACACTAGAGAATAAACACATTTAGGGATAAGGAAGACAAACAGTAGTTCTGGACTACCAACTGTATAAGAACATATTAAAGATTATAACAGGATTTCGACAGAACCCTAGGTAGTACGAGGGGTTTAGCCACTCATACTTGGCTCTGATACCATTTTTGGACTGATCTTTTACAGGCTAAAACCATTTACTTAAAATAAAGTAAATTAAATGCGGAAAATAATTAAAACATTAAATACTTACAAAAGCTTGGAGCTTTTTATTTCACCATTGAAGGGATTTTTACATGGAGAGAAGAGAGGAGAGGGAAAGGCTTATTTCAGAAATCGGGGGTGATTTTCTGATGCCTTCTATGTTTACAAGTGAGAGCCTTTTATAGGCCTCTGACAAATAATTGGCATTCTAAGATGCTTACAAGTGGACGGCTATCTTTAAAGATGCCATTCTGCTTTTTGAAAAGTTGGACGGCTACTTTTGATAAAGCTTGTCGGCCACCTTTCTTCTTTTTGACTTTTGCCTTTTGCTTTTCAGAAGAGGCAAATTAAATTTGGTTTATGGGCTGGTTGTGAACTAGGTAGTGCAGTCATGGGCCTAAATGGTAGGTTAGGAAATTCAGCTAAGGCTGAATACCTATTTGGGTAATTGGGCCGTGTTTGGTTGGGCTTTTTACCGGAAAGGGGAGTTTGGGACTCCGGCCTCATTCGTCCCCTTGTAGAAATTCCCTTGTAAGAAAATCTGGTAGATGATTTGTATCACCTTTTATAAATTCAATTTCAAAATCAAAACTGGATAATAGTGCTTGCCATCTGGCAAAAATTTGCTTGGAAACAAGATTTTTAACATCTTTTTGTAAAATCTCTTTAGCTGATTTGCAATCGACTCTTAGTAAAAAAGATTTGTTTATCAAATCATCTTGAAACTTTGTAATACATAGTACTATAGACAAAATTTCTTTTTTGACTGTACTATAATTCTTTTGAGCGGAATTCCAGATTCCAGAAGTATAACGGACCAATTGTTCTTGAGAATTCGAAGAGACTCTTTGTTTAAGAATTCCACCGTATCCTTCATTAGAAGCATCGGTTTCGACAATCATAAAAGCATCTGGATTTGGAATACCTAGACATGGTAGTTTTTTGACAATGGTCTTGATTTTTCTGACCGTATCTGTTTGACTTTGACTCCATGGGACTGGATTCTTTTTGAGACGCTTGTAGAGTGGTTCACAGATCTTTCGTACATTTGGTATGAAATCTGCAACATAGTTAAGACTTCCTAAAAACCTTTGTAACTGGGTTTTATCAGGAATTTCATCTGGAAACTTGGATGAGAACTCAATGGCTCTACAAATGGGTTTATACGTACCTTGGTAGAGGTCATGTCCTAAGAACCTAATTGTTGTTTGAAACAACTTAATCTTCTTAGCACATACCACTAAACCATTATGTTTAATAATTTTAAAGAAAACGGTTAAATGTTTAAAATGAGAATCAATGTTCTCAGAAAATATTAATACATCGTCTATGTAGACTATAGACATATGACTGTAAGGGTTAAATATATTATTCATTATATTCTGAAATTCTGACGGGGCATTTTTTAACCAAAAGGCATAACGTTCCATTCATATCGAAAGGGGACATTGAAGGTCAAGTTTTTATATTTATCCTTTTCATCTATTTGGATTTGCCAAAATCCCGATTTCATATCAAACTTACTATAGACGTTTGCCTTGTAAGTTCTTTTCAGCTGAAACAAATAGACTTGACCAGGATCTAGAATGTTTCCGCAAACGCTAGCCTCCTTTCCATGTAAGCATCTACATAAGCTTCCTATGTGGCAAAAGTAGTTCCAAGTGGCACCTAGGTGGCGTGATGATGTGGCGGGTCATCTCAATATGCTTAAAAAATTGATTGAGTTTGAGGATAAAAAGAAAAGGCAATAGATAAGAAGCGTAATGCTTTAGAGTTTGAACGCAAGACATATTGTGTTCCGTTCATTCAATGCTTGCAATGGATTGGAAACATAAAAATAATTCTCACTCTTTGGCCTTGGCAACCTTTTTCTTTTCAATCGCTTCATGGCTATAGAATAAATAAAGAAAAAATCTTTAAGAATTACAATGGCCCCTAGTATATCGCCCAAAATGTTTTTTTAAGACTCTTAGAAATGCAAAAAGTTGGAGAAGAAAAGGAGTTCTTAATGTATGCATTATTGACGGCACTTTATTCTACTCCATTCCCATTTTTTTTGGTGACATTATTAACATTTGAAGAGTCAAAATATTTTTTTTGGTGTTAATTTTTTACTTTTTGATTTTTTTTTAGATATCCCAAAATTTAAATATTATGATTTATAGTATTTCTTCAACAATTTTTAAATATGGCATGATCACATCATGCCTATGCCTTCAACACATAGGAATCAAGCCAACAACCTTCAAGCTATCGGGGATGCATTTTGATGAAGTGGGTAGCTTTGAATGTTGAAGAAATTGCCCGGGTTTTCCCTTTAAATGGCCTGGTCTTTAATTTTTGCCTTAAATTGAACTTATGCTAGCAGGACATAGGTACTTTTAGGGCGCGGGGCATAATTTGTAGATATTATGATGCGAAAATATAAACTCATGCTCTACAAAAAAATTATTTGTTATTTGGCAAAAATTAAAGACCCACACAAAATGGGGACAATAGTGAAAATGACCCAATGGTATTCAACGAGAAGGCCAAAACCGGCAGCCCAAGTCCAATTGAAGAGGCCCAATTACACGTGAAGAGTTCAAGCACAAGGTGAAAAAAGCTCAAATGTCTTAACTTAACAGCCAAGGATTTCTTCAGTAAATTTTCGACCAAATGAGATCTCTTGCCCTTTTACAATTCGAATAGAAAAAATAAACTTTTTAGATCTCTTATGTGTTTTGTTTTCCAGATCTCTTACGTGTAAAAAACGAAGATCTTTTATAAAAGGGTCTATAAAGGCCCAAAAAACCATATCTCCCTAAATTTTCAGATGTCCTAGTAATTAACATTAGGTCTTATTTCATTAAGACTATACTGATGAATTATGACGCATTGTGAACTTCAAGGCGAATTTCTTGTTTCCTTTGAACTTTTGCATGTTTAGTTCGGTTTATTTTGGATTTTGATTTATTTGGTTCTCTTTACTGTTTTGTTTTGTTGGATTTTGTTAATCTGTAGATTATGATCTTGAAATTCTTATGAATTTGTTCCCGACTTCAAGTTGTTGCCTCATGTCTAAGTGCGATGCAAAGCCAAGTTCAAGATTTTGTTTTTGGTACATTGAAAATTTAATTAAATAAAATGCTTAAAATCTTTCATAAGCCACACAAATTAAATTTACTAGGAGAAGCCATTTCCTTTAGCACATTTTCCTTGATTATGAAATCCTCTTTAGCACCTCCTTCCAAATACATTTGAAAAATTAAACAATTTTCTTTGATTGTAATTTTCTCAAACCTTTAGCAATTTATTTTTCGTCCTAGAAAATGGTTGTCTCTTTTTGGAACAGTTGTATAGCAAATGACTTTTTAAATATCTTTTCTGTAACTTATTAAAGATTCCTTTTGAACATACTGAAAATTTTATAAGGAAACATTACACTACAATCTAAAAATTTGTAACTTATTGCAAATGTTAGATGACTGTCTATTGTTTTATCTGTAAGGTGGAACAATATATGAGCAAATATTAGACCCGAGTCTAACATTGTCCAAAAAATAACTTCCAAAAAACTATATTTGAGCAACTTTTAAAAATAGAGACAAAATCTAGCTGGAGCCTAAAAATAGGGACATTTTGATACCACACAGTCACAAATTTCCCCCCTTCAATTTACTCAAGTGAATACGATAACAACACTACTAGACTTCAATACCAAACAAGTTGAGAAATTTACTCAAATGAAAGGAAAAAGAAAAGGCAAAATTCATGGATCT
>NC_081349.1:14871850-14918059 GCF_029784015.1 Lycium ferocissimum | reverse complement strand
TTAACAATAAGAAAAAGGACGAAGATGAGTTCGATTTTCAACTTTACCTTTTTCATAAAGCAATCAAATTATTTCGTCAATTCTAACCTTGATAACAATCAATAAAAAATAATATCTAATTATATACAATTCATATATAATCTTAAATTTTATTAACTAAAAGAAATAAAGAACGGCAGAAATAAAAACTAAAAAGACAAAAATCAAAACTACAATAAGAACTAAGAAGACAAAGAAGAAGGGAAGGTAAGAAACGTATGTTTACGAACCGTATGTTTCCCTAAAGTACGATCAGAATATATTACTTAAATAGAATTGGAGAAATCCTTTTTTATATAATGTAAAATTCTAATTGATTTAGGAGTGTGGAAAAATATATTATTAGGGTAGATAATTAAATAATAATTAGTTTCTGTCAAAATGTTTTAGTGCCCATGGGAAAATAAAAACAATTCATTGAAATTTAGGGGACTTCAAAAACCAAATTAATCGGCAAAGTTCGGTCTAAAGCCTAGACAAATTTCGTTCCTTAAATAGGTAAATAACGAAAGCCTAATTTTAGGTGCATAATTAAAATAAGGTAAGACATACATATTCTCTCACCGTCTTTATCTCTATTTCATATTTTAATTTTATTAGTGGACTCAAGGTACACACAATACCCATATTAATGAGTACATATTTTTAGGAAGAAATCGAATTATTATTAACCAATTTAGTTAAGTTAAATTGTAGGAACTTAAAAAAAAAAGTGTAAATACTTCAAATGGTGAACTTTTATCCCATTTAGCTTAGCTAGGCTTATAAGGGAAGAAATCTTGCTCTACAAAAGTTCTTAAAAGTAGTTCTGTGTTCCTGCAAGTTTCAATTTAATTATAATTTGATTAATTGCAGATAGAAAAATTAAATACCTTAATTCATAGAAGAATCTAATTGATTACATAGAAGAATCTAATTGATTAGGTACTCATCACTATAAATTTGACAAAGACATTATTTATACCAAATAAAAAAACAAATAGTCTTGTCTCAAACATTAGATTAAATCATGATTGAATAAAGAACTTACAATCAACATCAAAAAAATCGGAGAGGAAGCCTATTAATTCTACCAACTGAAATTAAACATATAAAATTCAAATAACATAAGCTGTAAATTTGGTAAGGTATTTTTATAAAGAAAAGTAAAGCCGTTTAATATGAATTGTCTCTTAAGACAACATTGAAATTGAAATAGTTGAACTCACCTTAGAATCTATTAAAAAAAATAAAAGAACTTTAAGTCAATTAAAAATCAATGTTATTATCAACCTTATATTTTTTTTTTTTTTTATAACTCATCAATATCTGGAAGAACCATATAATAATTTTGTTCCTTTGAGATCTTGCGCAGTATGCTCGTCATGAGTTTGTCCAGATGTAAAAATATAACAAATACGATGACGGCTAATTGCGACTTCAACAAAATTCAGTTGGTGTTAGTACACGAAAATACAAAAAATAATAATTAACAAAAATACTACAATTGTGAGCAAGGAATATTTATTTAGATGTTAATACAACCACCTGTAACAAATTAACAATAAGAAAAAGGATGAAGATGAGTTTGGTTTTCGACTTTACCTTCTTCATAAAGCAATCAAATTATTTCGTCAGTTCTAACCTTGATAACAATCAATAAAAAATAATCTCTAATTATATACAATTCATATATAATCTTAAACGTTATTAACTAAAAGAAACAAAGAACGGCAGAAATAAACTAAAAAGACAAAAATCAAAAACCAAAATAAGAACTAAGAAGACAAAGAAAAAGGAAGCAGAAGAAACGTATGTTTACGGCAAAGTGTATGTTTTCCCTAAAGTATGATCCAGAATATATTACTTAAATAGAATTGGAGAGATCCTTTTTTATATAATGTAAAATTCTAATTGATTTAGGAGTGTGGAAAAATATATTATTCGGGTAGATAATTAAATAATAATTAGTTTATGTCAAAAAATTTTAGTGCCCATGGGAAAATAAAAACAATTCATTGAAATTTAGGGGACTTCAAAAACCAAATTAATCGGCAAAGTTCGGTCTAAAGCCTAGGCAAATTTCGTTCCTTAAATAGGTAAATAACGAAAGCCTAATTTTAGGTACATAATTCAAATAAGGTAAGACATACATATTCTCTTACCATCTTTATCTTTATTTCAGATTTTAATATTGTTAGTGGACTCAAGGTACACACAATTCCCATATTAATGAGTACATATTTTAAAAAAGATATCGAATTATTATTAACCAGTATAGTCGAGTTAAATTGTAGGAACTTAAAAAAAAGTGTAAATCCTGAAAATGGTTAACTTTTATCCTATTTAGCTTAGCTAGGCTTATAAGGGAATAAATCTTGCTCTACAGAAGTTCTTAAATGTAGTTCTGTGTTTCTGCTAGTTTCAATTTAATTATAATTTGATTAATTGTAGATAGAAAAATTCAATACCTTAATTCATAGAAGAATCTAATTGATTAGGTACTCGTCACTATAAATTTGACAAAGACATTATTTGTACCAAATAAAAAAAACAAATAGTCTCGTCTCAAACATTAGATTGAATCATAATTGAATAAAGAACTTACAATCAGTATCAAGAAAATCAGAGAGGAAGCCTATTAATTACAACAACTGAAATTAAACATATAAAATTCAAATAACATAAGCTGTAAATCTGGTAAGGTATTTTTATAAAGAAAAGTAAAGCCGTTTAATGTGAATTGTCTCTTAAGACAACATTGAAATTGAAATAGTAGAACTCACCTTAGAATTTATAAGAAAATAGAATGTTAAGTCAATTAAAAATCATTATTATTATCAACCTTATAATCTGCTTCGCAGAAGCAAACATTTTTTTTTTATAACTCATCAATATCTGGAAGAACCATATAATAATTTTGTTCCTTTGAGATCTTGCACAGGATGCTCGTCATGAGTTTGTCCAGATGTAAAAATACAACAAATACGATGACGGCTAATTGCGACTTCAACAAAGTTCAGTTGGTGTTAGTACATGAAAATACAAAAAATAATAATCAACAAAAATACTACAATTGTGAGCAAGGAATATTTATTTAGATGTTAATACAACCACTCAGAATAAAATTAACAATAAGAAAAAGGATGAAGATGAGTTTGGTCTTCGACTTTACCTTCTTTTAAAGCAATCAAATTATTTCGTCAGTTCTAACCTTGCTAACAATCAATAAAAAATAATCTCTAATTAAATACAATTCATATATAATCTTAAACGCTATTAACTAAAAGAAATAAAGAACGACAGAAATAAAAACTAAAAAGACAAAAATCAAAACCAAAATAAGAACTGATGTGCCGTGAAATTACGGGATATTCGATGTTAATTTCTTAAGCTTTTGTAACTCTTCAAGCACTTTTGTTGTTACTTTTTGTGTATTTATGTCGTTTTGTAGGATAAGATGCCCGGAGAGCATAACGGAGCAAAATGGAGCAAAATAGAGCAAAATAGAACAAGCAACACTTTCTAGCAGACTTGTCGTTAAAGATGTTGTGCATACAAGACTTCGCAAAGATGCGGTCAGGCATGCAACATGTTGTGCATGCAAGATCTCGAGTGGTACTTGTCGTTAAGATGTTGTGCATGCGAGCAGAAGACTTGCGCAAAGATGTTGTGCGTGCAAAGATCTGCGAGTGGCACTTGCTGGCGAAGATGTTGTGCATGGGAGCAGCACTTGCTGCAGCATGTTGTGCACGCAGGGCATTTTTGTTCACAATTTATTCCCCTTTTTGAATGATATAAATACTCTTTTAGGGTCTGTAAAACATTATCTTTGGCCATTTCATACAAGTTTTGGAGACTAGGTTCCTACACCACACTTTGGGGTTGAAGATTTGGTTGAGCATTTCTTAAACCTCTACTTCATTTCTTCAATTCCTTGCTTTGTATTGTATATCTAAGTGTGTAGTATTTATTTTCTTCACTTGAATCTTGTTTATGGAAATATTCTATGATTAAAGCGTTGGATGAAACTCTTATTTTGCTTATGTATTGAATGATTTTTATTGCTATTGAAGTGGGGTCTTTGTTGATTTAATTAATCTCGTTTTGAATGATTCTTTAGGGAGTAGCTAAACCTAAGACTCGCCCACTTACTTTGATTGAACTCGAAAGAGGAAATCTAGGTTGGGAAAGATTAATTAACAAGAATTTGGGTCATTAAACCCATCTAATAACTTGAGCTAGGAATAGGATAGTTACTTGAGGTTAAATTGATTGTGCCTAATATCACACTCTAAGGCTTGGAAAAGCTTAGAGTGAAATTTATTGATTCGGTTGGAAGATGATGTGCCGTGAAATTACGGCGCATTCAATGCCAACTGCTTAGTCTTTTGTAAATCCTCAAGTACTTTTGATGTCGTTTCTCGTGCTTTTGTGTTAATTTGTAGAATAATATGTGTTGGAAGCAACTTGAGGCAAAATGAAGCAAAAACCAAATTTGAAAGTGAACGAACATCACCTGCGAGTCGCATGTCTTGCGTACGCGAGTTGCGAGGTGCTGCAGATCTAATGACGAGAGATGGCTAAAATGGAGGACAAAGTGGTGCAACACTTGCGAGCACCACGCGAGTCGCACTGATGCAACATGCGACGGTCTTTGCCACGAGCTTGAAGATGCGATGCTGCGAAGCTTTGGTGCAACCTGCGACTTGCAGGTTGCACATGTGGCACCAAGTACGATTCGCACTAGATACGCAGGGGTATTTTTGTCTGGAAATTGTTCCCGTTTTGGAGATATTATAAATAGATTTTCTAGGGTTTTGGACTCATTATTCTACAGATTTTTAAGCTGTCTTTTTGTGAAGCTCATTTATTATTGGTTGGTGAAGCTTTTAAGAGATTCCTTTGCTTTTGTCATCTTCTCCATTCAATACTTTTGTAAGCTTTATGAATACACTTTACATTATTGCTTTACCTTTAATGAATATTAGTAGCTAATCTCTTTAGCTAAGGTTGTGGGACCAAATGTGTTAGTTATGTGATTGGGTATCATATTCATACTTCATTTATATGCTAATGGTGTTTTCTATTAACTCTTCACGCGTTAATGTCTTGTGATGGTGTAAAACATTACTTGTGCCTTAATACCATTACTTTGCTTGGAAAAGAAAGTATAGGTTAGGAAAAGAGTTAATAGCAACAATTTGGGTCATTAGATCCATCTAATAGCTTGAGCTAAGATTAGGAAAGCTAGTTGAGGCTAAATGGGTGTTCTCATATAAAACATTCTAGGCCTTGGAAAAGCCTAGGATGAAATTTGCTAATTTGGTTGGAAAATTTTTAGCAAGATTCACGTGACCCTTGGTTTAATGCATCTAGGCATATGAATAAGTTGGATTGATACCCAAGCGCATTACTTTCCATTGGAACCATAACCTTGGTCCCATTCACCAATAGTTTGCATCTCATAACCACTCTTAGTCTTTAATGAACAAACAACAATCAAACTACTATTATATTCCTCTCTCCCTTGAAATATAGACTAATAGTCGGGCGTTACACTTGACAAGTATATTTCTTCATTGTATTCTCTGTGGAATTTAACCCCAACCTCGTTGGGTTTTATATTTGACAATGACCGCTTACTCCTAATATTAAAGGTGTAATTTGGGCGTATCAAATTTTGGCGCCGTTGTACCCATACTTTGCTTGGAAAAGAAAGTAGAGGCTAGGAAACGAGTTAATAGCAAGAATTTGGGGCACAACCCTCATCTAATAACTTGAGCTAGGAATAAGAAAGTTACTTAAAATTTAATTGGTTGTGCTTGATATCACACTCTAAGGCTTGGAAAAGCTTAGAGTGAAATTCATTAATTTGGTTGGATGACTTTCAATGAGATTTTAGAAATCATTATCTATTAATATAAACCTGCTCTTAGAGCCTGTTTGGATGAGCTTATGCCTATAAAAATTTGTTTACCGGCAATATAAGCTAAAAAAAATAAGTTGGTAGTCTAACTTATTTTTTTGACTTATAAGCTGTTTTCACTTATAAGTCGCTTTAGATAAGCTAAGTCAAATGGGCCCAATTATTTTTTGAGCTTATTTTAAGCACAAAATGACTTTAAACTTGCCACCAAACACTCAAAAAAGTACTTTTTAAGCAACTTATAAGCAACTTATAAGCCAATCCAAACGGGCTCTTAGTTGTAAAATTATAAAATACATTGGATCGTTAGTTGAGAGTTCCTTGTATCCATGCTTGTGGCCATTGATCATTTTACTTGCTTTCTAGATTAGTTTATATTTTCGCATTAGTTATAATTTTCTCAAAATCAAAATATTATCAAGTGTTTGTCTTAGCGTAGAAAGTGATAATTCCTTACTTGTTTAAATCGCCTAGTATATTGTTCCCTGTGGGATCGACCCCAACTCATAATTGGGTAAATTATATCGCATACGACCGTGTACACTTTCTCTTTGAGGAGTGGATTTGGACGTTATCAGTTTTTGCGCCGTTGCCGGGGAATACGGTCTAGAAATTTACTAACTAGTGTAAAACTTTACTTTTAGTCTTTATTTCTTTTCTTATTTCCTTTTTGTTGTTGTGTGTTGTGCAGGCAATATGGACGAGGCTGGTAATCCCATCCAAAATCCACCTGTGGTGGTCATTGAAGAGGCGGCGGGGGCAGGCTATGCAGCGGTAATTCAGCCCCCGCCTCTAATTGGAAACTCGAGTTTTCACGTGACCAACACAATGCTACACCTGCTCAACACTAAGGGCACTGCTTGGTGGTCTACCCAAAGATGACCCGAATAGGCACCTTAGGAACTTTCTTGGGGTTTGTTCTACCAATGTGCATACGGGGCGTCTCGGTTAAAGGTTAAGCTACGGCTCTTCCCGTACTCCCCCAACGGGGAAAGGCACGGCTTGGTTAGATGATCTCCCGTCCGGATCCATCACTACTTAGGAGGAATTGACATAAGTATTCCTGAAGAAGTTCTTCCCTCCATCGCGAATGTTACAACTCCGTGACGAAATCAACAACTTTCGTCAACTTCCTGATGAGGCTCTCCATGAAACTTGGATTCGTTTTAAAAAGAAAGTGAAAAGCTGTCCCAAGCATGGGTTGCCCGATAGTGTGACTCGGTCAACAAATCAGTGGAGAACAACACCCCAGAGGGGTCTATTATGGATAATTCTTATGCCACCATTTGTGAATTGTTGGATAAATTAACCGAGACTAATGAAGCATGGCACACTAGGGATGCGGAAATAGGTGGAGAAAGTTCCTCCAAAAATGTGCTCACTCGTGAGATGATTAAGAAGGAGGAAGAGAGAGATGAATCCTAGCCAAACTTGTCACCTAAATGGATCTTCTTACAAAACATATCATGGGTGGCGGAAGCAAAAAGGTGAATGCGGTAGAATCTTGTGAAGGGGGTTCTCCGGATGAGCAATGTTTCCAAATATATGATGAGGAGGCAAGTTATGTCAACAATCTAAGGGAGGGTTCCCATCCGAACTACCAAGGTCCGAGTCAAGGATCTTGGCGGCAAGGTCAGGGGAATCAAGGTTGGAACAAAGATCCAGGTCACTCTAATTGGAGAAATAATCGTAACAACAATCAAGGGGGTTACAACAACAACTACAACAATCATCGGAGCTCAAATCCGTATGTCCCTCCAAAGGGTAATCAACCAAGCTTTAGTCAACCGCCCACTAGCGATCCCGCTAGTTCAAAAATTGAAGATATGTTGTCAAGGGTGTTGAAGAAAGTGGAATCCACTGATACCCTTTGCAGGGAGACTAGAGATGAGGTTAAATCAATGGGGCAAGTTGTGAGTTCACACTCCACCTGCATTAAACAACTGGAGTCTCAACTTGGCCAAATCTCGGCTATCCTAAATCAAAGTCAAAAAGGCTCACTCCCTGGTGATACAGTTGCAAATCCAAGGAATGATAGTGACCATAAATGCAATGCAATTACTACTAAGAGTGGCAAGACAATTGGGGAAGAGGCGTTGGTGAATGAGGATGTGTTGGGTGACGATGAGAAAATGGTTGAAGAACCCATGGTTGTTGAAGAAGCAATGAACCCAAAGAATACGCGGGCTAGTATTGAAAAGGCTATTGTTGTTGAGGACCCTCCAGAAATTAATGATGCTTCAAAAAGCAAAGAAGCGGTGGCGGAGGTACCAAGGGCTTCACCGCCCGTTATGAAGCCTCCTCCTCCTTTTCCCCAACGATTGGCAAAGAAAATGGACGATGAAAAATTCCTTAAGTTCATCAAACGATTAAAGCGGCTCTCAATAAATATTCCATTGGTTGAGGCACTTGAGCAAATGCCCGGTTATGCAAAGTTCATGAAAGATCTTGTCACCAAAAGAAGGAGTCCTGGCCTTGAAACATTGGGAGGCACTCATCATTGTAGTGCAATCGTTACCAAAGCTTTGGTACAAAAAAAAAAAAGACCCCCGAGCGTGCACAATTCCATGCAACAACAACAACCAGCCCAGTATAATCCCACCGTACGCAAGTCCGGGGAGGGGTAGAGTGTGCGGTTCTTGTACCCCCACCTGCAGGTAGGGCGGCTGTTTTCGAAAGACCCTCGGCTCAAGAGAGGAGAAAAAGAGGAAAACAAGACAAAAGGTCAGATATGGCCAAGCATATCGAAAACAATATGATAACAACAAATACCAAAAGCGAGAAAATCATAGTAGAACAATCCGAAGAGAAAGGAGCATTAACTATTACAGATAAATAAGATAATCAAAGTACAATGGCCCAACAATTATAACCAGCAATCAAATGCATAGACCAAATGGCAATAAATAAAAGAGCAAAACTGCAACTACTATGGTGAAAGGTAAGCCACCTAGCCTTCTATCCTAATCGAGTCCTCCACAACCTCCTATCTAAGCTCGTGTCCTCGGTGGTGGAAATGCCATATCTCCGTCTAATCACCTCTCCCCACTACTTCTTCGGCCTACCTCTACTTTTCCTAAAACCATCCATAGCCAATCTCTCACACCTCCGCACTGGAGCATCTGTGTCTCTCCTCTTCACATGCCCAAACCATCTCAGCCTCGCTTCTCGCATCTTGTCCTCCACCGATGCCACTCCCACCTTGTCTCGGATATCTTCATTCCTAATTCTATCCCTCCTAGTGTGCCCACACATCCACCGCAAAGATTCGCATTTCCGTGACTTTCATCTTCTGAACGTGACATTTCTTGACTGGCCAACACTCCGCTCCGTACAATAAAGTCGGTCTAACCACCACTTTGTAAAACTTGCCTTTAAGTTTTGGTGGCACTTTCTTATCACACAGTACTCCGGAGGCGAGTCTCCATTTCATCCACCCTGCACCAATACGATGTGAAACATCATCGTCGATATCCCCATCTCTCTGTATAAAAGACCCAAAATACTTGAAACTTTCTTTCTTTTGAATGGCCTGGGTACCAAGCCTCACTTCCTCGTCAGCCTCACGCGGTACGCCACTGAACCTGCACTCCAAGTATTCTATCTTGGTCCTACTCAATTTAAATCCTTTAGACTCCAACGTCTGTCTCCAGCCCTCCAGCTTATCGTTAACTCCGTTGCGAGTCTCGTCAATCAGGACTATGTCATCTGCGAACAACATACACCAAGGCACCTCACCTTGTATTTGTCGCGTCAATTCATCCATCACCAAGGCGAATAGAAACGGGCTAAGAGCTGATCCCTGATGCAACCCCATCAGAACAGGGAAGTGCTCCGAGTCTCCTCCTACTGTCCGATTCCATGCACCATCAGTAAATACAAGTTTGCAAAAGCTTTATGTGATCTTGGAGCAAGCATCAATATGATACCGCTATCTACATTCAACAAGTTGGGATTGGGCACTCCCCGTCCCACCATGATGAGATTACTTATGGCGGATAGGACCGTAAAGAGGCCCATTGGTATTCTTATGATGTGCTTGTGAGAGTGGATCGATTTATTTTTACGCCGATTTTGTGATCTTGGATTGTGAAGTTGACTTTGTAGTTCCCATAATCTTGGGAAGACCATTCTTAGCTACGGGGCGTGCCCTTGTGGATGTGGAGAGAGGTGATTTAAAATTCAGGATGAATGATGAAGAGATCACTTTCCATATTTGCAAGTCAATGAAACAACCGGCGGATATGAGTGTTGTGTCGGTTATTAATACAATTGATAAAGAAATGGAGACAACCATAGAACATGAGCATATAGGTGATATGTTGGTGGCGGTGATAATGAACTATGAAGGGGACAATGAAGAAGAGATTGAGGAGACAGTCAATGCATTGATTGGAATGGGGTCTTACCACCTCAATCCAAAGAAACTTGATCTTGATTTGGAAAACCGAGAAACTACTCCTGCAAAGCCTTCCATTATTGAGCCTCCTACATTGGAACTCAAACCTCTTCCTTCACATGAGGTATGAGTTTCTTGGACCCAACAACACATTGCCCGTGATTATATCTGCCCGGTTGACAGATGAGCAAAGAGAGAAGTTAATGGTGATCTTGAGAAGATACAAGGTAGTGTATTGCGGATATCCAAGGGATTCCGCCCGGTATTTGTACTCATAAAATTCAACTTGATGAAAAATGTGAGTCAAGCGTCGAACATCAAAGGAGGTTAAATCCTCCTATGCAAGAGGTTGTGAAGAATGAGATCATCAAGTGGTTAGACGCCGGTGTAGTGTACCTTATATCGGATAGCTCTTGGGTGAGTCCGGTTCAATGCGTACCCAAAAAGGGTGGATTCACCGTGGTTGCAAATGCTAAAAATGAGTTGATCCCCACTCACAAGGTCACCGGATGGCGGGTCTGCATGGATTATCGAAAGTTGAATAAGTGGATCAAAAAGGACCACTTCCCAATGCCATTCATGGATCAAATGCTTGATAGGCTTGCGGGAAGAGATTATTATTATTTCCTTGATGGGTATTCCGGGCACAACCAAATCACTATTGTCACCGAGGATCAAGAGAAAACCACTTTTACTTGTCCTTATGGGACCTTTTCTTTCAAGAGAATACCCTTCGGGCTGTGTAATGCACCCATAACATTTCAACGTTGCATGATGTCTATTTTCTCCGACATGGTTGAGGAGTCCATTAAAATCTTCGTGAATGACTTTTCTGTGGTTGGGGATTCCTTTGATGAATGCTTGGAGAATCTTGCCCAAGTATTGAAACGATATGAAGAGACAAATTTGGTTCTAAATTGGGAGAAGTGTCTCTTCATGGTTGGAGAAGTGTCTCTTCATGGTTGGAGAAGGCATTGTCTTGGGACACAAGATTTCAAAAAAGGGGCTTGAGGTTGATCAAGCTAAAATTGAGATTATTGTCAAGCTTCCTCCCCCAATCTCCGTCAAAGGTGTTCGTAGCTTCCTTGGGCATGCCGGATTTTATAGAAGATTCATCAAGGATTTCTCGAAAATAGCCAACCCTCTATGCAAATTTTTAGAGAAGGAATCAAAGTTTTTATTTGATGGTGCTTGTTTGACGGCATTTGAGGGCTTGAAAGAGAGACTCACCTCGGCTCCTATTATCATTGCCCCGGATTGGTCCCAACCCTTTGAGTTGATGTGTGATGCAAGTGGATTTGCCATGGGGGCTGTTCTTGGACAAAAGTGTGATAAGATCTTTCACATAATTTACTATGCAAGCAAGACTCTGAACGGTGCCCAAATGAATTACACTGTCACCGAGCAAGAGTTGCTTTCTATTGTGTTTGCTTTTGAGAAGTTCCGGGCTTACTTGTTGGGAAACCATGTGATCGTCCACACTGATCACGCAGCTTTACGTTACCTCATGACAAAGAAAGATGCAAAACCAAGGTTGATACGTTGGGTCCTTCTCTTGCTAGAGTTTGACTTTGAAGTCAAGGATAGAAAGGGTTGTGAAAATCAAGTGGCGGACCATTTATCTCGCCTTGAAGAAGGTGGGCATCCATTGGATGGTTTAGAAATCAATTATTCATTCCTAGATGAGCAAGTAATGGCGGGGTCACATGACATGATTCCTTGGTATGCCGATTTTGCTAACTTTCACGCAAGTGACATCATGCCGGAGGATTTGAACTTCCACCAAAAGAAAAAGTTTTTGAGTGATGCCCGAAAATTCTATTGGGATGAGCCATAGCTATTCCGGGTTTGTGCCGACAACATCATGAGGAGGTGCATACCCGAAGTAGAAATGATGCCCATCATCGAAGCTTGTTACTCATCACCGATTGGTGGGCACCATAGTAGTTCAAGAGCGGTGTCTAAGGTTCTTCAAAGTGGCTTTTATGGACCAACAATCTATCAAGATGCACATGACTTTGTGAAAGCTTGTGATCAATGTCAAAGGCATGGAGGCATCTCGAGGAGGCATGAGCTACCGATGACCCCGATTCTTGAGGTTGAATTATTTGATGTGTGGGGTATTGACTTAATGGATCCATTTGTGAGTTCCTACAATAACAAGTACATTCTTGTGGTGGTGGACTACGTGTCTAAATGGGTGGAAGCTATTGCGCTCCCTAATAATGAAGGAAGAAGTGTCACCGCATTCTTAAAGAGGCATATTTTCTCTAGATTTGGAACCCCAAGGGCAATCGTTAGTGATGGGGGCTCTCATTTTTGCTTAGGTATTTAAGACTCTTCTTGATAAGTATGGAGTAAAGCATAAAGTTGTCACCCCATATCATCCCCAAACGGGTGGACAAGTTGAAGTCTCAAACAGGGAGATCAAGAGCATACTCTCTAAAATAGTGAATGCTAATCGGACCAATTGGTCAAAGAGATTGGATGATGCTTTATGAGCCTACCGAACGACTTATAAGACACCAATTGGTATGTCTCCTTATCAGCTGGTGTTTGGCAAAGCTTGTCATCTTCCCATGGAACTTGAATATAAGGCATTGTAGGCCTTGAAAAAGCTGAATCTGGATTGGAGTGATGCCTCAAACTTGAGGACGGAACAACTTAATAAGCTTGATGAATTTCGACTTAGAGTTTATACTAGCTCTTCACTCTACAAGGCCCGCATGAAGCACTTCCATGATAAGAAGATTTTGCAAAGAGAACTTAGCCCCGGGAATCTCGTATTGTTATTCAACTCAAGGCTCCGGTTGTTTCCCGGAAAGTTGAAATCCAAATGGTTCGGCCCGTTTGAAATCACACAAATGTTCCCATATGGAGCAATCGAACTTGTTTGCCCAAGTGGCAATAAAATCAAAGTGAATGGGCAAAGGGTGAAGCATTACTTGGGATCTCAGAATGAAGCAAAGATTATCGAGGTCTTCCTCCTCAATGAGCCATGAATAGGTACCAATGTTATGCTGCGACGTAAAATCAAGTGCTTCTTGAGAGGCAACCCAAGTTTCCATTTTCATTTGTTGGTTGTTTTTACTTTCGTGATGTTTTTAATGTGTGTCTAAGTGTGTAGGAATAAATTGTGTGCACAAAGAAGAAGAGTTGAGAAAATGCTAACAAGCATAATATCTTTGTGACATGCCACTCGCATGTCGTGCTCGTCGCAAAGACTCCGCGTCTCGGCAGTGGTGCAAAATTTCAGGCCAAGAAAGCCAAATCGTCTGTCAACAGATGCGAAGATCAGGCACTACATGCGACTCGCATGTACCACATGCGACTCCACATGCGAGTCGCATGTTGTGCAGGTAAGTGCGATTCACGGGTCAGACCGACCCGACTCGATTTTTGCTTTTCAAATAAAAGAAACGTAACTGATGGTTTCATCAGTTACGCCCTTTATTTTCCTTCTCTCCCTCCTCCTTTTTCCCTTCTATATCATCCCATAATCCCACTTCACTCCAATCATTCTTAATCATACCACAAATCTTAAATAGTATTTCCTTCTCTTTTACCTTGATAAAGATTTCAAGGGTTCCAACTGTTATCAACTCTCAAAGTATGTCAACTCTTCTCTTCTTTACATTAAGTGGTATCTAAGAAATGCTCAATCCCATATCATTACCATGCCCTACTACTTGGTGTAATTAGTTAATTGGGTAGATTTATCTTGTGCATTGCGTGGGTTGTTGGAAATTGATGAACAATGGGGAATTCTTGAGTACCTATGCTTGTGTAGTCCTACGAGGATGAGTAATATCGATGTTGCTGATGCATAATTAGATAGCGACTGGGAATTCTTGAGTACCCACTGTCGTAAGAGTGATTGTTGATAAATGCTAGCAACTTTTTTGACGAAATGCCCAAATGAACCTACGGGTGTTTTGATGTTGTGGAAGTGTGATCATTTGCCAGCCTTGGGGAATTCTTGAGTACCCAAAAGTACATTACCTGTAGAATAAGACACACGATGCACTCAGAATTGTAGAATTGACATTGTCTTTGGAAGGGATGACCATCGACCAGTGGCCCGATTGGTTAAATAGCTTTTCCCAATGATGGACGGGGTGACAACCCTCTTAAGGGAAGTAGTTACATGTGTATGGTCTTGTGTATGTGCAAATGTGATCATCTATGCATATGTGTTGTGTATTTATATTCCTAAAAACAAACAAAAAAACAAAAAACAAAAAAATGTCTTCAGTGCTTCACCTGCGTGCAGCATCTGCGAGTGGCATGTTTAACATGCGAATCGCACCTGCTGCAGCAGGTGTTGACAGTGAAGAACAAAAATCAACTTCACAATGTGTAGCACCTACGACACTACCTGCGAGTTGCACATAGCACATGTGACTCGCATGTGGTGTTTCGCAGGTGATGCCACCCTGCTATACTATGTTTTTTTTCCTACTTCTTTCTTGTTACTTAAAGAGCACCATAAATAGTGAGTATATTTTTGTGTGATATGTAGGATGACTCGAACAAATAAAGCACAAGGTGGAGGAAAAAGAGCAACACGACAAGCCTCCACCTCTAGAAGAAAAGAAAAAGCACCTGCAGATCCGGTCCCCCAGTCTGAAGAAGGGACACATGAGGCTTCCTCACCTGAGCCAGAGGATGCCATCACAAGAGGTGAAAGAAGGGAAGTAATGGAGGAAAGGTTCACCGTGCCTGGATCCAGGGACCTTTACAAGGCATGGAGCTTTATTAAGCCCGATAGAAATGTAGTCCGGGGCTTCATTGTCGAAAAGAGGGTCACTTTAAATGGCTTACAAGACCAATGCTCGGGCATCATCCGTAAGCTCGAGGGCTTGAGATGGACCTATTTCATGCAGGCGGCCGAATACTGCCCAGCCCTTGTGATGGAATTCTATGCGGCTTATGCTGCCAAGTTGAATGCAACCAAAGAAGAATGTGGAACACTTCTGTTGGGTTCCGTCTCGGGGGAAGTGTGTTGATTGTGCTGCCGATACCATAACTTCCATCATATATGAGCAGCGAAGATAATCAGATCCTATTGAAGGTTGGCCTCCGGTGAGTTCTGAATATGATTTAAGGATGGAGAACCCGGAGGAGCAGCGAGAGTGGGTTGCTTCGGTGATTGCCTCAAGGACTCCGCCATGGCTGGATCCATCTGTCTCCATTGAGAAGAACACTTTCAACCGCGAAGCTAAGTTTTGGCTATCACTAGTATCATCGCGGGTGATTCCCTCCAAGAACAACACCGACATACCCATTGCAAAGTGTATGCTCATTGCTTCACTCATGTCCGGGTACCTCGTCAATGTGGGGGTAATTATCCGAGATGAGATAAAAAATAAGTCCACTCAAAAGGGCACATCATTCCCTTTTCCTTGCTTGATCACTGAATTATGCCGAAGAAAGAAGGTTCGTGATATTCCTCGGGTAGACAGGATGTTAAAGGCTAACCAAACAATAGATTACACTAAGTTGGAATTGGGGACTAGAAAGAGAAAACGGGTGAGCCCAGAGCCGAGAGCCTCGGTGACAGTACTAGAAGCTCACATTCTTGAGCCCGAGCACTTGGCCACAGACAATGATGCGACAGCTCCTAGTTCTGTGCCTCGAGCTCCGGGGCCTGACCCTCCGAGTGTTCCATCTTCCACTACAGTTCCCTCTGCCCCCATTCCACCGTCCACCACAGCAGTTCGTGGGGTGTCTAGCAAGGGTATGTGAGTGCTTCGGGCAGCGGATGCTAAGGTAAATTGGCTAGTTGAGAAGCTTCCTAATTTTGTGAAAGAGGCTATTGAGGAAGCAATGGCACCATATACTCAGGCTATCACAGATATTAGGAAAGAGCAGGATAAAATTAAGGAGCATGTACGCCAGATCGATTGTCAATTGGAGCGTATTGAGGGGGTGGTGAAGGAGGACTCTCGGTATTCGGGCGGACTGGCTTAGGTCCGGGAGGATATTCGGGTATCAAGGTCCGGACATTAAGCTCAGTGCACCCATTCTACCATCCGGTGTGTCCTTATTCTCCACAGGGCCCATAGCACCTCCATGCCTTCGGGGAAAGGAGTTGAGGAGCTAGCTGGGGAAGAAGAAGAAAATGACGAAGAAGGGGAGGAAGAAAGTGAGAAAGAGTTCGGCGAGGAGCTTGAGGGTGACCCAGCTGTTGAGAGGGTACAGCCGTCTCGAGTTGTGGAGATAGAGCAGGAGGCCCGAGAGAGAGAGCGTCTTGAGGAGGCCCTGTTACACCTCGCATTTTGCACTTTCGGATATTTCGAGACAATGGCGGAAGGTTTAGGGCAAGGTTATTTTTCGGCTCCGTTGTAATGCGTAAGTCGTTGGAAAATATTATTAGTGTGGAAATATTGAGGAAGACTGAGGGCAAAAAGGGAAATTTGCAAAATGGCATTATGGTAATTTTGTGGAAAGGCTAGGGCAAAAATGGTCATTTTACAATGCCACACAGAAAAGTCTTGCAAAAGGCCATGTGGCCAAAATAAAAGGAGGAAAGAAAAAGAATTAAGTCATCCTTTGAAGAAAATTCTAGAAAAAAAAGAAGGGAAAAAGAAAGGAAAATTCTAGAGTGAGGGCATGTGCCCTCACATGCTATATATATAAGTATATATATATATATGTGGTTGTCATCTTTTAATTAAGAGAGGGGAAGAGAAAGAAAGAGAGAAAGAAAAAAATAAAAGAAGGAGAAAAACGGAAAAGGTAGGGGTCGTCGAACCGAACCCCCCCCCCCAAAGTTGATCATAAAAATTGTTTGTTCCAAGTTTTATACCAAGTGGAGGGTCCTCTTCGACGTGGAGTGATTGTTGGAAAGAGAAAATTATTCGTTTTGCAAAAAGGAGAGGCTAGCCGAGAAAGAGGAAGGTGAAAGGAAAGGTATGGTTAAATTTTCTTGTATATGTTTTATGCATGTTTTGGATGTGTTATGATGCATGGAAATGGATGAATATCATGAGAGGTTGTATGTTGTGTGTGTGTGCCGAAGGGGAATGAATTGTTGGTGTAGAAGGAATGAATTGATTTTAGTTAGTGTTCTTGAGTATTGTTGTTATAAATTCTATGGAAAGGATGACGATTTAAATAGCTTATGTTGAAATGGTAGTTGTTAAGCCGTGTGTAGGGGCTGCCTTGGTGTGGAGATGATGAATTAAATTTATTAAGTGTTGCATAGAACAAATGGATTGATTTTTGTCTAATATTTTGATTGTTGTGTTGTGGTTAGATGTTGGCCGTGCATGGACTGTTTTCGGGCAGCCATGTTAAGCCAAGGTTGCCTAGCGTCTTGGTTGTTGTCGTCATGAAATTTGTGATGTGAAAATGAAGGTAAATGATCCAAGTTGAAGTTAGAAACCGCGTGGGCTGCTTTCGGGAGTTAAAGTGATTTACGTAAAGTTATTGTTTGATGAAAATAATGTTGTTAACGTATGGAATTGTTGACATAGTTTATGAACTTGAAAGTAGAAAATGCGTTATGAATGTTTCTAGTTAAGTTGGAAGGTTTCGGGTAAGAATGGATGTTGGTTTGGACATCTTGAAATTATTTATCGATATTGTTATTATGATTGTTAGTATTGTTGTTGGATTGGCCGGGTTGAATTCCCGGATTTCTGTACGTTGATTTGGGCCGAGCCATAATCTCGGGGATGTCGTATTTACAGAGGAAATGCTGCCGAAATTTCGGTAGCTTATAAGTGAACTTGCATGGAAAGTTAAGGCGAAAACAAGTCGATGAATCTAATGATTATATGGATCCTTTAAAATGTAGATAAGCAGGCAGGATGAACAAGTGTAGCTATGTGAGGCGGCACGATATGTAAGGCTTACCTTTTCTTTCTTTGGCATGTCTTAGTACGAATAGGCTATGATATGCTCCCCGAGGTAACTCTACTCCTACGGTCCGAGCATGTCCGTGATTCTTATTTGTTTCTTGACCTCCGTATGCCTAATGTAGTTCAATTATGGTTTCTATGCCTTTGTATGACTAAATAAGAAGGTGCTTAAAAGAATATATTCATAAAAGAGTCAGAAACTACGAACGTCCCCAACTTTTGACTAAGGGCTCGGATCGCTCCGAAACGCTCGTGGGAGGTTCCCCTAATGTATAATATCCCCGACACCTATAAACGGGCCCGGGTCGGTTTGGTACTTGCCGTGGAGCCCAAGACGTTCCGTTGAATAGTTACGCGACTTGTTGATATAATTTAATATGGTTAATAATCTGACTTCCGAATATGATCACTCACTGACGTGCTAAGTCTGAAATGAGAAATTGTATGTATATGATTCTAATACGTAACTCTGACGACTAAGTTACATTTGATACGTTCCGAACAACATTCGTAAGGAATCGATGTCGTCCTTGTTTGTGATACCGGAATAATAGTCTGTTTTGGTCTGTTACGTATTTGGTGAGTTGTAAGGGTGAAGCGTGTGTTTGTGTACGTGGCTTCTGATTACTCTGTTCGTGCCTATTATGACATCACTCACCGAGTCCCTTGCTAGCGGGGCCGAATGCACGACCGAGCCCTCGACGAGGCGGTACGGTATGCGATTACTCACCGAGTCCGAAAGGGCCGGGTACGACCGAGACCCTCACTAGAGGGCCGGGTACGGTATGTGATTAATTCACCGAGTCCCTCGCGAGAGGGCCGGGTACGATATTTGTTCGAGGATCTGATGATATGCTATTCTGTTTGATCTGATGATATGATGATTTGATATTGTGGAAATACGACAATATAACGGTTGCTACGATAATGCGACGATGCAGGTAAGGTGACGATCTGATGCTACGATAATCTGATGATATGATCATTTGATGACGTTATGTGTGACACGTATATGTAAGATGTAAATATTTCCCGAAAGGAAGGAAAATTAAGCTAAGCCTTCTAACGTTTGATGAATCTAATGATTATATGGATCCTTTAAAATGTAGATAAGCAAGCTGGGATGAACAAGTGTAGCTAGCAAGGCGGCACAGGTATGTAAGGCTTACCTTTTCTTTCTTTGGCATGTCTTAGTACGAATAGGCTATGATATGCTCCCCGAGGTAACTCTACTCCTACGATCCGAGCATGTCCGTGATTCTTATTTGTTTCTTGACCTCCGTATGCCTAATGTAGTTCAATTATGGTTTCTATGCCTTTGTATGACTAAATAAGAAGGTGCTTAAAAAGAATATATTCATAAAAGAAGTCGAAACTACGAACGTCCCCAACTTTTGACTAAGGGCTCGGATCGCTCCGAAACGCTCGTGGGAGGTTCCCCTAATGTATAATATCCCCGACACCTATAAGCGGGCCCGGGTCGGTTTGGTACTTGCCCGTGGGCCCGCAAGACGTTCCGTTGAATAGTTCTGGCGACTTGTTGATATAATTTAATATGGTTAATAATCTGACTTCCGAATATGATCACTCACTGACGTGCTAAGTCTGAAATGAGAAATTGTATGTATATGATTCTAATACGTAACTCTGACGACTAAGTTACATTTGATACGTTCCGAACAACATTCGTAAGGAATCTGATCTGATCACTGTTTGTATTCTGGAATAATAGTCTGTTTTGATCTGTTACGTATTTGGTGAGTTGTAAGGGTGAAGCGTGTGTTTGTGTACGTGGCTTCTGATTACTCTGTTCGTGCCTATTATGACATCACTCACCGAGTCCCTTGCTAGCGGGGCCGGGTACGACCGAGCCCCTCACTAGAGGGCCGGGTACGGTATGCGATTACTCACCGAGTCCCGAAAGGGCGGTGCGACCGAGACCCTCACGAGAGGGCGGTGCGGTATGTGATTAATTCACCGAGTCCCGCGAGAGGGCCGGAGTACGATATTTGTTCGAGGATGCGATGATATCTTTATGTCTGTTTGATCGATGATATGATGATTTGATATTGTGGAAATCTGACAATATAACGAGTTTGCTCTGATAATGCGATAGTCTGGTAAGGTGACGATCTGATGCTACGATAATCTGATGATATGATCATTTGATGACGTTATGTGTGACACGTATATGTAAGATGTAAATATTTCCCGAAAGGAAGGAAAATTAAGCTAAGCCTTCTAACGTTCTGATTAATAAATCTATTTTCTGTACCTGCGTATGATTTCCGAAATAATATGATTATGATGTGTCTTGCTCACCGATGTGTATGTCGGGATAAGTGCTTTGCTCGAGCAAGCTTTGACTCTCCGGTTCCTATATTTGTTTCTGTGGTTTTTCATCCCGCTTATGACTACATTGTTGGTTTTCTGCTTTACATACTCGGTACATTTTCGTGCGACCCCCTCGTTCTTCGGGCCGCGTTTCATGCGCGCGGTACCTGTATGAGTTGAAGATATTCCGGCATGATTGGTGAGCTCCAATTCCTTCCGAGCACCGATGAGTCCGTATGTACGTTGTGTCTTACCGGGATGACATTAGAGACTTTGCGAACGGTGTTGTGGGTAGGATGTGTCGGTCAATCCGGCTCCGCCAAAGCATGTCGATGTGTGTTATGTAATAAATTTTGTGAAATTACAGTATTTTGGCAAGTTTGTAAAGCATCATTATGTATTTTATAATTATTCGGTATTGAGGTTCGAAAAAAAAAAATTATGTGTGCAACAGGAGTCTGTGGGTTCGCTCGGCTCCGGGTATGGGGTCGGGTGCCCATCACGTCCCTCGGAAATTGGGGCGTGACAGGCCCGTACTTCCGCCCGGGCTGCTGGTATTCCTGAGGACGAGATTGACACATATGTGGCCATGCAGCAGTCCTATGAGGCGAGCAGGAAGTCACTGGGGGCATCCCAACTCCCAAGGGCGGGTGAGGCCAGTTCATCAGCCGCTCCTCCAGCTGACACACCATTGCCCCCATCTGTGGGTCCTGAGATAGTGACACCCGGGCCAGAGGCAACAATAGAGGGTGATACTGAGACGACTCCATTGATAGTGCTTTCGTTAGAGGTCCTCCCTGCTGATCAGACACCATCGGACGCCTAACGAGTCCATCGTGAGCTACTCATCTCTTGTACTACATTTGATACATTGGGGACACTGCATATTCCTTTTGTTGGGGGTGGGACAGCTCATGTTTCATATGTTTATTTTTGTTGTTGTAGGATAGCTCATGTTTAAGTTTTGTGTACTTGTAGTTTTTCATTGCCAAGTTTAATAGTGATGGTTGATCAGTTTACAGCATAAATGTTTTCGTCTTGTTTTGTTTTTCCATCGTGTTTTAATAACACTTCTCCCAAATTTTTTGCATAAGTACTTAGAGGGAAGGAGCAACACTAACATGACTCGTTTGGTGACACACAGATGTTTTGCAAAGCCTAGAATGATGGGTTAAGAAGTAATTAGAAAATAACAAAGTAATCCATGTGCCATGTGTGTGAGATGTTATTGTTCTAGTCTTGTGCATAATTGTGATCTAGAACTTGCCCGGAAAGTGTCTCAAGGCGAAATTCTAAACTACACTTGTTTGAAAGAGGATATTAGGCTCTCTTTGGACCGCCACTAAACCTAAAAATTCCTACCCATTGCATTTATATCCTAGTTAACCCATTTTTTAGCCTTAACTTTGTTTTTCTTTTCTTTATTACAACCTTGTGACAAGCCCATCCTTTTTGCCCTTGTTTACCCACCTTTTGGCACTCTATCTCCCTAAGCGAGTCGAATACGCTAAAATAGGCTAAAACGCCTAAGTTTGGGGGTGGTAGTTGGCAAGAAAAGGTATGGTATGTGATGGAGAGTTAAAGGACACAAAAAAAAAAAAAGTGTATATGTAGACATATGTGTATAGAAAGGTGTGTATGTGTACATATAAATTGTATGTTTAGTTGTGAACACGAGTATGTGAATAATGGTTGTGACGTAAGAAATAAATGGGGAAACTAAGGAGGCAATAACGATATTGGCTAAAGGAGGTACGAATGGGCGGTAAATGCTTAAATGTTGAAGAAGGGACGAATTAGGTGAAGAAAGCGTGTTCGCAAAATGCTTAGGGAGAAGTCAAGTCACTCTTACCCAAACTACACCCCACCTTAACCCCGAACCTTAGCTATGACCCGCAAGTCCTAATTGATTTTGAACGAAGTGTGTTTACATTAGTGGAGAAATACTTAAAGGCAAGCTTATGGCATCGCATTTGTGTACTTGTACATTATCTTTTCTGAGTGTGAGTTGTTCTCTCCTTATTTGTCTTTTGTCCCAGTTGCTGTTTGTGAATATGTGTGTGTGGGACTTTCTTTGGTCTTCTGTGAGGGCATGTGGATTACTAAGCTCAACAAAAGAATTACTTTTTGATGCTTCATTTGAAGCCGTTTCCTTAAAAGCTAGAGTAACACTGTGTCACCAAGTGCAGCGGTTGGTTAATGCTCGACCTTTGAGGAAAGGCACCATGTTTGGCAACAAGAGGGAGGGGAATCATATTTTAAATGAATATGTTTTGTCGGATCACTATCATCACTATAGTACCTTAGCAATTGGCATATATTATAGTTTTGCTTTAACTGCTAGAGGACAAGCAAAAGTATAAGTTTGGGAGTGTTGATGTGCCGTGAAATTACGGCGCATTCAATGCAAACTGCTTAGTCTTTTGTAAATCCTCAAGTACTTTTGATGTCATTTCTCGTGCTTTTGTGTTAATTTGTAGAATAACATGTGTTGGAAGCAACTTGAGGCAAAATGAAGCAAAAACCAGCTGAAGTGAACCAGAACATCACCTGCGAGTCGCATGTACTGCATGCGAGTCGCAGGTGCTGCAGCATCTAATGACAGAGATGGCTAAAACGGAGGACAGTGGTGCAACACATGCGAGCACCACATGCGAGTCGCTCCTGATGCAGCAGATGCTACACCACAGCTGCTTGAAGATGCAGTACCTGCGAAGCTTTGGTGCTACCTGCGACTTGCAGGTTGCACATGCGGCACCAAGTGCGATTCGCACCAGATGCGCAGGGGTATTTTTGTCTGGAAATTGTTCCCATTTTGGAGATATTATAAATAGATTTTCTAGGGTTTTGGACTCATTATTCTACAGATTTTTAAGTTGTCTTTTTGTGAAGCTCATTTATTATTGGCTGGTGAAGCTTTTAAGAGATTCCTTTGCTTTTGTCATCTTCTCCATTCAATACTTTTGTAAGCTTTATGAATACACTTTACATTATTGCTTTACCTTTAATGAATATTAGTAGCTAATCTCTTTAGCTAAGGTTGTGGGATTAAATGTGTTAGTTATGTGATTGGGTTTCATATTCATACTTCATTTATATGCTAATGGTGTTTTCTATTAACTTTTCACGCGTTAATGTCTTATGATGGTATACAATATTACTTGTGCCTTAATACCATTACTTTGCTTGGAAAAGAAAGTAGAGGTTAGGAAAAGAGTTAATAGTAACAATTTGGGTCATTAAATCCATCTAATAGCTTGAGCTAGGAATAGTTAAGCTAGTTGAGGCTAAATGGGTGTTCTCATATAAAACATTCTAGGGCTTGGAAAAGCCTAGGATGAAATTTGCTAATTTAGTTGGAAAACTTTTAGCAAGATTCACGTGACCCTTGGTTTAATGCATCTAGGCATATGAATAAGTTGGATTGATACCCAAGCGCATTACTTTCCATGGGAACCACAACCTTGGTCCCATTCACCAATAGTTTACATCTCATAGCCACTCTTAGTCTTTAAAGAACAAACAACAATCAAACTACTATTATATTCCCCTCTCCCTTGAAATATAGACTAATAGTCGGGCGTTACACTTGAAAAGTATATTTCTTTATTGTATTCTCTGTGGGATTCAACCCCAACCTCGTTGGGTTCTATATTGGATCGTTACTTGAGAGTTCCTTGTATCCATGCTTGTGGCCATTGATCATTTTACTTGCTTTCTAGGTTAGTTTACATTTTCGCATTAGGTATAATTTTATCAAAAACAAAATTATTATCAAGTGTTTGGCTTAGCGTAGAAAGTGAAAATTCCTTACTTACTTGATCGCCTAGTATATTGTTCCCTGTGGGATCGACCCCGACTCATAGTTGGGTAAATTATATTGTATACGACCGTGTACACTTTCTCTTTGAGGAGTAGATTTGGACGTTTTCAAGAACTAAGAAGACAAAGAAGAAGGAAGTAGAAGAAACGTATGTTTACGGCAAAGTGTATGTTTTCCCTAAAGTATGATCCAGAATATAATACTTAAATAGAATTGGAGAGATCCTTTTTTATATAATGTAGAATTCTAATTTATTTAGGAGTGTGGAAAAATATATTATTAGGGTAGATAATTAAATAATAATTAGTTTCTGTCAAAAAATTTTAGTGCCCATGGGAAAATAAAAACAATTCATTGAAATTTAGGGGACTTCAAAAACCAAATTAATAGGCAAAGTTCGGTCCAAAGCCTAGGCAAATTTCGTTCCTTAAATAGGTAACTAACGAAAGCCTAATTTTAGGTACATAATTCAAATAAGGTAAGGTTTAATAACCATATTTTAATGAATTTTTAATTTCTAAATATTAGAGAAATAATTGAGTAAAATGGTAAATGACTATTTTGTCTATTGTAGATTGTTTTAATGAAGGCCAAAAAGTTCAAACAACATTTTTAAGGACCTTCGTGCTTTTAATATAATATAGATTTACGTGTATAGTAAATATTCTAAGATTAATTTATTATTTTATGGCTCACACCTTTTTTAATTCGCAAAATACACTTTTCTAAAATAATTTTTCTAACGTCTCATTGTTTGCACTTAATGAAGTGTTAGTCTTAATTACTCAAATTTAGTCATTAAGTTTGTTTGTTTTTAGTTCTGAAGAAATCATTCAAATATTAATCATTAAGTGCAACAACAACAACATATCAAGTGAAATCCCACAAAGTGGAGGTCTGGGGAGGGTAAAGTATACGCATACCTTATCTCTACCTTAAGAAGGTAGGGAGGTTGTTTTCGGTAGACCCTCGGCATAAGAAGAAGCAAATCAAAGCTGGGTGCGAAAGAATAACGAATAAACATGTAAACAAAGTAATGCAATAGCTAAAGAACAAGCAACAACAAATAATAACAGATATCATAAGGCAAGAAACTACAGGAGTACTACAATGACTACTAGTATGGGAGAGTAAGTGGAAGAATACTCAACTACCTATTAACCTACTACGCTAATCCGTGTCCTCCAAAGCTTCCTATCTACGGTCATGTCCTCGGTAAGTTGGGACTGTGCCATGTCATGTCTAATCACCTCTCCGCAGTACTTCTTCGGACGACCTCTACCTCTTCTGAAACCGTCCATATCCAACCTTTCACACCTCCTTACTGGGGCATTCGGGCATCTCCTCTTCACATGTCCGGACCACCTCAATCGCATTTCCTGCATCTTGTCCCCCACCGCACCCACTTTGTCCCGGATATTGTCGTTTCTAATCATATCTCTCCTAGTATGCCCACACATCCAGCGCAACATCCCCATCTCCGCTACTTTTATCTTCTGAACGTGGGAGTTCTTGACTGGCCAACACTCTGCCTCACACAACATAGTCGGTCTAACCATCACTTTGTAGAACTTTTCTTTCAGTTTCGGTGGCACCTTCTTGTCACATAAGACTCCTGATGCGAGTCTCTACTTCCTCCATGCTGCACCAATACGATGTGTTATATCATTGTCGATCTCTCCATTTCCTTGTATAATAGACCCAAGATAATTAAAACTTTCTTTCTTTTGGATGGTTTGGGTATCAAGCCGCACTTTCACTCCAACCTCAGGCATTACACCACCGAACTTGCACTCTAAGTACTCCATCTTAGTTCGACTTAACCTGAACCCTTTAGACTGCAGGGTTTGCCTCCAAACCTCCAGCTTAGCGTTGACTCCACGGCGAGTCTCGTCAATCAAAACTATGTCGTCCGCAAACAACATTAGAGGACAAAGGCGGGAATAAAAATTTGTACAGACTAACCAAGGCAAGGGAGAGGAAGGCACGTGACTTGGATCAAGTCAAGTGCATTAAGGACGAGGATGGAAAAGTACTAGTGGATGAAGCTCTCACGGCAAAAATACTCGAAGAATGGAGATAGAGTACGATGATTCCTTTGTATAAGAACAAGGGTGACATTCAGAGCTGCAATAACTATAGGGGTACCAAACTGCTAAGCCACATTATGAAAGTTTAGGAGAGAGTGGTAGAGATGAGGGTGAGGAGGCACATGTCTATTTCCGAGAATCAGTTCGGATTCATATCGGAGTGCTCAACTACAGAAGCAATTCATCTTGTAAGGAAACTAGTGGGAAGAGGGACTTAAACATGGTGTTCATCAATCTAGAAAAGGCATATGACAAAGTGCCAAGGGAGGTTCTTTGTAGATGTTTGAAGGTTAGAGGTGTTCCTGTGGCATACATTCGGGCAATTAAGGACATCTATCTGGCAGCCAAGACCAGGGTTCGGACAGTGGGAGGAGACTCAGAGCACTTTTTAGTTTTGATGGGGTTGCACCAGGGATCAGCTCTTAGCCCGTTTTTATTTACCTTGGTGATGGATGGATTGACGCGGCAAATCCAAAGTGAGGTGCCATGCATTTACCGGGAAAAAAATCATTAAGTGCATTTATTTTTATTTTATAGAAATATGAGTCTGAATATATTTGAATGATTAATATCTATAATCAATTTTAAAAATATATATTTAGAAGTCTTAACATAATTAAGATGTCTACTCATATATTTCTACAAGATGCAGTTCACAACTGCTCTATTCACTTTCACCACTAACCGGCGTTACAACCATTGTCAACTATTGTCTCCACAATCTTTGCCCTCCATTATCAATTACCATCACCTATCACCCACAACCGCCATCCCCAAACACAATCAGGGTCGTATCTAGCATTGTAAGTGGGGATTCAATTGACTCCCTAACTTTCGACACCGAGTATAAATTTATGTGTGAAAAAATATTAAAATTCTAATAAGTTGTATATATGAACCCATAACTTTAAAAATATAATGGGTTTAATACTAAAAATCCTGAGGTTGAACCCCTAATCACCACAAACATGCAACAACACTACTAATAATCACCATCAACCACCATCATTAGTCACCACTACCATTAGCTATTACTATCATCCACCACAATTATTTACCGCAACCACCAACTACCACTATCAACCACCACTATACATGTTAACCACAACTTTCAACTACTATCACCACTAGCTACCCATAACCAACACTATCGGTCAATATCATTCTTAATCTGACAACCACTACCACTAGTCGTCACAACTACCAACTATCAAATAATTTTTTTTAATATTGTTTATATAGTATTAGATTAATTTAGTATTTTATTTTAATCTTATATTTATTAATGTTTGAATAAAACACAATTTTTATATATTTAGATGTTAAACAATTTTAATCATTTAGTATTCGGGTCTTAAAATAATATCTTAATATTTATATGTTAGTCAAATTCAGACGTATTAATCTTAATAAAAAAAAAAGGCCAACCTCCCGATCTATTCCAAATATATGATTTTTGCAAATAATGTCAAGAACTTATTAGTCATATTAACAAAAAGGAAAT
Organism: Lycium ferocissimum; assembly: GCF_029784015.1. Lineage (NCBI taxonomy): Eukaryota > Viridiplantae > Streptophyta > Magnoliopsida > Solanales > Solanaceae > Lycium > Lycium ferocissimum. The sequence goes on along the minus strand of NC_081349.1, from coordinate 14,890,094 downwards.
CGATAATTAATATTTACTGAACACATTGGCTTCTTCATGAGTTTACTTCTTTATATTTTTTAACCTCCTAAGTAAAAATTAAACCCGCTACTAATCCAGGGGGGCTCAATATTTCTCCCCGTACTAAGGAAAGAGTTCTAGGATATACAGTAGTATAATTTAATCATAGGACAATCAGGGGCGGATGCAACTTGTCTTAGTTTGACTTGACACGAAATTTAAAAAATAAATGGAGACTTATGAAATGTGTGGTCTAAAATAAATTAAATTGTTTCTAAATATAGAAATGTATCAATCTTTTTTTAACAAACTCATAAGAAAAATAAGACAACATTTTTGAGATGGAGGGAGTAATATATGTTCGAATTACATAGTGTGGACCCATTTTACATAGTCTGGACATTTGGGCTGCCAAGTTATATTTATTAGTTAGGCCCATTTTTAGTGTACAGATTTACTTTGTAGCTTTATTTTTCTGTGTATCTTTTACTTTGGCCCAGTACACAATATAACTCGGGCCCATTAACTTTGTACACATCAGTTTTGAAAGAATGAAAATAGAAAGAAGCTCCTGAAAGCTTTCTCTCCTCTCTCTCGTATTTCACATGAACCCTAGTTTAATTTTGCCCAAATCTTCATCGATTCACAACATTAACATGGTATCAGAGCGGGGAATTAGATAGATCGGTTGATTCTCTATCGATCGGTGTTACTCTCGCAGTTTGAATCTCAATATTTGCTTCCGCGTCGTTGTTTTTTTTAATTTTCCGGTGAACGGAGCTATTTTCCTGCGAACGGAGTTATTTTCCGGTGAAACGAAGATATTTTCCGGTGGTTCTCTTCGTTTTGGTGAAGCTTTTATGATTTTTGATAAACAAGGCTTGTTTCTTTGAGTTAAAGAAGAAAATTGGTAACCCTAGCCCTCATCTATTTTGGATTTCATAACAGTTGTTTTTCTTTTTTCGTTGTTTCTGTCACTCTCGTATGATTCCTTGATTTGAGATTCCGAGTTAAAGAATGACGAACCCTAAGTATTCTCTTGAACCCTCTAGCCCTCTTTTCGTTCATTCCTCGGATATTCCAGGTACTTGTTTAGTCGGGATACCTTTTTCTAGGTGTGGTTATGGGGGATGGAAGAGGGGAATGGTAATTTCTCTTTCAGCAAAAAATAAGTTAGGTTTCGTAGACGGGACTGGTCCTAAACCTAATTCTGATGACACACCTGAAAAAATTCGTCAATGGGATAGGTGTAACAATATGGTCATCTCGTGGTTGACCAGTTCCATTTCACCAAATATTGCCGAAAGCGTCCAATACTCAGAAACTGCTGAGAGTAGTTGGAAACAATTAGATACCAGGTATGGGACTGTTAGTGGCACAAAGATCTTTGAACTAAAGAAAGAGCTGGCCTCAACTCAACAAGGATCCCTTGATATTGCATCCTATTTCAATAAACTGAAGAAATATTAGAATGAACTAGGAACAATGCGTAAGAATCATAGTAACTCGTGTGTTTGTGCTGCTAAAACTGGTATTGAAAAGGATGAAGAGGAGGATAGACTTTACCAATTCCTTATGGGTTTAAATGCGGTATATATGGGATTTAGAAGCAGTCTACTTATGATGAATCCTCTTCCTCATCTTGACGATGCTTACAACATACTGCTCCAAGATGAGAATCAGAGGCAGGTTCAATTTACCCCTCAAATGGCTCCTGAAGCTGTTTCTTTTAATGCTTCTTCATACACCGCCAAGGGGCCTCCTCCTGCATTTTCCTCTGGAAATATGAATCCTAGGCCACCTAGGCCTCCTGCACCACATTATAATCAGAGAGTTGATTTTGACCAGTCCAAAACAAGTCTTTTTTGTAGATACTGTAAGAAACCAGGTCATTTGATTGAGTAGTGTTATAAGCTCCATGGCTATCCAGCTCACTATAAGCTCAAGGGAAAGAAGATGGCTGCAAATGCTACTGGGGACTTTAGTACCTTTCGTGTTCCACCTCAAGGTTTTCATGTTGTTCCTCAAAATTGTGTTGTACCAAAGGGACAAAACTCCATCCCTGGTTTGACTAAAGATCAGATCTCTCAGCTCATCTCTCTCTTTCAAAGCAACCAGCTTAGTTCAACTTCTGAATCTGCCACCGTGATGGGATCTGCAAATTTTGCTGGTAGTACTTTCTCCTTTGATACTTTTTCTATGCCTGGTTATAATAGTGATTCTCATACATGCTTGTTGTCTGGTGTTAGTAAGAATGTTTGGATTATAGATAGTGGGGCCACTGATCACATGACATCTGACAAAACCATCCTTTCTAACCTTACTCCTCTTTCTGTTCCTTATTTGGTGACCTTGCCCAATGGGTACAAGGCAAAGGTTAATTCTATTGGTTCTGTTACCCTATTCCCTTCCTTAGTACTTCATCTTGTGTTATATATTCCTTTATTTCAGTATAATTTGGTTTCTGTGCACAAACTTATTCTGCAATTTCATTGCATGGTTTTATTCACTTCTGTCTCTTGTATTCTTATCCAGAACCTTTCCATTTAAGGGAAGCTTCTGGCTCTTGGTAAATTGGACCAAGGACTCTATAAGCTTCTTCAGGATAAGAATCTCCTGCCTGCTCCTTCTAATTCCTCCCATGTTTCTTCTGATAATGTGCATCATTCTTCTATTGGTACTAAGTTTGTTTCTAGCATAGCTGCACCTACTAGGAGTGATTTACATTCAGTTCCTACAATTCCATGTACTGATGTGCAGCATGTAAATACGAATAATGTGAATAAAAATGATGTGCTTTGGCATCATATATTGGGCCACATACCTTTTACAAAAATGAAATCCATTTCCTCTATTTCTGGTGTTTTATCTTCTAGACAGTCTTTCATTTGTCCTGTATGCCCTTTAGCGAGACAGAGCAGGTTGCCTTTTTCTCCTAGCATCTCTACTTCTAGTTCCTTGTTTGACCTCATCCATGTTGATACATGGGGCCCTTACCATACTCCAACATACTCTGGTGCTAGGTATTTTCTTACCATTATGGATGATCATAGTAGAGCTACTTGGACACATTTAATGAACTCTAAAAGTAATGCCTTCACTTTACTAAAAGCTTTCATAGCCATGATCCAAACACAATTCAAGCAAACTGTTAAGACTATAAGAAGTGACAATGCCTTGGAGATTGGGCTGTCCAACACTGCCATACAATATATTTCAGATCATGGCATTATACATCAAACTAGTTGCTCTCATACACCCCAACAAAATGGTGTAGTGGAAAGAAAACATAGGCATTTACTTGAGACAGCCAGAGTATTGTTATTTCAATCCAAACTACCCACAAAATTTTGGGGTGATTGCATCCTCACAACAACTTACCTTATAAATAGATTTCCCTCCGTTGTTCTTAATCATAAAACCCCTTTCGAACAACTTTATGGCACTTTGCCCTCTTATTCACATCTGAAACCTTTTGGCTGCCTCTGTTACACTACTGTCCCTAAGTGTGATAGGGCCAAATTTGATCCAAGAGCTTTGCCTTGTGTGTTCATTGGTTATCCCTTCGGTAAGAAAGGTTTCAAATTGTACAACTTGTCTACTAAGTCTTTCTTGGCGTCTAGGGATGTAGTTATCTATGAGTCTGTTTTCCCTTACACACTTCCTGCTTTCTCTTCCACTTCTACTCAACCTTTTCCTTTTGCTGATAATCCAGTTCCTGTGTCACAACCAACTCCTTCCCATACTCCATCTGCAGCTCCTGCTTCACCTGTTTTAGCTACTCCTTCCAATATTTCACCTGCAATTCCTACTGTTTCAGCTCTTGTTTCCCCTACTATTTCAGTTCCTGTTTCCGCTACTATTTCAGTTCCTGATGTTAGAAAGAGTACTAGATCTCATGCTTTACCTTCCCATCTCTCAGATTTTGTAGTTCAACTTCCACCTTCCCTCAGTGGCTCTAGTTCTACTTCCCTTTTTGCTGCTCATTCACTTGATGTTGAGCCTCGCTCTTATACTGAGTGCCGTCGCCGCCGCTTGCGAAGCCAATATGAGAAAGGAATTTGAGGCTCTGTAAGATAATAAGACACGGTCGCTTGTCTCACCGCTGAAGGGAAGAAACCTATTGGGTGTAAATGGGTGTATAAGATCAAATACAAGGCTGATGGGTCTGTGGTGAGGTATAAAGCTAGGCTAGTGGTGAGAGGTGATACTCAGGTTAAGGGTGTTGATTTTAATGAAACTTTTTCCCTCGTTGTCAAAATGTGCACTGTTAGGTGTTTGGTTGCATTTGCCGTTAAAAAGGGTTGGTCTCTATTCCAATTGGATGTCAACAATGCCTTTCTCCATGGTGACTTGGATGAAGAGGTATATATGAAGCTTCCCCTTGGTCTTTCTGTTGATTATCCTAAGTTTGATCAGTCTGCACCACTTTTAGTTTGCAATCTTCAAAAGTCCTTGTATGGGCTGAGACAGGCCTCAAGACAGTGGTATGCCAAGCTGTCTCAAGCCCTTTATTCAAGGGGATATTCTCATTCCCTCAATGACTATTCACTTTTCATCAAGCGCACATATTCTACTACTGTTTTTCTTGCGGTGTATGTGGATGACATAATTTTGACTGGTAATGATTCTAGTGAGATTTCACCACTTAAGCAATTTTTGGATACCCAATTCCGAATAAAAGATCTGGGGCTTCTCAACCTTATTAGCTGGAAGTCGAAAAACAGGATGTTGTTTCCCTCTCATCTGCTGAGGCTGAATATCGGGCTATGAGTAAAGTCGTTGCTGAACTTGTCTGGCTAGTTCGGTTGTTAGGTGATCTTGGCCTCACTCTTTCAAAGACTGTCCCCTCGTTTTGTGACAATTTCCGTCGCCCTTCACATTGCTAAAAATCCAGTGTTTCATGAACGGACCAAGCACATCGAAGTGCACTGCCACTTCATTCGTACAAAGTTGGCTGATGACCTTATATCTGTTATATCCCGTATTTTGTGCATTGGGAACTTTTAAGCTAATTACGAGAAGTTAAGGACAAGGCTATTTTTCGATTTTGCTTTAATGCACAAGTTGCTTATAAGTTTTATTGGTGTGAAAATATTAAGGGAAATTAGAAGTTAATTTATTCATGCTAATTATTTCATGAACTGGAAAAAAAAAAAAAAAGGGGCCAAGTGGCCGTGTGGTATGGGCCCCCTACCCCAAGGCTTGGCCAAATTTGATTAGTTTAAGCTATGAGTGGTACATGTGTTCATCTTGAAGGATCTATATTTAAGTCAATTGGATGACTCACAATTCATTTAATCATCTACACAACACTAGAAAGCTCAAGAGAGAGAGAAGGAGACTCTCGGCCATGGCTGGCCGAGATTGAGGTTTTTGTGTGTTGATCAAAAAAATATTTTCTTCAAGCATTTCAACTCCTTAGAAGGTGTATAACAACATGGAGTAGTTGTTGGAGTAGCAAGAACAAGTATTAATTCAAGGCACAAATTCTAGCCAAGTTGAGAAGTCAAGTGCTAAGGTAAGGTTTAATCCTCTCTTACATGTATTAAGGGTGTTTTGAGCATATTGTAATGTGTAGATATGGATGAAATTCATGGAACCATGTATGTTGATGTTGGTGAGTAGTGTAGGGGGGCCGATTTTATAAAATATGGTGAATTGATTTTAATTGATATTTTGGTGGTTGTTGTTGTGGATTCTATGATGAAAATGAAGGCCTAATGATTCAAGTCAAGTTGTGATCATTTGTGGGATGTTTTAGAAGCTAATGTGATTTTAATATCGTTTCTTGTATTTATGAGAATGATGTTGTTAACGTGTGGATTGTTGGTGTAGTTCATGAATTTGGAAGAAAGAAATGTGTTATTGTTGTTCCTATTGGAATTGGAAGGTTTCGGGTGGTGTTGCGTATTGGTCAATGCTTTTGAATATTGTGCGGGTTGTTCTAAGTGTTCTCGAGTTTTGTTTGAATGTTCTCGGGTTAGTACTTGAACGTGTGATCATTAGTGTTGGTTTGATTGTATGGGGTTGAATTGAATGTAAATGAAATGCCGTCGAATTATGTAGAAGGGAGTTACTAGCGTTAGAATACGTTTTGAAGTAATTGTTGGTATTGTTAATATGATTGTTGGCATTGTTGTTGATGAATTGGCCGAGTTGAATTCTCGGGGTTTGTTGAATTTATAGGGGAAATGCTACCCGAATTTCTGTAAATGAAGTGCTAGCTTAGAATTGGATTCCTAAGTGCCTATAGCTAATGTTTAGTATCTAATGACGTTATTGTAGATCTTGGGAAGCCCGAGACTAAGTTCGGATTAGCTTAGGGAGCGGACGAGGTATGTAAAGCTTATCCCTTCTTTCTTTTGGCATGTCTTAGATGTAAGTAAGATGCGATACGAGCCTCGGGGAAACTCTATTCATAAGTTCCGAGCATGTCTACGATTCTTATTCACTTCTTGATATTAGCCTTCTTCATATGGTCGAGCCATTGCCTTGAGTCTTTTGTATGATTGAATATCTAATGATGCATAAAGAGTTCCTATTCCTACAGGATTCTATGTTGAATAATGTCCGTAACTTTCATGAATGGGCTCGGATTGCTTTGATATGTTCGTAAAGTGTTCTCTAATGAATAATGTCCGTAACTCTCATAGGCAGGCTCGGATTGGTTTGATACATGTCTACGATCCCTGAGATTCTCTTTAACATAGTCCTAATGGTATTTAGAACGGATTTGACATGACTATCGTTTGATACTCGAGCGTTGATTTGTCCACTTATCTATTGAGTCTTAAAAGATGATTTATGTGCATATGGTTTCTCACTACTCCGCATCGCGCGAGCCGTTATTACTTCTTTCATCGCGTCCCGGCCGTGGCATGTATTCGTGCACAACTCCACCGCATTATTCACCGCGTCCCTCGCTGTAGGGCGGGGCACGTTATATGTATATGTATATGATGATATGATGATATGGGGAGGCGGCCGGGATGGCATATAATGACTTCATTCACCGCGTCCCTCACTGGTAGGTCGGGCACGTTATATGTACGTATATGATGATTTTATTTACCGAGTCCCTCGCTGAGGGCCGGGACACGTTATACATGCATATGTACATGATGATTATTTACTTATGTCACTCAGTCCCATAATGGGCTGGATATGATATTGATACGCATGATTTATGTTTCAGAGGCAAGCCTTATGATTTTCTATGCTCCTTATTTCAGTATGATCCTGTTTACTGTATTTCATGCTTTAACGCTGACATATTCCGTATCGACCCCTTTTTTTTTCGGGGGGGTCGTTTCATGCCACGCAGTGTATACGGATAGAGTGAGGATATTAGTAGAAGATGATCCAAATTGATTGGCGAGCTTCACTTCCTTCCGGAGTCTTTACGCCGGAAATATCTATGTTATGGTATCTTGATTTAGGTTAGAGACTTTGCAGACAGAGTCACATATAGAACATGTCAGTTTTGTAAGCGGCTCTAGTGTTCGATGTATCATTATGCATTATGTTACAGGTTTCATATGATTACAGATTTTACTTGATTTGAGAAGGACGAAAAGCATGTTTTTTTTTGGAAAGCTTACATTATGCATTCATTTCGTGATTTAAGAGTCCAATAAGATTATGAGTATCACGAGGATCAGCGGGTTCGCTCGGCCCTAAGTAAGGGTTGGGTGCCCATCATGCCCTATCAAAAGTTGGGGTGTGACAATATCCCTACATCATGTTCCTACTTCATCTTAGTTGGATGAAGTGTTCACTAAGTGTTTGACAGGTGGGCAGCATCGGTTCTTACTTGGCAAGTTGGGAGTGGTTCCTCCCTCCAACTTGAGGGGGATGTTGGAATTACATAGTGTGGACCCATTTTACATAGTGTGGACATTTGGGCTGCCAAGTTATATTTATTAGTTAGGCCCATTTTTAGTGTACAGATTTACTTTGTAGCTTTATTTTTCTGTGTATCTTTTACTTTGCCCAAAGACACAATATAACTTTTATTAACTTTGTACACATCGCTTTGAATGAATGAAAATAGAAAGAAGCTCCTGAAAGCTTTCTCTCCTCTCTCTCGTATTTCACATGAACCCTAGTTTAATTTTGCCCAAATCTTCATCGATTCACAACATTAACAATATAATAGACTCGATACTAAGTAGGCATTTGGACATGCTGTTTAAAACCATGAGATAAAACCAGCGTTTGGACATGCATTTCATAATCATCCAAAAAGGCATGATTTGGGGTTTCAAACCATAGTTTCAAAAAATTTAAATATAAAACTTGACCCATAAGTTTATATTTTATTAAAAAAAAGGCCCATAAGTTGGAAAATATTTTTAATATTTACTCCCACCAACCATTTAACAACCTCATTAACTTGCACCAACCTTTATTTATGTCTACCATATGGGAGGATTATATTAAATAATAGTTACGTTACAATTCATGTTAAATTTTCATTTTTATTGAACTAAATTTTGATTAACTGATGTTGTATTTTTTATAAAGGACTTCTAGTAGCGTATTAATTTTGTTATGAACTGTGACTTGCTCACTTGGTAAAATTGTATAAAAATTGGGAATGTTTTAATAGTTTTCACAACTTGTAAATTTTATTTTTATAAGAAAAAATACAACTTAAATATTTAAATTACATATCCAAATATAATTTCAAACGGCTCCTAAGAATCTTAAAAAATGGATGCATAAAATTTAAATTTTCAATAGAAATTAAAGCAAAATATGGTGAAAGTGGACCACAATAATGGAAGAGGGAAGATTTTCCACTAAAAACGAACTTCAAACTATGAAAAGATTTGGACGCGATCGATTGAAAAGACACCAGCCGGTCGCCCCCAATGATTTAAAGTAGTTGACAGTCGACCTTCCCTAACTACGCCTTTGAAGGTCCTAACTTTGTGTCTAATCTTTCTACATCAACGTCCAATAACTATCTCCTTCTAGACATTTTATTTATTATTTGTCATTTTTTGTTAAGCATGTTCCTTCAGAAAATTATTTAACTAAAGAAATAATTTGATTAAATTAACTTTATTTATTTTTAGTCTCAATTTAATACTAATATCTTTTCCACCAAATTAATCTACCTTCATATTTATTGAGTAAAAAATAAAAATAGTAATTAATTTTATTTTACTATTTTAGATAATTAACTTTTAATAAAAACGAAATAGATAAGAACTACAAGTAAAATAATACCAAGGGAATAAGTGAAACCCAACTACACAAGTAGTAACCAATTGAAGTAATTATAAAGATAGTGGTTGGTCAGAAATCGATGACTGTTGACTTTAAGGAGCTAATACTATGACTCACGGAATTGAGTGGTCTGACCGACTTAGCCATTAATTAATTCTTCACTATCCCGCCGACTTAGTTTCAATAAGCCATTATTTAGAAAGATCTAAAGTACACTATAGCGACTATTAAACTACTCATTCGTTCACTTTTACTCGTTTACTTTTGATTTTACACATCCTTTAAAAAATAATAAATGAATTGCATAATTCACCCATCTATCCATTTTAATTAGTGCATATTTTTATTGGATTTAAAAAATAATTTGAAGTGAGTAATTAATATTATGGGTAAATTAAAAAAAAAAATTATCTTGTCTTGATATGCTAAAGTGACAAGTAAAAGTGAAAATCTATTTTTAGAATGCTGAATAAGTAAAAATGAACGGAGGGAGTATTCATTTAATCAACAATGACTATAATTTGCCTTATTAAGAAAGTGATCTCCACTCCCTCGTGCTTTTTTTTTTGGTCATCTTTTTGCCTTTTGTGTGTTTAATCGTGTTAAGAATCGAATATTTCAGTATGGTTTCTTAAGTTTGGCCGTGCTTGTTAATCTTATTTCTTTTCTTTCAAAGCTTGCGATCACTTCTACTTTAATTTGTTCTTGTGCATATGTCCTACTAATTCTTTTACACAGCTTTAAATTCAAACTTTATTAGCAGACCGCGATTAGTATAGTTTCCTGTACCGGAATTTTTGTCATTTTTCTTTTTGCACGTGTATCATGTGTTGGTAATAAACATAAGTCCGAAAGTGACGTTTCCTAAAAAGTATTATGATCGAAAAATAAACTAATCAATAAGGGGAAAGAAGAAGTAAAATGAATGAAACTAAAAGAAGAGATAGTTGAGCCAAGAATGCAAATAGTCGAAGGTCGTCCCTGTTGCATATGTTGAAAAGGGGCGGACGTACCATCTAAGCATGAGTTCAATTGAATCCATAACATTCGTCATTTATTTAAATAAATAATAGGCATGAACCAATATGCTAAGAATCTTTAAAAAATGAACCCATATAATTTAGATTCTGAGAAAAAAAGACTGTTTCGTAATAGTATCCGTTTCAGTCTCTCTCATCTTCGTTTGTTCTTAACCTCAGGTATAGTGATTTCTTTGTTACATTAATTACTTTTTTTTTTTGGCTACATTGCTACGTTAATTACTGCAGCACCTGTTAATGAAAGGAAAATTTATGTAGTGTAGATAACATATAAGAGATATTTATATTTAGTAACTACACTTTACTTTAATTACATCTGGTAGTTAAATGTTGTATTTTAGTTAGACAAGGTAACTAATATAACAACATACGGTTTCTTTCCCTGCATCAAAATTCAAAATTCATCTTCCCCAATTCCTCCACTCCTCTTCAACTGCCGTCGGCGCTTCCGCCTCTTCCTCCTCCACCATCTTTGTCACTTCTGCCTTTGAGTGTATTTCTCAAATCTGAGTGTATATGAAATTGAAGAAAAAATACAAATCCCTAAATTGATCTAATTTTGTGACATGGGCTTAGTCTAAGTTTCATCCAAACCTGGAGAGAACATAGCAAACAGAGAGGGGAGAGCCTCTAGTGGGCAAAATAGCCTTATCTGAGAGCTTTTTGACACGGAAGAAGGAGGCGATGCCATTCGCAGCCAATTTTGGGAGTGGAAAGATCAACAGGGTAATCAAAAGTTGTTGTGCTTGAGATGAATTTGTATTATTCAAATTTGTGTTGAATACATAAAAAGAAATGATTTCGGCCGATCCTCACTTCATTATGTGAAAAATCTTTGATGATGTATTTTTAGATCTGAGTGTATTTATTTTTTGTATCTCAAATCTGATGTATTTTATTTCTTGTATCTCAAATCTGATGTATTTTATTTCTTGTATCTCAAATCTGAGTGTATTTTTTTCTTATATCTCAGATCTGAGTGTATTTCATTGTATTCATTATTTTTTAGTGTAAAATACAGTGTTTCTTTATGTATTTTTGCCTGTATTTCGAAGGAGATATTTTTATATACAATGATTACAGTGAATTTGAATACAACTGAATATCCCTACATTTTTTTTTTGTTGCTCTTATGTTGTTGAATACGAATTTAAATATAATAAGTTGAATACAGTGTAAAAATAGCTACCAATGAATACATCCGAATTGAATACAACGAAATACACCCGAATTTGAATACATGTTACTGTAGGTACGAATTGTAATTAGCAAAAGTATAGCTATGCCTAAAAAAAAAAATCAAAGTGTAGTCATTTGTGAAAATTCACCTTAATGAAATGTCGCTGTTTTGTTATGGTCCCACTATCGTGTCGCATAAGTAATTAAGTCATAAATTAATTTGAGAGACTGTACAACACGAAAAGAAACTGAGAGAGCAGTAACCAGTTGTTTATGGACTGAGTTAGTTCAGATTTTTCCAATATCAATCCAATTGCATCGGATTTTTAAATTTATAAACCAAACTAAATCAATAAAAATCGGATTTTTCAACCTCAAGTTTTCTCAGTTTTTTCGGGTTGCGCAGATTTTTTCGTTAAAGTCTTCATACAAAGCATATAACTTGAACTTCATATATTCTTTAATCCTAGCAAGATACGACTATCCACTTGAGATATTTTTTAAGAAATAACACAAAATGTGAGATGAGAAATGACATTATACTAAAATATTCAACAATAAAAAAAGAAAGAAATGAAATGGCATAAAATAAAATAATCATAATCTAAAAGTACTAAGCCATGCTGTAATAAATACGGCTAATTTATAAGGCATATACAAATGATCATAACCTAAAAGTACTAAGTCATGCTAAAATAAGTACGACTAATAAGTATGAATTACATGACTAAATATTAAAGAAAAATAAAATTAAGTTATGTATTTTTACTGTCTAAATCAATATAAAACTAAAGAATAGATATCCGACATTATTGCCATTCCTAGTGTTAGAATTGAATTTCTTTTGTTAGCATTAGGATTGATTTGATTTTTGTAGGGTTTTATTTGAGTTACTAATATTCATGGGCTATAAACTTATTCGACCATTCAAAATTCTAATTCTAAGCTTAAAATACTATGTTAAAAAACAAATAATTATGAAAAAAAGTAAGAACTATTTATAAGTTACATTATAAATAAACAATTTTATTTATAAAATATATTTGAAATTCTATACATGTAATGCCAGGTTGGTTTGATTCGGTTTGACATTTTTTAGTTAAAACCAAACCAAACTAATAGTGTTCGGGTTTTTCTTTTTAAAACCAAACCAAACTAATAGTGTTCGGGTTTTTCTTTTTAAAACCAAACCAAATCACAAGTTGGGTTTTTTTCTCGATTTGGTTCGGATATCGGTTTGGTACGGTTTGTCGGTTTCCTTTGTACACCCCTAGTAGCCAATAAGTAAATAGTACTCCTTTCGTCCATTTTTACTTGTTCATTAAAATATTAATTTAAGTATATTATCCTTAATTATTATAAATTATTTAAATAATTGAATAATCAAACATACTTTAAAAGTTGTGCAGTCACTATAAATTTTTTGAAGTTTTCAACCCAATAATTAATAATAAGTGTAAAATAGACATGAAATACTCCCTCCGTCCTATATTATTTGTCCACTTTCCTTTTTTAAAAGTCAAACTATACAAACTTTGATCAATATTTTGAGATATATTTTCCGCCATATTGATATGAGAAGAATTGCAACATATAGTACTTCGTGTAGTTTTTGAATAACTAAATTTTAATTTTTAAAATATTGAATTGGCCTAATTCAATTTAGCTCCAAAGATCAAAATGAACTCGAATTTAAAACGAAAACAAGTGACAAGTAATATGAGCATACGCTTTAGTAGTAAATTATCTCTTTGTTTTTCAAACTGAACAAGCACAAATTAACATCTATTTTTAATATAATGGATAAATAAAAATAGACGGAGACAATTGATGAAACCCACCAATCATTATTATTATGACTCAAATAAAAGGACAAATTAACATAGAAACTTGATCCACCGGGGGATCAAGTTTCTATGTTAATTTGGACCCGAGTGTCCATGAAAATATTCACTTATTTTGATTTTTTTTTTCACTTTATTTAAAAATTAGCTTTTAAGCATGAAAATTTCAAATATAAAACACCTAAAATCCTATATTTTTTTCTTTTTTTTCTTTTTCCACTTTTGATACATTCAAACACCGTTTTGTTTAAGTCCATTCCAAATAAAGCGACAAGTAATTAATTTCTACTGCCAAACGCCTACCAAATAAATAGGAGTACTAGTAGCAGTATGAATAGGAGTAATAACAATCATTTAAAAAGGTTGGTCGTATCAGAAAAGATGACAAACCGTATGCCAGTTCAGCAAAAAGTTCCCAAAGATATTTTCTAAGTATTTTTTCACACAATTTGGTAAACCCCACTCTTTCCTCTCTCATTCCAGCCCTAAATAGAAACATCTTTCAGACATATCATCCCAGCTAAGCTACCCCTTCTTATTTTTCTTCTTCTTCTTCTTATTTCCATTTCAAAACATACAACCACAAAGTTAAAAGATCTAAATAATATTACAAACAAGATAATGAGCCGAGAGTCTCGTCCATGCGATTACTGTAATCAGCGAAGTGCCATACTTTACTGCCGAGCTGATTCAGCTAAACTCTGTTTATTTTGTGACCAACTTGTTCATTCAGCTAACGCACTTTCCAAGAAACATCTTCGTTCACAGATCTGTGATAACTGTGGTTCTGAACCTGTTTCTATCCGTTGTGCTACCGACAACCTCGTACTCTGTCAAGAATGTGATTGGGATGCACATGGTAGTTGTGTGGTCTCTGATGCACATGATCGTAACCCTGTTGAAGGTTTTTCAGGTTGTCCTTCTGTTTATGAACTTGCTTCAACTTGGGGTTTAGATATTGATGTCAAAAAACCAACACAGTTGCAGTTAGATTCAAATCATGCCACGTGGAATGGTTTGTTAGAGTATAATTATGTTGTTCCTTCTCCTTGTACTATGTTTTTGCAAGATTTAATGGTACCTAGTGCTAATAATAATAATAGTAGTAGTAGTAATACTAATTGTGGGATTTATAATAATGGCTCTGTTGTTGGTAGAAAACAAAATCAAAATCCAACTTGTGGGAAGCAGAAACAAGTGATATTGAAACAGTTAATTGAGTTATTTAAGAGAGATGGGTGTGGTGGTGGAGTGCAAGATTTGGATCCAAAGACACCTAATGGGAGTAGTGATAATTGGCAGGGAAATAATGTTAGTGATGTGGTTGTGGGTGGTGTTAGTGAGGAGCAACAGCTGAAAAATGTGCCATTTACGTCGTTGATTAGGCCGAAAGAGAGTGATCAAATGGTGGAAAGGAACATTTTGTGGAGCGGAAATTCCTATGATCAAAACACTCAGGTATTCTTCTATACTAAATATGAGTGTAATGTACCAAAATGACCTGTGAATCTTGTGGTTTTGTGGTCTTAAATAGACCATTTAGGATGTTGCGCGTAAAGTAGCATTCTTTTTTGAAACGGACTAAAAAGGAAAGTAAGATAAACAAATTAGAACGGAGGGAGTATTTTGTTTCAAATGTGAAAAATGTCGCGCAGAATTGTAGAATAGAACTGTTTTATTCGCGTTGTCTATCGGATTTCGATTGAAATGAAGATTTCTTGATATTAATAGTGATTAGATTGATAACAGATAATTCAACATGGATCTGCAAGTATGATGATGTATTTGAGTTGAGAAAAGAATAGATGATAAGACTATATCATCTTTGTGTTTGGTGCCTTTTGAGTACATTTGGGATGTGAATGGAACTTGAGATTTTGCTTGATTTGTTTCTATCGGAATTATGTGATATGTGTACGGGCAGCATGATGGATTTCCTTTTGTGTCTAGTTTTGTTAGATTTTGAGTTGGTTGTGAATTGGTAATAATCTAGATCTATACGAGTTGATCCTCCTTTTTTGCGATTTCATGTGATTTTGGCATTAAAGTTTCATGAGATGCCCATAATCTCTTTATGGTCTATTTTAGTTCTTGAGATGTGCTTCAAGATAATATCTTCATCTTTAAGTAAATAGAGGTGCATAAATCTATGATGTTGGATTTTATATTCTGTCTTAGTGTTAAGAAAATTTTCTATTTCCATTTTAGGAAAAATATGATATTGAGAACTATCTTTGAACTATCAAAACCAATCATACAACTTTAATCTTCTCCTGCAAAAAGTATTAGGAATTTTAGAAACCTGCAATGAGCTTAAAGAGCAACAATTACTGTCACGGAATTATGCTTTTGCTCTTTTAAAACTTAGAAGGAAGAGATATAGGTCAAAAAAAAAAAAAGTGTCTCTGATATACTTCATCTTGTACCATCTTTAGTTACCTGAAAAGATACTAGCTTCACCTTCTCTGCTACATCTTTGATCCAGTTCTGATTGGATATACTGCCTTGTTTGTATTTGTTTCTTCAGATATGGGATTTTAATCTGGGGCAGTTGAGGAGCCATGAACAGTCGAGCTCAGTAGAAGCAGACTACAGTGAGAGCGACATGGCGTACATGATGAAAAGCTATGGTGAACTCATAAAAGGAACAGCATTAGCAACTTCAAAAGGATTAGGATTCTCAGCCATTAACTGCTCCGTTGCCCATGACGATATGACAGCCTTCAGTGTAAGCACTAGCCACCCGTTAATGTGGTTGATCTTAATATGTTCTATTTTAATCCCTTAAATCAACTCTTGTGGCATGAATTCGTGACACTTGTACTTTTAAGTGACAGATCAGACTTAACATAAAACGTTTTCGGGACAGATCAGAGACTTCTTTTACTAACTTGCATTTCTTTGTTCTGTTTTGGAGGAATATTGAGGTTTCCTTTGTGTGTTGAGGAATCGGATATATATATATATATATATTACCTTCACAAATTGTAAATTCTAGAGAACACATGGTGTACAAGTAATTCTGCTGTGCGTTTAACCAGAATATGACCTTACCAATTTTAATAAAGATTTAAATTTCTCTGGTCACCTTGATGAATCATGACAATTGGAGGTTCATGAAGTAATCTTCCAAAAAGCTGATGCCTTTCCTCCTGAACCTGAGAAATAACTTGCTCATTGCCTTGCAGAATAATTCGAATAACCGAGCGGCAAGCCAGGGGCCAGCGACATCTGAGAGCAACAATTTACCAAGAATAAAGACTTCATCTGACTCGGGTTATGTTAAGCCAAAATGCTGTGGTCTATCTACAGATCTGAACTTTATGGACCAAAGCATTGTTGTGGCAGGTGAAAACACCGGTGCGGAAACACCTGCTGATATGGAGCTTCTGGCAAAGAATAGAGGAAATGCAATGCAACGTTATAAGGAGAAAAAGAAAACACGAAGGTAGGTTATCTCTTAGTATTTTCCTTTCAGCATAATTTGCCCTTGTCACCTCTGAGTTTACCCCTATATCTCGGTTTTGTTGCATCTCTGAGTCTGTGAGTTGTGATGTCCAGATATGATAAGCACATTCGATATGAATCAAGGAAGGCAAGAGCTGATACTAGAAAGCGAGTCAAGGGTCGTTTTGTCAAGGCTACTACTGAAGCTCCAGATGGCTGAATACCTGTTGAATGACCGAGGATAAGGATCTGTTTTGTCTCTGTATGTATATATTTCTTAGTCTACCTAATATTTGTAACCTTAGGTTTGCTGTGATGCAATATGTCGCACCAATTGTTAGTTAATATTATAGTCACGCTTTGTGCTTCTGCGTGTATATCAAGTGCTTGGATGTACAACCTTGATCATCAGGTTTGTGGCTAGATCCTTCACCGGCGAGGCAGCCTTTTGAGGCAAGTCTTGGAAGTGAAATCTTGGCTAATTTGTCCAAGCATTAAATGGATCTATAATACGAATCCACCGGGAGTGGGTCGTCTAGCTAACCTCGTTGAGAGATATCCAGAGAATCGATTCACTCTCCCTCTGGCAATACTTAGATGCTTGAGATCTTTTTTAGTGACATGATCCATTCTTTCGTGATCTGAGTGATTACATTCTTGTTTGTTTCACCTGGAGCTGGGGAAAGTCAAGGAGAATTCTTGCTGAGCTAAGCTGATGATAAGCACGACGTTAAAATCCCTTTAGCACCTGTTAATTGCCCTCTTCTTTCCTCCTCCATTTCTGGAAAGCTGATGTTTAGATTTAACTTACAAGATGGTTTATGGATATACTGATAAGTTGATGGTGGTGGTATCAATTCTTTTCTCGTGCAACATTATTTTGTTTGCGGTCAAGATTATCTTGCATGTATACACTTTTCAGCTCAAAGAATGGAAATTACTGGAGTTTTATCTTATCTTTAAAGCAAGACTCAAGTTTGTCATTGTACAAAAAGGAATTGGAAAAAAAAGAGAAAACGGAGAAGAAATATAATGGCGTTAGATTCGTGGTTGAACCTATATAATATCTAGAATTTAAATTCGCATGTCACCACATTTTTAAAGATCAATTCATTATATTTTTAAAGTTTTCAATGCTCATATCTACTATTTGTTACGATTTGAATTTTTTACACATAAATTAATTGCTCACAAAAAAGCAGTGCTAACCCCAACTTGTAATGCTAGATACGCCCCTGATAGTATTCTCATTTTATTAGAGAAGTGGGGTCTGCCAATTAAAAGGACAAAAGTAGATTCAAAGCCGGGGAATTTCTTAGATCTTAAAAAAGATGGAGTCGATAAGTTTCAGTACGATCAGCTGAACCTAATCTCATCTTATCGTGTGGTTAATCATGGAAAATGGTTCAACTAGAGAGAAGGTTTCAGGACGATCAACTGAATCTAATCTCATCTTATCGTGTGGTTAATCATGGAAAATGGTTCAACCAGATA
>NC_081349.1:14826506-14871750 GCF_029784015.1 Lycium ferocissimum | reverse complement strand
GCCATTCGTCATACTCCCCCTTAAACTATTACGAATATCATATAATAAATATTATCTAAAAAAACACCACACCGCAAAAAAAGACTGAACACGATACAAGACACATGCACATATACATATATATGTACATGGCCCAGGACAAGGCTTATTATCAACATATCATAAGACCGAAGGTGAAACATGCACACCTATATACATAATATCATACCCTATTTTAACCAAATCAAAATAGTTTACAACATCCGGGTAATTCCGGGGTTAATTAAAGTTAAGGAGTCGCCACCTAATTATTTATGGTGAATTAGGGCACCTAAGGTAATTAAAGTTATTATCTAAAGTTGATTGATTTTAAAGTCTACGAAACCAAAATTCTGGGTAAGGGTTCAACTAACCTGGAGGGAAGGCATTAGGCATCCTCAAGGTTCCATTAATAATGGTTAATCCGACCGAACTTATAGTCAATTAATTAGGCTAAGTATAACGTTTTTAAAATGTTTTTGGAGAATAACTTATAAACATTGCTAAAGTTTTGAAATGTAATAAAGTAATAATATTAGTAAAGATAAGATTTGTGGAAAATATAAAGGTTTGCATAAAGGAAGGACTTTAACGAAAATATGACTTACAAAAGTCGTTAGAGTTTTGAAGAAAAGAATATAATGATGCTGATTAGATAATACTTATAAATATTGTTAAGGTTCTGAATAATAATGCCATTCAAACTAAAATCTGCAAAGTATAATGATTTGTATCCAAATAGGAACCTTTAAATAAAAGGCTTAACAAATTTAAATTTGGAATAAAATTATATTATATAAATATAGTGATGTAAAAATTTAGACTTTTTCCCCAAATGGGATATATGACGAGGCGAGTTTTCTTTCTTTGTTATTAACTATATTTGGTTAAAAATTCGCATGTTAGCGATGCTTAAGTTTCTAAGATAGTAATAAAATATAATTCCTTTGATTCAAAGCATACTCTTTAAAGATCAATTATTTTGAAAATAATTATTAAGGCATTATAAATAGCTCTAATATGTAAAAGGAAGAAAATAAAGCTTATTGAATTAATTGTTAATTCTTCCTACCCATTTACTAAAGCCAACCCGACTAAATTCACTAAAGTTCACCTAATCTAAACAAAATGAAACAAGTAAAATATTAGTCATGTAATTACAAATTAAATGCACAATAAAAAATAAAGTGAAGAAATGAGATGATTTGGCTGATTCAGCCCATTTTAAGTCACACTTTATTCCGCCTTCGGGCCTAAGCCCGGTAGAATTCATATTCTTCTTTAGCGGTTTCATTGTTATTATTGTCACTGTTTATTGGGCTTAGCCCAGATTTCATTTTCTATATATACTACGGACGGAGTTGAAAGAAGATGCCCCGTGGATATTATGTTGGGCTCTCAGCCCAACGTCGAATGCGGGAGATGAGCGAGTCCCACGGACTCGTATGCGGTAATCATGCACAAAATAGAAAGAAAAGGATTAGTATATAATTAAGTAATAAGGTCAACATTCGAAATGTAAACATCAAAGTGGATTAGTGGGTTGTGTATATGCCGTGTATACTTGAAAACATGAGATAGAGACAGGGGAAAGAAAGTTATGCAATATTCCATGTAAGACTCATCGAAACAGTGAAAGGGATCACAGTAAACAAAATTCAATGGATGCTTCTGCTGATACACGTGCAAATCAAATGTATTCCAGGGATGGGGACTAAGTGGTGACTAGTCTCACAAACGACCTTAAAATCAAGTAAGAAGAGTAAAACAAAGTATTGTACGCTGCTGGATATAAAATGCAATATTTAAAAATTCATTCCAGTTTTCTATTTTGGGAAGAGAACTATAGTGGTAGTGAAGGTGTCCCTCCTTTTATTTCTTTTCCCGATCAACACACGATAAAAAAAACTTCTTATACGAAAGAATCGCAAAACTCCAATGGGAACATGATGACTTATGCTTTTATACGCAAACCAAGTCTACGGACACACGTCCAGGTATCATTAACTAAAAAAAAAAAATCTAGGCGGCGAACGTGACCAACAATTCACAGAGACAGATACGGTAGAGCAACCACGAACAGCAATCTTTCCTTAGATGAGTACTAAAACAAAGAATCGACCAGTAAAAAAAGTAAATACTTGTTGAATTTGCAATAATCAATCAATCTAAAAAGGTATTCTTTGCTTCAAAATATAGTAGCAATTAAGCCGAGGAAAGCAACACAAAACCGAGTTCATGTAGTAAGATGGATATAGAAAGAACTTCGGAAAACATGCGGCAAACAAACGAACTAAACTTGATCGAAGTATGCAAAAAAAAACAGACTACTGTCTATTCTAAGTCCGAAATCGCTCTCGTACCCCCTCAATTCTGCCAATCTTACTTACTCGTCTAGAAAGAGGGCTTTACGTGTTACGACCTGTTTTAATCATATACGCGATATATAGAAAGATATATACACCAATAAGATGTATACCCGATGTATATCGAATGTATATCCTCTTCTTACCTTGATAACCCATTATGCATCTTATGTATATTCGATTCTAAATAAGTTCCAAGTCACAAGTTCGGTCCAAACGAATCAAGCTACAATATACGTCTTTTAGGCTCGTTTTATGGAGTATAATCCTATTCTAACAGCTCCAATCGAATGACGCGACGACGAAGAAAACTACACAACAATAAAGAACGAGCTAAAATTTCAAAAGCAGTAAAAAATCAAATGCGGAAAGCGATAAATGTGTCGGAATTTACCTTTTTTGCGTGCGATGAACTAGGACGGGGTCACGAACCCATTCTCGCAACGAACAGATCCGAAACTCGACAAAATGAACTCGAGCAGTTTGTTTATAATTATCAGCCAACAGAAATGAAATCGAACCTTTATTTCAGCTAAAGTTCCCGAAATAAAGAAGTATGTTTGGAAGATGGTCGTCTATTTTCGGTTGGTCGACGGCTAAGAAAGTTGAACCCTCGGGTTCCAAATGTTGGTATTTATAGGTGTAAAACTAAAGTCTAGGGTTTCGATTTGGGAGAATTTTAGGCGGGATTTGAAGTGATCCGTTTGAAAATCGAATCAAATCCTAGAGTCGATCTCTCTTTTTCAGATTTTTGGCCGTTTGTATTTGACCAAATCATATATAAAAATGGCAAGGTGGAACTCCGCCATGGTAAAAAACAAAGGTGGTTTTGTTTGGAAGAGGAAAGAGGAGAGGGTTTGCATGAAAAGGGAAGGGGCAAGGATCTGCCATGGGAAAGTTGGTCAGGGTTTTGCTAAAACGGGGTGAGAGAGAGATGAAGAAGATGACAAGGAGAGGAGAGAGAGACGAAGGAGAGTGAGAAAGAGAGAGCAGATGGGTGAAACGGCGTGAAGAGAGATGGAGAAACAAAATTAGGATTAAGTTAAGGTTTGGGCCGGGTCGAGTAAATTTTGGGGTGGGCTGGACGGGTAGAATGGATGGTATGGTCTGTGTTGGTCCGAAAATGTGGGCTCAATTTTGACGAATTGGGTTGCAAATCATGAATCTCTTCCTCTCTCGTTTTAATTATCCCGGGCTTCTAATTTAATGACTAGTAACTAATATATTACGCGAAGACAAATAATAATTAGTATGTAAAAGATTTAATAAAGTAAAAATTAATTTAACGAGTACAAATTCTAAAATGAAATGATGACGAACCGTTTAAAAATTGTGATAAAGTACTGCTAGTAATGTTTGAAAATAAAAATAGCGAAAATAAAGTATTTAACTCGTCGATAAATTTAGAAGCCCGAGTATATAAAATTAAATGAAGGCAGGACAAAATTTGGGTGTCAACACATAACACTTCAGCACATCTATGAACATACATGGGTACACAACATCTTGGTCGAGACAGGGCCCCGCCGTACCCAAAAGATGCATATATAACATAAGTAAAGCAAAATACCAAAGACAGGAAAGCCCGGAGCAAGTGGAGCTTGCTGACTATACGCTAAACTGTGCAATCCTACCTAGAAGAGCCTTCGAACTGTCTGTCAGGACATGCAGCACAAAATGCAGCGCCCCGTGAAGTGGGACGTCAGTAGGGATAAAAGTACTGAGTATGTAAGGCAGGAAACAATAACATAAGACATAAATATAAAAGAATAGAAGTAACCTGAGCCATCGGAGGACGTACAATATGCAATGCATGAGT
Source organism: Lycium ferocissimum (assembly GCF_029784015.1). Lineage (NCBI taxonomy): Eukaryota > Viridiplantae > Streptophyta > Magnoliopsida > Solanales > Solanaceae > Lycium > Lycium ferocissimum. The sequence goes on along the minus strand of NC_081349.1, from coordinate 14,867,547 downwards.
TTAAAAAACATATGCAAGTATATACATATAGTACATCATCATTATTATATCGTCCTCAACGCGCGTCCGGGGAGCATCATAACATGCCCACTGCAGTGGTGTGCACATCTACGTGCCTGCCCGACCGACTATAGCGCGGCGCAGTGTAGTAAAATAATGAATACATATATATACAATGCATGAGGAACTAATAGAAATGACATCTGGGCCTTTCGGAGTGACGTAAGGTCGATAACCTCCGAATAACGTTATGGAAACTCATATCAACATCAAGAAACCATTTAGTGAAGGTAATTTATCATAACCTGAATCAATCAGATAATTAAGGCATTAAAATTTGAAGTACAAACCATAGGAATGGAGTGAATTGTTATGGGATGCTCGTGTTCATGTTCTAGTTGGATTCGTGCCAAAGAAAGAGGGAAACGAACACCTTACATACCATATATGCCGTGCCGAGTCCTTATAGTGTTCGTCCAATGTACTATTTGACCCTTAGTTAGGCTTCAATATGTTCGTATATCACGTACATAAGTTGTATATCGAACTATGATTCGGAGTTACAAGGATTCGGGCAACACTTCCTTTGTTTCTATTACGTTCCCGATGTTCAAACAATCAAAACCACAACAACCACATCAAGTCTATAAATTCCAGCCATCAAATAATTTAGAACAACCACCAAACAACCCATACGACAATAACAACATCAATACGGTTTACGGTATAATTTCCGTACTTTCTCAAATAACAAATTTGCTATGATATAAATTGACTCCAATTCATGTATAGGGAGGGAATTCTTACCTTATTTGCCAAGAATTTATCTTCTTCCACCTTACTTCACTTTGACAAAAATTCAAATTCAACAACGTAATCGAAACGGAACAACGTAATCAAAGCGGTGAGCGAAATCCGTACCAAAATTGAATAACGATGTTGAATATAGAAGCAAAGTGAGACCCTTTTGTGTTGCTGGTCACGTTTTATTCCTTGGATTTGGATTTGGCTTTGACAGGTCTTTTCACACAATGTATTTTTTGGACCCTTCCAAAAAAGTGAGTTAGCCATATAACATGAATATTAGGTCCACCTTGACACCTTATCCCATGCCATGTGTCATTCAAGCACAATATGTGCTTTGACTAATCAAGTCTAACTTAATGACACCTTTTCCTGCCTAACTAATGCCATGTGGCTGCCTACCTATAATACTTATCCATTAATTCTAATTAAGACCATAATTAATCCCTTGTTCTCCCACTTTATTACAACATTTAATCAGTTATCCACATGATTAATTTCTTGATCTCAATTCACTTAAACGTGAGCCACTTTTAGCACACTTCCTATACTCAATGTTATAATTATGTGGTATAACACTAGTCCTTAGCCTATTTTTCCATACACGAAATATTATTTCCAACTGTTGTCGCCACATTTTTAAGTCTGAAATCATTTCCGGATCCTTTTATACACCGAGCTCTCGATAAGCACAATTAATTATGGCCAAGATTTCCCGTCTCAAGTCTACTTTACCTAAGTCGAGTTGTTCAGACCACAACCTAAAAGTACGGGCTATCACAATCCACTTCCCTTCCACGAACTTCATCGAAAAGCGTTTTTTGATTCGTTTAACTTCTGATCCTGACGATACCTCTTGAACCCTCATATCTTGTGGTTAACATGGTTTAGCCTCTTATAATCTCATTCTTCAAGCTTACGTTGATTAACTTACGACGAATTTGACGCTCGAAAGTGCGAGGTGTAACAAATATTGAGTTTTTAATTTATGTATTTGTACATTCTTGTTTGCAGGAGATTAAATGGCAATAAATTATCAGGGAAAATTACAATGCAAATCTTGGAACTCATCTATGAAGGCAATTTGAAGCTTATGTAAGCTTATGCTTATTTATATCAGAAGTATCTTTTGATGAGTTTGTACTATAATAAGTAACATGCAAGCATTTATTTATAAAAGGAACATGAAGATATGCGATTTATTAATGCGGCACCTTAGGATGTTCGGATATTTTGTTTACGAATTATGATTTGCACATTTGGTAAGATTGTATAAGAGTTGGAATTTTTTTAATTGTTTTCACAAAATGTGGGGTTTTATCGATTATGAGAAAATATGACAGAAGAAATCCAAATTGCACGCATGTCGAAACAAAATTTCAACTTCAAATTAATAATTTCAGATGCCCAAACCTTCCTTAGTTCTAACAAGCTTCGGCAATTTGGAATTCTAAGATCCCTCTTCTAACGACCTTTTTTAATACAGAAATGTCTCAAAGAATCAATTAGCAGGGACTGCCCACCACGCTCACAAAACAAGTAAGCACCACAGATATATGCATGCACCCTCTCCTTTATCTCTCATAGCTTCTTTCAGAAAAAAAGAAAGACAAACAAAGAAATAAAACTGCTGCGTGTTTACGTAAGTTTGAAATTTGAGAGGTTGTTTTTGCTGTAGGATTTGCCATAACGACAGTTATTCAAGATATTAAAGCTTAGCGAGGACACATGAACGATGTGTTACATTTGGATACGCACGTACTTGGGAGCTGCACTTTGCTATTTCCAGTTAAAATTCGCGACTTTGAGAAGAAAAAAGTTGTGATTGAGATGATATTTTCTTGTAATGAACATATTCTACACTAGTATCTCACTGTGAGGCTTCAAGTTCAAGTGCACTTCTATAGCTAGCCTTTTGTGCCTTCTTATTCTGGATTGCTATAAAATAACTTTATGTTATCACGCTATTTAAATGGTATTAATTATATGTAACAGGCCTTTAAAAATGAAATTTATAATCTAAAAAAATTACTGCTACAACACTTTAATATATATTGGTTTTTTTTTGGGGGGGGGGTGTGGGGGGGGGGGGGCAAGATATTACACAATCATTATATATGAATTGAATCCCTTTGGAAGAACCAACTGTAGAATTTGCGGATACAAAATACATCAAATTAAATCATCAAACTTAAAAAATATATAAAACAATGAAAATGACATCATTATCCTTGGAGTAACTAGAATTCACAAACAATCAAGAAAGCCTAACAGATTCAGAGTCAGAATTAATCGTACAACGGTACTCATGAATCATGATCCTTGGAGTATTTAGACTTCACATAAATGAAATACTCTAAGACTGTGTGCTGTTTAATTACAAATTTGAATATCATAGACGCACAGATAAAATTTATACCTCTCATGCAAATTGTAATTGAGAAGGGTGTTACGATAACCAACTGCAATGGGCCATGGAAACAGCAAGGAAAGTGATGCATTGATAGTCAATGGTCAAAAATGCCAATTTTATTTTAGTTGGCCTTTTGTTTAAGGAAATGTATTGATTTACATATGGTCCGCAACAATAAGCCTTTTCTCAAATTGACTAGAACAACTTTTTATCTTCTATAATAGTACCAACTTTTTTCCACTGAAGCTAATCATGGCCATTTGAAAATCTAATACTCTGCTTTAACTTAGTCAAAGTTACTCCTTTTTAGAGAACATACCCACTAATTAACACTTTTAACAGGCATTGCATATGATTAAATTTGTAGTGGGCTTGAGTGAGTACTTTTTTGACGTGTGTGGGAATGTTATTTAAACTTTACATAGTTAATTTCATTCCAATCAGAAACTTTGAGAAGGATCCCTAAAAAAGAAGTTAAAAAAGAAGAAGAAGATCAAAATGTTTAAACTGTCACAATTGTACATGCCCCGTAATGATATTTATTTTCGCATAGATAGTCACGTGTATGGAGGATTAAAATGGATTGCAGTGACCAAGAATGTATTATCGATCGAACTCATAAAACTAAGCGTATTTATTTTTACCACTTAGACGCTTTCAAATAATACTCCCTCCGTTTTGTTTACTTGTCAAGTATACTAGAAAAATATTTTTTTTCTGGTTTATTTTAGCAAATTAAGAGAGAATTGTTTTTTTCTTCTAATTTTATCCTTATCATTAAGTAATCATTTCACAAACTTATTTGAATATTGATTGATATTAGTTTATACCATTTATAAGGGTAATTTAATAAACTAAATAGTATTTAATTTAAACATTTCACAAACTTTTGAGTATTAATTGATATTAATTTATACCATTAACTTTAAACTTTCAATTTTAATTTTAATAGAGTTATTTATAATCACACAAAATATCTATGACTTGTTTATGCCACAAGTTTCAAAAAAATTTCTTTCACTCTTAAATTCCGTTCTCACTTAAACACCATCACATAAATTGGGAGGGTTATTTTTTAAAAGAGAGTCAAAAAATGCATACTGGATATGTAAAAAGGAATAAAGGCAGTGATTACTTCTTCGATCCTAAAGATCGAGGGGCTTGGTCATTACTCGAGACGAACTACGATAATACTCAAACAACGTTTTGACTCAAAATCCCAACTACACACCTAACCTTTGTCCTATTACCCCCCGGACAAAAAATGGCCCTTTTTTGCTGATGAGATTTCTTTGGCTCTTAAATTCGACGCCAACTTCGCCACATCATGCCAAGTAGATTTTGAAACACCATCACTTCATCTTCATCTTCACCCTATTATTTTTTTTTAAAAAATAATATCCATTATAAACGAAAATCTCAAAAAAAATCCACATATGATTCCGATTTCCACCATAAACGAAAATATGTAAAAAGGAAAAAAATAAAAAAATAAAGATGAAAAATCAATCTTGTGATAAAGTTGCTTGTTTGGAGTTCGATCCTAAAGATCGAATTTGGAAAGGCTTGATTGTTTAATCAAATTAATGGATGAACTTTGAGACGAACTACGATTTTTTTTTTCAAGTTAAATAATGTGTAATTTAGACATATTTTTAGAGATTTTTTTTTTTTTTTTTTTTGAAGAACCTTATAAATTAATAAAAAAATGAGCCAAAGAAAATTAAACACGTGGCACGTGGGCCGGGCGCGTGTGGACCGCCATTTAATATTTGGGGGTTGCGTACTGACTTTGAAAAAAATTTGTTCGAGTATAATGTTAGGTGTGTAGTAACCACGTAACTCAAAGTTAAAGTATAATTTAGACATATTTTTACGAACCTTATAAAACTCTTCCTTAAATGGACTGAAAGGAGTATAATACCACTAACCACTAACATTAAAAATATAAATCTTTATAGAATGAAGAGAAAATGACAAAAATAGTCCCTTATGTTTGAGATAGGTTTAAAGTAATCCATTAAATATATTTTTGAATAGTGTTGATCCTTTAAGTTTGTCGAAAATGGACACTTTCAATCTCTATCCAATATTTTGACAAACTCTATCTATTGATTTGAGGGAAACTTTGAAAAACATATAATCATAAACACCAGAAAACCCACATAAAATCTTAAAAACCGCAACACAAAAGTTACAATAGATATCAAAAATAGCAGGAGTTGCATCAAAAATGCTCTTACAAAATCAAGAAAATAGACCAAAACTAGCAAAAACTGCACCTTCAAATTTGAGCTCCTGATAATTTTTTTTATAATTTTTTTTTCTTTTCACAGATATTCCTATCAAATTTGACATACAATAATAATAACGAAGATCAAAAGTGTTCATTTTGACAAAGTTAAACGACAAAAACCCGAATAAAACTGCTTAAAAATATATTTAAAGAATTACTTTAAACCTAATCTCAAACATAAGGGACTATCTCTGTTATTTTTCCATTTATTGGCATGTGTCATCTTCTAAAAAAAAATGTGACTATCCTGCTGTTTACTTTTTGATCCAAGTACGTGTGTAGATTGTAATGTCACCGGTCGCATCACCGGCCCACCACTTCATATTGTTATCAAAAGTCTTTTCCCGCCTTGCATAAAGAGGCGGGAATCTTTTGTTTATATAAATAAATAAACAAATCAGAGAAAAATGATGGTTTTCGTGCCCTGTGCTACAACACTAGTATATCGTGTTACAAAAAATATAGGGACCTAATGAAGTCCAATTACTACATCCCTAAGCAAATCTCACAAACTCAAGTTAATTGAATCTAAGGGTGTGTTCGATGTGAAAGAAAACGTTTTTCTCATGTTTAATTTGGTGGATCAAATTTTTTAGAAAATTAGTTCGTTAAAAATGAGGAAAATGACTTTATTAGAAGAAGTAAGAAAATAATTTTCACAAATTGCATTTCACATTGATTGTGTCCTCTCCATCGTCCAACATACCTCATCTTCATCCCACTCCCAACCCCGTAACCCCCATCCTCACCACCCCACACCCCTACCCCACCCCACGTATTTATCTAGATTATATACTAATGCTTTTTAGATAATACAATAGTATTTTTTGTTTAAATATTGAAAACAAAAAAAATAAATAAGAAATCACTTATTTTCCTGGAAAACATTTTCCAAGAAAATATTTACATGAAAACATTTTCCTTCGTTCCGAACACACCCTAAATTAATCCACATTTTATTCTTTTCCGCTTGAAGTGGTGAAGCCTCGGGTAGTTTAAACATCCTTGTTTTTTCCCCCATAGTTTCAATATCCTTGTTAATAGCATGAAAAATAGTTGGGTGATGTAGTACTAATTGGAGAGAATTCTTGTTTCTTGACTGATGCATAAACATAAGAGTTGGGTGATGTACTACTATAATATAGAGTGGTAGTACTAATCTTTCTCAATTAAAGTACAAAGAATGAATAACACAAGCAAAACATTAACTTAAAAAAGGTAAATGTATAAAACCGAAAATAACGGATATCAATGTAATGCAACGCAAGTTCTTAAAGTTTTTGTCGTGAAGACTTGTCTGTAATATTTTGAATACATTCTTGGGGCGGTAATATTATAGTACTGTATTATTATTGTTTCTAGTAATTTATTAAGTATTTTGTCTTTGCTAGTTCTGGTGATTTTGAATTATTCTCATTATCTTCCAAGTGTTGCGCGCTTAAAACAGTGAATAACGTAGATTCCAAGTCCAGTGGCAGTGAATGTCTGTTCCCCATTAGAGCCTTTGAGGTTCCATCTCTATCGTCTCACTTATCTAAGAATCTTTATACAGCCTTTTATTATTATCCCCGACATTATACTTTTTCTTCTTTTTTTTTACCCCAAGAAAATTGAAAAATTTAATTTTCATCAAAATTCAAAAAGAAGAATTTGTTCTTGTGTTTTTCATATATACTGTAATCAAAGTCAAGGGAACATTGTGCTTTGTTAAAGTTTTCAACTTTCTAAATTCTTGTCTTTTAGGGGTCGTTTGGTAGGGCGTATTAGGTAGAACAACATTGATACTATATTTTAGTACAATGTTTAGTTACAAATTTAAGTCTGAGTACAACTAATATTAGTATTACCTATACCATTCAGTATTATTCTTATACATAGTAAATCATGGCATTAACTATATCAATTGATGCTATTCCAATTCTGATACACTTTCAATACCATTTAGAAATTATACAATGCATGTTATTTAATACAACAAACTAAACAGTCGATAAATAATAATGCCAGCATAACTATCCCAAGATTACTAATGCACCATATTCAGTACTTACTATTCTCATGCACCCTACCAAACCACCCCTTAGATTTTAAAAATTTGAAAGTAAGTTGTACCAGTGTAAACAAGTTAGCAACAAGGGCAGAGGGACATACATGTTTTTTTATTGGCTCTATAAATTCCCACCAATCTGACAAAGCTCAGTAGATTCTTTTCTTTAAACTACCTACTTAGAAGTTATCAATCTATCTCCTTCCCCCTCTTTTCCGATCTCTGTTGTGGAGAACACCACCAACATCAACTCCATTAACAATTGAAGTTGGAGAAATGGCTATCTGCTTTCTGTTTCATATTTTCCTTCTCTTACTAACACTCGCCAATGCAAATGTAGAAGGTAAGTCTATGAATCTTGGAATAATCCTAGGTTGTCTTGTTTTATGTTTTTTGTTGACGCAATAGAACCTTGGAGCAACGATAAAGTTGTCTTTACGACGGTAACAGGTTCGAGCGCAACCATTAATACTTACATTAAGTTAGACTATCTACATCACACCTTCGGGGTGTGACTCTTTTCCGGATCCTGTGACGCGGGATGTTTTGAGCACCGTGCTGCCTTTTTAAAAAAAAAAAATTATTTTTTACAATGAAATGGTACTAATTAAATTTGGTTATGGGTTTTGGCCTTATCCAGGTGATGCTCTGTATGCATTAAGAAGAGCAGTGAATGACCCGGATAATGTGTTGCAGAGCTGGGATCCGACCCTGGTGGATCCTTGTACTTGGTTTCATGTCACTTGTGACTCTGAAAATCGGGTCACCCGACTGTATGTCTCCTATTTCTTTTCCAATGATTTATGCTTTCTTTTTGTTATAATGCTTTTCGTTATCTGTAAGAACATGTTTTTGTTGTATGCAGTGATCTCGGAAATGCCAAGCTGTCTGGAAATATAGTTCCTGAGTTGGGGAAGCTTGAACGTCTCCAGTACTTGTGAGTCCACTTCTCTTTTCTCTCCATTTTTTTTAGGCAGAATATTTATAGACCTCCTTAAATTTGGTGCATTTTATTCCAAATCCCCCTTAATTATACGTGGTCTTAACTATTCATGGACTTGGCTTTTTTCTAATCCTTACTCTTTCAAAAAATAATTGGTCTTAGTTACCTCAAATATACTTTGCTTTTCTATAAACCTTACCCCTCAAAAGAAAAACGGTGAAAGAAGGAACAATTGGGCTGTATTTTTAATGGAGGAATAAAGAAGATATATGGAAGGAGATAAGGAAATGGTCGTTGGAATGGATAAATATAATAGGAAATGGTAATTTAGAATTTTTAGGCATAGTCGTTAGAATGGATAAATATAATAGGAAATGGTATTTTAGAATTTTACGCATTCGATTAATATGATGTGACTGTTATATTACATTCTCATGCGCTAAGTGCCATTTGAAATCAATTGAGTTGTAGAAAAACCAAGTGCGCGGGTAATTACATTTTCGACCAATTACAGTTTGAGGGGTAACAATATAATAAACCAAGTACATGGGTAATTAAGACCAAACATAATTTAAGATATTTGAATAAAACGTGCCAAATTTAAGGAGGTATTTTGTTCTTCAGCCTTTTTTCTACAACGATAGTAACTCAGTTGGACTTGTGTGAAAATGTTGGTATACAATTTACTGAAAGATGAACTCATGACTTTAAACCTAAATAGATAAATATTACTGTCTCAAACTTACAGGGAACTATACATGAACAACTTAGTGGGTTCAATTCCACCAGAAATTGGAGGTCTTAAGAGCCTAGTAAGTCTTGATTTTTACCACAATAACCTCAGTGGCACTATTCCTCCATCTCTCTCCAAGCTTTCCAATCTCAGATTCCTGTAAGTATTTATTAATTTTTTTCTCTCTCATATTAATTATTTTCACAAGATTCATAAGTTATAGCTTCAACTAACTTTACTGCTGGTTTGTAGCCGACTCAATGGGAACAGACTGACAGGAAGAGTACCAAGGGAACTTACCAAGCTTGCAAATCTCAAGATTATGTGAGTTTTCTACAACAAGCTTCAATTAACTGCTACTCCCTTTGTTTCATAATAAGTGATATTTTTTTCTTTTTATTTTGTTTCAAAATAAGTGACGTTTCACAAAATCAATAAGACATTAATTGTTTTCTTGGAATTTCACCCTTATTTAAGTATATGGAGTTTTATATAACCAAGAAACTATTAAGGAGCTACTTCTTTTTCAAAACATTTAATTAAGGGTAAGTTAGCAAAAACACGTCGTATTTTCTAGGAGTGAGTAATTTTTTTAAGTGGTGTGCCCTAGCTAAAAGCACTACTTATTATGAAACAGAGGGAGTAAATAATTCCTCATTAAATAGATATTCCCTCTCGTTCAAAATATATAAGTGTCTACTTAGCTTTTAAAGACACCTTTTAAGAAAATGCTAACTTCTAGAAGAAAAAAAAAGTATTTTGACTAAACTATCCTTAATTAAAATTTGCATATTAACTACTATTCCCTCCACTCCATAATAAGTGAGTTTTTTAAGCTCATGCACACTCCTTAAGAAATTGCTCACTTCTAGAAAAGTAGGAGTGTTTTTTACTAACTTACCCTAATCAAGTTTTACTACTTTCTAGAAAAGAAAAGGTAGTTAATGAATCTTGACTATTTAAATAAGGGTAATCTTGGAAGAATCTGTCCAAAGTCTTCTTGAAATCCTAAAACACCATTTATTTTGGAAAATTAAAATCTAAAACACCAATTATTATGGAATTGAGGGACTAACTTGACACATTGGAATCTATTCACTTAACATTTAATAAAGACAAATCTAGAAAATTAAAGCTAACTCCTTTTTTATTATGACAATAGACACTTATTTTATACCAAAATGAAAAAGCTAAATGTACACTTGTTATGAAACGGAGGGAGTAAATACCAAATTCCATAACTCATTAACTTCTTTTCTTTGCATGCAGAGATGTGTCCAACAACGATTTATGTGGCTACATTCCGACCTCCGGCTCCTTCTCTAAGTTCACTGAGGAAAGGTGAATGAATTGGCCCTTATAATTACTTTTTCGGACCATTCAAAAGAATAGTAGCTAACAAATGTACAAGTTTCGTATATTAAGTATCAATATACATATAATATACACATTGTATACACAAAATATCATATACTATACACAATCAATACTACTGACTTTTGCCTCTGAACTTATTTGGTGGTTTTTTAAAATCTCTTTTGTAATGCTTCTTGAGTTAATGGATTGCAGTTTTAAGAACAACCCAAGACTAGAAGGACCTGAGCTTATGGGATTTGTGAGATATGACACAGGAGGCTGCAACTAAAGCATATGTGAGCAGAGTTAATCTCCTAGATTAGTAATTGTTTTAAATTAATATAGCTGCTAGAAGAGCAAAAATATCTATAGGTTTGTGTATGGAGGATCTTGCTCCGTGATTACCTTCTCTTCATGTAGTATAAATGTTAATACCTCACGGTTCCACTCTACTAGCGTAGTCCTTTTCCTTTCTGTACCATTTTTGTGGCAGTACTCCCTCAATGAAGGGTAGCAATCTAACTTTTAAACTTGTAATGTTATTTTTAATAGTATGCTTTCTTTATAATCATTATGACATATTCATAGGGATGGTACTGTAGTGGTGCAGACTGTACTCCCTCCATTCTTTTTTATTTCTCCTCTATATTAAAAATAAATGTCCAGTTTAAAAAATCAAGATAGAATTTAACACTTGTTCCTAATTTATCCTTGTTAGTTACTATAATCACTTCTCGATAAATTTCCCAAAACATTGCATTATTAAATTCAAAAGGTGATATAATGAAATTATTCTTTTATCTTTTGCTCTTTAATAAGCGTGTCAAGTCAATACTATATCACAAATAAAAATAGACTGAGGGAGTAGCATATATGGGTGGGGTGGTGTGTAGGGCTGTTCAAAACCGAACCGCAACCGATAACCCAACCGCAAAATAGGTTTATTGGTTTATTGGTATCGGGTAATTGGATTAGCGGATGGGGAATGGTTTGGAATTTTATAGTTAACGGCTTAATGGTGCGGGGGCGGTTTCCTCATTTTCCTTATCGGTTTAGCCGTTAACCCGTTAAGAATAACTAAATTATAAATAAATCCCTATGTATATAAAGTACTAAAGATTAGAAATACTAATCTTTGAGCCTAAAATTCATTTTTCTTCCCGCAACATGGTAGCAGTTTCTCATTTTCCTTATTGCTTCTGCCTGGTGTTTGTTTCTTATTATCTCATGTTACCAACTAGAATCATTCAAAACATTTTACTTTCCTTGGATGTTTCTTCCCTTTTCTATGGTGAAGATGAGAACGAGATAGAATTACTAGTGGTTGTTTGAGAAAAATAAGTTTTCTTATGGACATTGACACGCTTTAGTATGAAAATATCATACTTAATCTGCACAGTTTATTTAATAACGGTACTTTAGTGAAAATTTAATTCGTATTTCTAATAATTTAAAATCATGTTTCCCAAGAATACCCACCATGAGTAATACATCCATTTAAATCTTGTGATGTGAAGCAAATAGGGTCAAATGTGAGTTTGCAACCTATACATCATCAATATTGCGCCTTTTGTGTTTCGATAATTTTGTATTGATGCAATAGTCCAAGCAAAGAGAGGAAAAAAAAAATCTCATATACTTTATTAATTAACCGATAAACCGACCGCTAATCGACCGTTAACCGCTAAATCCACACTGAACCAACCTATATCTTATTGGTTGGTTAGCCGATTGAGATATTTAAAAACCGGTATCCGATAAGTCGAACTGTTAAGCACAATTATCCAACCGAACCGCCCGATAAGCACCCCTAGTGGTGTGGGTTTAGACATATGCGTCCACTGCGGGGCAGAGCGGGCGGATCAGTGAAGAAAAGTCAATTCTACGCAGGTGTGGTTCGGGTTATGGTTTAAATTTTATATAGAATATTAACTGAAATCTGTTGTCATTACCTAGCTATTGAAATGTTTTACTCTGCTCCCTCACAGACGCAATGTATTAGTAATATAATGCATTTATTTGCGAAAATATCTGTGGAATTCATAGTTATACATGTGCTTAAATTGTAAGTAATATTTATGGTGTGAGAAAAGGATATTTGCTCAACGCTCTCAAGAATACAGTGAAATGGCATATAATCAAGTAGGGGTGTATATGAATCGGATTGGTTCGAATTTTTTAAATATCAAACCAAGCCAATTGCATCGGATTTTTAAATTTATACACCATAGCAAATCAATAAAATTCGAGTTTTTCAACATCGGGTTTTCTCGGGTTATTCAGTTTTCTAGGGTTATTTTTTTTTTTTTTTTTTTTTTTTTTCGGAATAGTCTTGATACAAAACATATAAATTTTACTTCAAATATTCTTTAGTCTTAGTAAGATACAACTATGTAATTATAGTGTTTCATAAGAAAATAACACAAAATGTAAAAAGCGTGATGACATTGTATTAAAATATTCAACAAAAGATAATAAAATCGATTAAAATATATATTGTTAATTAATAAGTCATAAAGAAAATGACCATAATCTAAAAATACTAAGTCATGCTAAAATAAGTACGACTAATAAGTATTAATTACATGATAAGAAAAAAACTTAAGTATGTATTTTCACTCTCTAAACCAATTATACAAAACTAAAGAATAGATATCTAACATTATTGTCATTCCTAATGATAAATTTACTAGTGGTGAGTTGGTTTTGGTTTGGACTTTATATGAGTTACTAACATCCTAGGATATAAAACTTATTCACATTCAAAATCCTAAGTTCAAGCTTGAATAATATGATAATAGATAAAAAACTACGAAAAAATTTAAAAAATAATTATAAATTGCATTACAAATAAATATTTTTATGTATAAAATATTTTAAAAATTGAATACATGTAATGTCGGGTTGATTTGGTTCGGTTTGACTTTTTTTAGCTAAAACCAAACCAAATCAATTATGATCAGATTTTTTTTTCAACACCAAACCAAGTCAAACCAAACCACTAATCGAGTTTTTTTCTCGATTTGACTCTGTTTATCGGTTTGGTGCGGTTTATCGGTTTACTTTGTACATCCCTACTAAATCAAGTGGTTGAAATTCTAAAATCCAAAGTTCAGTAGCTCCTAAAGGCTAGAACAGCGAGACAGCACATACGAGCTATGGCAGAACAATTCACTGTATGGTTTTAGTAATAGCTCCTAATTTTTAAGCAATCAAAAATTTCATTCTTAACAAAATTCAGTATGTTTTTATATACGGTTAGAATATATTTAAAATGCAAAATTTAGTTTATCTGATCGGAATAGATCCCCCCTAGAGGAAGATAGTAACAAAACACTGCATGTATCTAGAGATTATGCACTAGCTAGCTTAATTTCGTTAACAGATCCATCCCATATAGAATACATCATTTCAAACTCAACAAAGGCAAAATTTTGGCAGGAACAGACTTATTATAAGTAGGCGTTTGGACATGCGATTTGAAACCATGAGATGAAATGAATGTCTCATAATTTCAAACCACGATTTTAAAAATTTTAAATATAAAACTTAACCCATAAATTTTGTTCGGTTTGACTTTTTTTAGCTAAAACCAAACCAAATCAATTATGATCAGATTTTTTTTTCAACACCAAACCAAGTCAAACCAAAACACTAATCGGGTTTTTTTCTCGATTTGACTCTATTTATCGGTTTGGTGCGGTTTATCGATTTACTTTGTATATCCCTACTAAATCAAGTGGTTGAAATTCTAAAATCCAAAGTTCAGTAGCTCCTAAAGGCTAAAACAGCGAGACAGCACATACGAGCTATGGCAGAACAATTCACTGTATGGTTTTAGTAATAGCTCCTAATTTTTAAGCAATCAAAAATTTCATTCTTAACAAAATTCAGTATGTTTTTATATACGGTTAGAATATATTTAAAATGCAAAATTTAGTTTATCTGATCGGAATAGATCCCCCCTAGAGGAAGATAGTAACAAAACACTGCATGTATCTAGAGATTATGCACTAGCTAGCTTAATTTCGTTAACAGATCCATCCCATATAGAATACATCATTTCAAACTCAACAAAGGCAAAATTTTGGCAGGTACAGACTTATTATAAGTAGGCGTTTGGACATGCGATTTGGAACCATAAGATGAAATGAATGTCTCATAATTTCAAACCATGGTTTGAAAACCCAAATCATCCAAAAAGGCATGATTTGAGGTTTCAAATCACGATTTTAAAAATTTTAAATATAAAACTTAACCCATAAATTTATATTTTGTAAAAAAAAAAAAAATCATAAGTAGATATTTTTAACAATTACTCCCACCAACCATTTACCAACCTTTATTTATGTCTACCATATGAAAAGATTATATTAAAGAGTAGTTACATTACTATTCATGTTAAATTTTCTTTTTTATTAAACTAAAGCTTGATCAATTGATGTTGTATTTCTTAGAAAGGCCTTCTAGTAACGTATTAATTTTATTATGAACTATGACTTGCTCATTTAGTAAGATTGTATAAGAATAAAAAATGAGAATATTTTGATAATTTTCACAACTTGTGAGATTTTTATGTCTATAAAAAAAAATACAACTTCAAAAATCCAAATTGCATGTCCAAACATGATTTTAAATCATGATTTCATCTCATGATTTCAAACCATGTCCAAACGGCTCCTAAATATATAATATAATACTTTAGAACGCAACTCTCCTGAAAGTAAAAGAAAATTCAGCAGGGCGGGCAGGTGAATGCAACTGTGTGTGTGTGCAAGTGCAACAGGTGAATGCGGGTGAAAATGCTATGCTGACAGAACGGGTTGAAATTTTGCAGGTTAAGACATACTCACCCCATCGCCATCCATACATATTCCAGACCTTAAGTATTTAAGCATCTCTTTTTCGAATTTTGTGTTAATCAAGCACCGCCATATAAATTAAAACACGCAAGCATCTATTTTCCATTTATCAAATTATAGCTTCGGGTTTTAGACCTCTGCATGCATAAGCATAAACGATCTTTCATCTGGACAGACATGTGAGGAAGTAAACATCCACTGGAAAGTGGAAAGGGACCACTTCTTTAAAGATTCCTGGCTCAAATATCTTCATATCTCACTACACATGATCATAATCAATCGTGAATCCATAACTAATTCGCAATGCATTAAACTATTTGTATTAGTTATACATACCGGCGCATAATGTCTATCTCAAGCATCAAGTGGGCATCAAATTCAATCCCTTTATCATCTTCGATATATGCTCGGAATCAACTGATTTCACGTTACATCAAACGCCACTTCAAAAATTCAAAGCTTCAAATTATCCCTCAGGCAGCAGCGCTTCCTCATCCGTGAATGTCTTAGCATATATTCTGTCCAATATCATTCCCACAACATTATTCTTTGCCCAATATTATCAGTTTTGAACTCTCTCTGCCAATTCGCTACATTATTTCCTCTCAAGCAATAAAAAGCACAAATTGACAATGGCAAACATCTACAAATTTATTTTATAGAACCTACGAGCCGTCAAAGGTTACACACTCAAACAGCAGCTGCCATTGGCAAAGATCTGTAACACACCCTCTTGGCTGCTCGAACAATGTCTTCAATCTGCACGATTCCGTCATCACCACAAGAAAATAAGTGAATCGAACTAATAAACTGCTGATTAGAAAATAGTAACGGCTTCTAGTTAACAGCCTGCTTAAAGTTCGAATATGTGACATGTTTTAAGGCCCAAGGACTATAATATTATAAGTTGGAAAATAAAAATATACAATATGCAGAGTAGAGACCTGTGGAAGAGCCATTCTTTCAAGATTGGCAGCATAAGGCATTGGAACATCTGCACCAGTAATTCTTTCAACTGGGGCATCAAGGTACTCGAATATTTCCTCGACAACTGAAGCACTATATATGACAACCGAAAGCAAAAGTTAAATTTAATGACTGATCCTTTGGATGTTCTAATCGGTGCAACCAGCTACATCAACTATATATAGTACTGTAGAACTAGTAATGCGTTATGATTTTCAACACAGTTTGAAACACGAACCAGATTTCAGCACCAACACCATGTTGAGGAAATCCATCTTCAACAGTAACCAGCCTGTTAGTTTTTCTCACCGAAGCATTGATGGCAGATCTGTCTAATGGCCTGATTGACCTAATATTAATGACCTGTAAGATCGGTATACAGATGTAACACAATTTTAAACTTCTGTTTGCAAACTATAATCTGAAAACTAGCTCTGTCTTAGCTCATAGTTACATTTTTGGACCGCTCAAAAGATTAATAGCCAGCAAATGTATAGCTTTTGTATATTAAGTATAAATATACATATAATATACAGTGTATACCAAAATTATACATATACTATACGTAAATAAGCATATGACATACATAATCAGTGTATAGATTAAATCTTATATATTTTGGCCGATGGGCCAGGAATGGAAAAAACCCTCTATATTAAAATCAAATGATGAATAAAGAACACTGAGATCTATAAGTTGCATGCATATATCCTTGGCTATCAGGAGTGTCTGGACACATCAGAATGATTAATGGCAGAGAGTACGCGAGCAAGCCAACGGCTGGATTTCAAATCAAGGAGTTAAGGTAAAACACAATATGATGTTATTTCATCAGCTCTTATCACCACGTTGCAAAAAGGAACGAAAAAGAGCTCCTATTGGAATTAATTTACCTCAGCATCTATATCCTCCTTCGCAAGTGTCCCTGCAGCCTGAGCAAGAAATGGAGACAAATTAAGGAGAATGAAATTATACTCATTACCGGAATGTAGGGAAGTATGCACACACAAACCTTGAGAGCATAGCCAACCATCCTTGAGAATGCTGTAATTGTCACGTCTCTCCCCTCTTTCTCTATCTGTTATACATAAAAAAAGCATCACAAACAGGTGACTACAGTAAGAAGGGATGCAAACGATCCCAGAGAAGTAAAGCTTGTTTGAGTGCATACTTTTGCTTTCCCTATAGGTAGGGTGAAGTTAGGATCAAGAACTTCGTCCGACACAGGAAAAGACTCACCATACCTGAAAATTGATTTACCAAAAATTTAATCTGGATACCAACGTGTTTAGAAATTTTGCCTACAACTCTCAAACTCGTGCCAATAACTTACAATAATTCATTCTCAAGAAAAACAACTGGATCAGGGTCTCTGATTGCTGTTTTTAGAAGTCCTCTTGCATCTTCAGATGAATATGGTGCCACAACTTTCAAGCCAGGGACAGAGCCATACCACGGTGCATAACACTGCATATTGATCATCATATGACAAGCTGAGCTCTAATATTTTGTGAGATATAGATTTCCCAACATGCATTTCATCCTAATAAACTGACCATCGTCTTCTTGTAACCAGTAAAGGATAATGCATATCAAATTTGAGAGACATTAATGTTGTTGAATATTGGTTATTTCTCAATCCACAGCCGGATAAAAACACATCAGTGGAGATGGAAGCTGTGAGTATTGAAAAAGCATGCCACTTCTAATCTTTTCTTTGCTCACGACAGCTGTTTTATTTAAAAGAAAGACCACTATAAAACTAATTCAAGGTACCTGAGAGTGCTGAGCACCAACACCTAGAGCAGCACCATTCGGTCCTCGGAAAACAATAGGAACACTAATATTTCCACTAGACATGTAGTTTGTTTTGGCCGCAGAGTTAATCAGATGGTCCATTGCCTGCAAGAATGCATCAGAACTCGTATCATCCCAACAAAATTTAGCTTCCAATATCCCAAAGAAAGGCACGTAGTTTAAGAAGGGAAAGTGGTTCTCCATGCCGTAACGAACATAAATGTCTCGTACAGAATTCAGACAAAAGTTCCATTACAAAAGATGAGAGTTGTATGTTCTTCTTAAACATGCCATGTGGGATGTTGAAACTAAAGAGTAAATCAGTTACCAGTTTCAATTTTTTTTTTTTTTTTTTTTAAAGAGTTGCTAAATTAGGAAAGAGAGATTCTTTTTTTAAGAGACTAAAAAGGAAAGTAAGATAAACAAATCGAAACAGCGGGAGTGTAACAAAAAGAAATTACTACATTAATTATTGAAGGTGACAAGACCACGGAATTAGTTAGTTGTGGAAAAATTTCATGATCTCAAATAAGATGCTCAGTGCTTTTTATCTGCAGCAACTCCCACCGGTTCATCCTTGTTAAGCTATATATGGAAAACAAAGCTTATTGGGAGTTGAAAAGCTGATCTAATTTTGAAAATTACATAAATAGAAAACTTATGATATAATTTCTCCAAGATGAACTAAAAGCTTCACACACTACCCAAGCTATATAAACTGGTCTCTATACACGGTTAATGCTATAAGTCTGGTTGTGAACATCATAGCAACCTACAAGGTGGGAATTAAGCGGTATTGGTATTGTTTCTCCAAATATGTTTGATAAACTACAAGGTGTGAACATAGTTGATAAAGAGGAGCGGGGAGCAATGTTGGATGAATGGTTTGCAAATGCAGCTAAGGATACAGATATAATTCTAGGCAACAAATTAACAGGAAAACAAAAAAAACTCATGGTAAAAAGCAGAACTAGAACGGTAAGGTGACTGAGAAGTTTGTTCCAAGGCACCGCATTGGCCAGCCGACCCGTCTGGCAAAGCAGAATCATGTAATAGCGTCAACAACTTCAACAAGATCCAATTAATCCAAGAAGAAAGTGATGAATTTTCAAGTGTTTTGGATAGGTTTGAAGAAAAAGACAAGGATCAAATATATCAAGTTACTTCAGAGAGGCCAACGTTCCTTTTTGGTTCATACATTTAAAAAGGAAGTTTGAGACTGATACCTCAAATTTCTTCTTGACTTTTATATTTTTCAATTACTAAAGTATCCTTATTTCTAATACATAAACTGTGTGATGATTATAAAATATGTAGTTCTCTCTAGCTCTTATTTTTTGCACACTTGTTGATTAGTAGAGGTTCGTTACCTCATTAGGATTGGTAAGGTATAACCCCCTTCTTGTACTTCTCTCCCTTTTGAGGATTAGTTTTTATTATTAATAAAAAGGCCCGCTGAACATACTATCTAGTGGAGTAAATTCGCTTAAAAAAAAGAACATCATAGCAACCATTCTGACATGTGAGAAAAGCTGACATGGAGAAGTTTGAGAAAGTGAAGATATATCTTACCTGCATGGCAAAGTTAAAGGTCATGAACTCTAATACAGGCCTAAGTCCATAATATGCAGCTCCGGTTGCAAGTCCGGTAAATCCAGCCTGCTCAATGAGAAATAAGCAGATACATGAATAACACTTTTAATGGGGAAACTAAAGCTTGTGGCATCATACATAGATGAGTAAACTGAAGCTCGACGCATGACGTTGAGCAAATTAAAGCGTCATGAAGTTAAAGAAAATTAAAAATAAAGACTGCAAATTTATTCCTTGGCTAAAAGTGGAATACAACCTCAGTAATTGGGGTATCAACAACCCTGTCTGGGCCATACTTCTGCAAGAGTCCTTTCGAGACCTGCCAAAATAGAGGAAAAAGGTTTTTACTACCGCACACACTTGCACAGAAAAAAATATTTTTGTGCCTCATACAACTGACACTAGTGAACCCAAAAGACACAACTAATGTACTAATGTCAGTTTTGTGAGGCACATATTAAAAGTTTTTTCTTGCACATAGATAGGGAAAGAGAGCAAATTCAATGAGTGGAAAAGAAACTCTAACCTTGTAAGCACCTTGATATTCTCCAACCTGAATCATTCGAAAAAGGTAATCAGAACGAAACAATCAGTAAATCATTTGATGTACTACTATGCAAATTCGTTCTTACCTCTTCACCCATTAAAAATACTTTAGGATCAGCTGCCATTTCCTCATCAAGAGCAGAATTTAGTGCTTCTCTCACCATCATCTGCAATAGGTTACAGTTGCACGAATTAATACAAAGCAATATGCTTAGCAATCACATATTCCTAGTTCGGTTCATGAATGCAAAAGAGACTGAAACTTAGGGTGTGTTCGGTACGGAGGAAGGAAAATATTTTCTAAAATATTTTTCAATTTTCTCATGTTGTTGGTAAAATTTTTTAAAAAACAATTCTCTCAAAAAAAAAATACCCTCGAGAGATGAAAACAAATTCCATTTTGATAGTATCATCCCACCCTCGTAGTCCTCATCCCCGTCACCCCACCCACACCTTTGTATACAAATGCTTCTGAAATAATATCTTTTATTTACGTATCGAATACAAGAAAATAGGTAAGAAACCACTTATTTTCCCAAAAACTATTTTCCGCGAAAACATTTTCCTTCCTACCGAACACACCCCCATTCAAACTTACTCCTTTTCTTTTTCTTTTCCTTTAAAGTAATCCTACATAAGGAAAATGAAAGCTTACCTGCTTAACTCCAGATGAATAACTTCTCCGAGTCAAAATAGCTGGCCCCAAAATCTGCAGAAGTTGGAGGAAAAAACGTAAAGCCGAAAACAGGAAAAAAAAAGGATTATTTCTTTTTAACTGTGTCTCATAATCTTGGGAAGTGAATAGCAATATCATGTGACATCAATTAAATTGTTAGTTAAAACATACTGGAGCTATTAAGCCTCTGAAACAGACTTTAGGCTTTGCAATCCTCAACATCATATCTTCTCTTCCAAATACCAACTTAATTACCCTGTAGGAGTATATGTGAATTATCAGTTTCGGACAGGAAACTCATCCCATCAAAATGATCATCCAAAATCAGACACTTTTGGTAGACCATGATAGCAACTTTGTATCTCAAAACAGAAAAGAATAGAAAGAAACACAATTAGTTACCACCGAATAAATCAAGATGACAAGAAGCAAAACAGGACACGATCAATCATCAGCTTGGCTAAGTTTAGCCTACTTTGTACCTGATTGTGTGTCGCTCTGTGTGTTATGACACATAAGATGTGGCACGAACCGACTTCACTAGACTCTTGTAAAGTTATAATTTAATGTACGGGCAACAAGGATTCTCTCTCCTTTACTTCTTTTCATCAAAGTCGATATACGTGTAGTGTCATGGGTGCTAGCTGCCAAATCTTTCTTTTTTTCTTTCGTCTCTCATGAGGAAAATATATTTTTAGGTCATACTTGTCACGCTTTTTTTTTTAAGAGTTAAACTGACTGAATTAGTAGACGTTTGGCCATGAAAATCAAATATTTTTCACTTTATTTAAAATGTTAAAGTTGGAGATGAAGATAGAGTTGTATCTAGTTATAATTTATGCAAAATATATTTTATTGTTTAAATGTATTAAAAGTGAGAAAAGTAAAAATACTATTTTAAGAGCCCGTTTGGATTGGCTTATAAGTTGGTCAAACCAGCTTATAAGTCATTTTTAACTTATTTTAGTGTTTGACAAAAATAGAAAACAGCTTAAATTAAGTTAAAAAGTGTATAAACAAGCCAAAACTAAGAAGTTGCTCAACCCCAACTTTTTTTTTATTTGACCAACAACTTTACCCTTTTATTCCTTATGTTTTCTATTAATTCCAATATTATCCTTAATTCTAAAAACTCTTTAAGCACTCTTATCCAAACACGTAACTGCTTATTTATAAAATAACTTTAAGCACTTATACTTAAAATTCACTTTTTTCAGCTAATCCAAAC
This sequence comes from Lycium ferocissimum, assembly GCF_029784015.1. Lineage (NCBI taxonomy): Eukaryota > Viridiplantae > Streptophyta > Magnoliopsida > Solanales > Solanaceae > Lycium > Lycium ferocissimum. The sequence continues at coordinate 14,845,287 of NC_081349.1, read as the reverse complement.
GGGCTCTAAATGTTTTTCAAATTCTAAATACAACTTGAAGTTGTATTTGTATTTGAAAGTTTTATGGCCGAATGCTGATTTTTAAATAAAGTGAAAAAAAATCGGGAAAAAAGTGGAAAATTCTCATGGTCAAACAGGTCCTTAGACTAATTCAATATTTTAAAATTAAAATTTAGATATTTGAAAATTATAAAAAAAAATACTATAAGTTGTAATTATTTTTATATTGATATGATGAAAAAATATAGCTTAAAATGTATGTCAAAATTTATATAGTTTGACCCTTGAAGAGTGAAATTTAACAAGTATTTCGGAATGTAGAGAATACAAGGAAGGGGCGTCCTGGCTCTTGTCAACAGGCTCAGTTCTGGCCTTGTCGTCACTTAATTTTACCGTTTCAACTTTGTTGAAAGGTACTGTCTTCTTAATTAGCTGCAATCTTTTTTTGATTAGATCTTTGTGATTAGTGACAATATTGTTTACGTAATTATTTTGTTGTCTTTCGTACATAGGAGTGATACTATTGCAATAAAAAATTGTATGCTTCTTCTATGGGTTAATGAGCTGTAATTTTTAAATTTAAGAAGTACGTAACATGTAAAATTTTATTCGCTGATGTGACTATCTAAAAGCCGTAGAAAGCTGGAAGATCAATCTTGTGAGGAAGGAATAAATCCTTCATTGAACAAAGAAATTGAGAAATAAAGAATATAGAAACATGTTGCTCTTCACATATACGAAAGAAAAAATAAATTACAACCTTATATGTGTCGGAACAAGTAGAAGCACTTTTAATTGCCTTTTTTTTTTTAAAGACAATTGGGAAAAAAAATTCTTTATTTTACTCTTTTTGTTCTCTCAATCAATAATTTTCTTGTTGAAGACAAGTGGAAAAAAAATATTCTTCTACTATTTCGCTTGCATAAATATTTTAATGCCTAGATATTTATAGGAAATCTTCAAACATGTACTTATACGAGTCAATTCCTCAAATGATCATTAAATTTGTAGAAAAATTTCACTAAAGTAACTTTTGAATTTTTTTAGACAATAAGATTATCAAACTATGTTCTTGTTTCCAATAAAGTAAACCAATCCATTTTTAGACACAAGACCTCTTCACCCATATATAAATTATAAAATCATTGAATACTTCGATTTTATTTCAAAGTGTAGAAAATATTTCGAACAAAGATTTTAGAATATTGCAAAATTGTGTCTAAGTAGACAATAAAAGGATACAACTGAATGATAGTAGAACTAAGCATGGTGCTTCTCTGTAGATTCTTTAACTGATTATAAATGATTTTTTTAATATATAAAATTTTCAATTATCACAAAAATATTTACTATTTTTATTTTCTTGGAGATGAGCTTGTAAGATTTTGATTTTATTTTAGTTTTATAAATAAGTGGATTATAATTAATATAAATGTTTTATATTTTTAAAAAGCATATATACAACTAATTGTTAAAATGTTTTCATTTTTACAAAGTAATTATCCAACACGATTTTTTCTTTGAAATTTTTTATCCAAATACTTTACTAATAAAGCAAGCTTATTATAATTCTTAGAAACTGGATATATTATGTATATACATGTTACTACTATATATAGAAGTAAGGATACCACAATATTATAGTCCTCACCGAGGCAACATAAAGATTTCATACTCTAAAGCAAATTCTCTTTCGTTGCCACTTGGACGTTACTGGAACAGGGACATACGCTACAAGGTTTTCTTGGAGTATACTAATTTTTTTTTGTGGATCATTTTAACCATTATTTGTCCTTATGTAGTATGGTAATCTAAGCAACTTTTAAGTCAGATTTCTATTTTCAACTAGATATTTATGCCCGTGCGTAACAACGTTTTTGTGAAAGAAGATTTGCTTAAAATCATTAAACAACACACAAAAATGCGAAGAGAATTGACATGCTCAAATATTATAAATTCCTTTTTTGTGTAAGTGAATATTCAACCCAAATCAACTTCAAGTTAAATGCTCACCCAAATCATCTAATAAAAATAGAAAAGAGACCAAATCTTAGCATTAGTCAAACAACGTCCAACAATAAAAGAAGCAAAAACAATGAAAGTTAGTTCAAAGAAGCTGTTAGAATCATTTTTCTCACTAACTACTCTTGGTAGGTTCAATAAACTAAGAGTTGCTCATTAGTCCTTATAAGAAGGCTGATTTGTAAAAATCAAAGTACTCGAATCTTCACCTACAGCATGTATTCATGTGTTAAATAACCATCCTAAAATTTGTAGTGTTGTATTAGGCTGCCGGTCATTTTGTAGTTGGATCACCAAGTTTTTGGAATGCTCCAAATTCAACTTGAGCATCTAAATCAGGGTCAATACCAACTTCATTCTTCTCAAATAGACATGTTCATATCTTCCCTTTCCTTGGAAATAGAGACCATGCTTTTCTTAATGGTGACATTCTTTCCGAGGGTACATACATGGAACTCTACCTCCCCCTTGGATTCCAGATCAGCCTTCATCTCCATAGCTACCTTTTCTTCCATTGCCTGGTGTAAACAAAGGCGAACAGAAACAACTTAGCATTACTTTGTTTTCAACTTTAGCTCATCAAATACGGAAGGAGAAAGATCGATAAATAGGGTGAGCGAGTGAATTCACAAGCTACCTCCAAGGGTTCTGTCACCGTTTTTGGTTTCCCTTGAACGCAAGTCCAATCTCCTTAAAATCAGATGGTTACCAAAATGCACACCAATCATATTCATGAATGAAAATTAGCTAAATAAGCAGCTACCTCTACTTCTCTTGGTTCTGAGAATTTCTCTTGAGCCACAAGAGCAACAGAACTTTTTTCCTGTCATCCAAAAATGTCCAAAAGTTATCAGCACATGGGAGATAACATCCAGATCACAAAGGAGGAGAATATTTTAAGAAGTTGAAATATATGCCGACACTTAGAATTCATTTTGATGAGTGACATTGTAGTGGATTTCCGAAAACGTCTAAGTCATCGATGTCATAACTAATGCCTCTTATTCAAAATGCAATACACATAGTATACATCAGTTTTGTCAGTAAATAGTGATGTATATTTAAAGAGACACTAAGGAGGGTAAACTTTGGTAGATACACATATACAAAGATGAATAAGAACAAAACATAGATAGAGCTGAGAATCTACAAAATATAGATTAGAAGGACTCTAAACTGCACAAGTTCAACACACTCATCTATACCACCCTATCCACGGCAACAACTGATTTGTCAAAGGCATTTCTATGTTTAGCTTATGAAGACATTGAGTACTGTTTTCAAGGCACCTGTTGCATTAAAAAATGACCACTTGAGAGACCGCCTATCCTCATTAGACGTCCATCATGTTAAGTTTAAGAAGCAAATAGCGTTGTTTATTTCACATTCTACCAAGTAAATTATTTGCACAAGGGCGTTTATCAAAGGTACCTTTTTCGGAAACTTGGAAAAACTTTTCCAAGAACATTTTTTTTAAAAGTTTTTTTGCAGAATACTTTAGAAAAATACTGAATTTTGAAGTACTGGTTTGAGGTTGTTTCCGAAACAGATGTTCTCGCATTCACAAAACATTCACATACTTCCAGATAAACCATAACTATCCAAAAACTTTTTTAAGTAGCTAAAACACAGGTTAAACTTTTACCGAATGGGCACACGAATCATAGGCAGGTCTATCACTGACCACAAAGGAAACCACATGCAGCTGTAACTGATTTTCATCTGGAAGAAGAGTGTGAATTATCAATGCTACTCATCTAATCAAGGCTAACCAGAAATCTAATCTAAAAGGAAATGTACTCCCTCCATACTCTATTTTTTGTTCACAACATTTTTAGATTCTTTTTAATCAATTGAAAATTCCTCAATCTTTCATTGGATTCTCAAGTTTAAATTAAACAATCCGGATATAATTTTTTTATATTAAAAAATTGAAATTACAGTGTGTAGTACCATCAACAAAATTTGTCTCTACTAATTTTGGGGCATTCTTGAAAGGTCGACACATTTATCCAGTAAATATCAGCGTCAAATTTCCAAAACCTCGTCGGACCAGGATGGTATTGAACTATACAACTCTCCACAATTTGAAATGATATTAAGGGTATTTGTTTGTTTTAAATCTTCCGAATATGCACAGGATAGGGGCTCTTAAAGTTGCGTGAAGCAACAAAGACTTGTCTAAATTTCCATCAAACTGCTGTATGTTTAACCAACATTACTAAAGAATGATTAAGTTGCAAAGAATCAACCTCTATGCAGTGATCTCACTTGATGCCATGTTCAAATGCTAACAACTGCATATTTTTACAGGAAGAGGAAGATAAGCAGCCCAACTTCTAGATCAAAGCTAGTCAGCAAGGCACTGTTTAGGCTTAAAACAACTGAAGAAGATCGAAATATGACACTGAACAATTTATTACAAAATTAAAATGCAAAGCCCAACACCATTACTGTATTCGAATTCCAATTAAATTCGGCTTGCTTCACGGTTGTCCCTGATTTATACTTTAAAGTGTGCTCATCTAATCAACCTCTGCACCTTTTGTTTTCCTTTTGCACCTTTGACACAAGTTTCACTGTTCCAGTCTCTGTTAGTATCTTTTCTTTATCAGGTTCTAATGTGAAGCAATTGTGTCATGAGATATTGATACAATTTGAAACCAATTGATACACAGAAGTAAATATAATAGGGAAATGAGTGGTTCTCCAATAGTAAGCTACTGAATTACCAAAACAAACTCAGTCCAAATAGCATATATAAGAAGTCAATTCCTACTTCATCTATCACTCATAAAATGACTTCTGTATACCACACTTTTTTTCTTTAAAATGAAAGGGCAACAATCATTAGGGTTATGTGCATAGATAGAAGAGATTCTCAATGCAAGTGCTAAAGGCTGAAAGGAAAGTGTAGAAATATTTCCTGTAACGGAAAATGGGGAATAAAAGATAATGGAATCATTTTCTTGAATATATGGAGTTAAATACTTTCATATCTTAAATATACCTTCTATGACCTATGTAATATCTTCATGGATTTACTACCACAACTAATAATATATAAGAACCTACATAACTATATATATGTTTTTCTCTTCGGGAGCTATACACATATGTTCAACAAACATAAGTTCAGGTGTATGTTATATAATTCCTGTGAAAAAAAAAGAAAGAAAAGCAATAAGAAAAACTTCTACTTGCTTCACGCATATCATAAAACAACCTGGCTTAGAGTGCACATAAAATTCCAACAGATACTCACATCCTCAAAGATTTAAAAAAGGTTGATAGGTAAAAAATTCACTTAGTAAGGAAGCATCAGGAGTAGCGAATACTTTCATAAATTTGAACATACCTCTTCTAAGTACTTAGAGAGTTTTCCTTGAATCTATTGTCTGGCTAGTGAGACCAGGGGGTTTTATCCTTCAATAATCGTCTTAGCGACATTAATTGATGTTGCGCGAAGATCATGTAAAGCTTGTTCAACCACACTGCCTTCTTCTTTTCTTCGCGTACACAACTGCTCCATATCTTATTAGAAGCGAAGCTACCTGCCAACAAAAAGTCAAATGTTCAGGCCTTATGTCCTCTCGAAAATGTTGTATAACTTATGATACTATCTTTTAGGGGGTATAAATTCTGCCACAAGTATTTTGACTCCCTAAGCATGTCTGAGGACAGAAGGTATGAAATGCAGGTAAAGTAAACATCTTTGGAACAAATATGAACCAGCTAACTAAGCAGATGGTTTGACCGTACATCTTTAATGATACGACATAAAAAATCTTATCTGGAGATCAAGGAAGAACATGTTATACATCAATTTAAAAGCACTAAGATAGCTTGGAACTGAAATCAACTTGATAACTACAGAGTAGAGAAGACAGGAATGTCGTTTGAGTTTCTGTTTTAATTTCACTTGGATAAGTTGATTCCCTAACCGTTGGAGCTCAGCTCTGTCACAAAGGAATTTTACTATCCCACATAGAGGTGTACACTCATGTTTTGAGTACATGTATTGTATCAATGTGTTGTATACAATCGTGCACACTCGTGTTTGATCACGAATTAGACCTCCACCAACATGTTCAATCTCAATCACGACGTTTTAATTTTTTGGTCCAATTCTGAGGTGAAAATTTGATTGAACGCTTAAAACCCCAATTTCAAGCCGTAGGTCAAATTACCAAATTCATTAATGAAATATAAGGTAAAAGAAAGTAGGTATAACTACTGACATACATGAAGAATTTCTTGCTAGATATTTCATTCAAAAGAACCGAAACTATCATATACCCACCAAATCCTAATTATCAACAAAGAAACGTCAAGAACATAGCAAGATCACCTAAACAGAATGGTCAGACCAGATACTAAATATAACAAAGATGGAAAACCTTTGAAAGAGTAAAAATTCTAACTGCTGCCAAAAAAGAGCAAGAAAACTCACCAAAGCTTCCCTGAAAGAGTGATAACCAGAGAAAGGAGGAGAAGAAATGTGAGGAAAAATACAAGTGAGAGAAAATAGATATCTTTGATCGGGTAGATTCTAGAATAAGGAAGAAGAATGTATTTACAGAGTGAGTTTAATTTTAAATTTGCCCAAAATAAACATTAAATTACATTCTTGTCCCTGTTCTTCATGTTTGGCCTTCCAACTACCATTTCTATATATTAGTAAAGTAAAATTGGGGCTTAACTTGATTCAAATACTAAAAGTTTCTTTGTCCAATTTATTAATGTAGAAGGCCGCTCAATGCATGGCTAATTATTCTTCTATAAAACCAACTTAAATTGAAACTGTCAAAAATGAAATTGTCATGTCATTCATGTATACTCCCTCCCAAAATTATCTGTCATGATTTTTAAATTCTAAAAGTAGTTATTCCAAATTATTTATTATTATAAAAATTTAAGACAAATTAGTTATTCCTTTCCATTGCATCTTTAATAGTGATTGTTCTTAAAGATTACAAACACCGAAAAATTATTTTCCATATTGCTTCCCTCTCTTTTCAGTTTGGTATGAAATTGCAGCAGCCTTCCCTCCCTCCGAAACTCTCATATTAGCATATTCTTTAGCTTATAAAGAAATTCAACGGACAATTCTGAAAACAAATTTCATTATTTACAAATGAAAAGAATAGTTGCAAATCTAGCCATCCAAGCTGCTACTATCGGCCACCGGAATTTCAGAACGGCTGATTTTCTTACCCTTTCGTGAGCAAAAGAGTCAACATAAGAAATCAAAGCAATTCACAGCGAATCCAAAATAAAAGTACCCAAAATCATCACATAAATACCAGATTGCAACCCCTTAAAGATCAAAACATCAAAGACAAACGAGATAAAGAGTGTCGAAAGTGGGGATCAGAATTTCAGTAAATAAGTTGGGTTTATTTTTTGAGAGGAAATGGATGAAGTTCGGTGAAAGTAAAAAAATCCCCCTTCTTTAGTGTGCTGGTAGTGAATAGTAAGGCCATTTTTGAGAATCAAGGGTACAATACAAATCTACAACCTCCATGTGGTGGGTTAGCAAAACACACACACACATATATATATATATATATATATATATATATATACACACACTATACAAACCGTCTTGTGAAAAGTTGAGAAAAAAAGTATTTAAAGAATGAACTTGAGGGAAAAGAAGTTGAGAGAGAGAAGTTTTAGAAAAGCTCTATAATTGTTTAATTAAAAAAAAGATAATTTGATATATTGTAAACTAACATAGTAGGAAGTATTTAAAATAATTCCAAACCTTCGACTATATATACATGAGTAGTCGACCATTGTGTTTTGATATATTGTAAACTAACATAAGTATTTAAAATGATTCAAAGAAATCTATTATTTTTCGGATTCAAAGAAATCTAATTTTTCGATTTCGATAAGTCAAAGGATCCTTTTAATTCTTCATCACAAATTCTTGCATCATTTTCTTAAAAAGATATCATATTGATATCTGTAAAAGCCTATGTTCAGCAAAACTAAAATGGTTTAAGAATTAGAAAAGATAAATAATAAAATTAAACTTCAAAAGTTACAAAATTATTAAAAATAGATTAAGGAACCGATCACTTACGGACACGGTTACATCTCTCTCGGAATCCCCCCCCCCCCCCCGCCCCACCCAACACATGTCCTCCACTTAATTAAGAACATTGAATAAACCTTAATTTTTTTTTCAAAGATCCTACTGTATTAATTCTTGAAAAGCTTTGACACCATAATATACTAAAAGCTATTGCACCAGAAAAAATTAAGATTCAATGCAAAATCTCAACAACAAAAAAATTGGTAGAAGGACTGATGGTTTACATATGCACGATTAGTAAAAATCATGTTTTATGAACTATAAACTACTTTTTACAAAAAAAAAAAAAAGAATAATAATATATAATTTGGTTAAAAAAATAAATAAATCAAACCATACATTTTACATTTATTCTTCTGTTGAGAAATTGGTGAATTTACTTGTAAATAAAGATAAAATTTTAAATTTTAAAAATTGACAATTTAAAATGATATTAATATATGCTAATTGTAATTAAATCATACAAATTATGAAAAACTACTACTTTTCTTAATTAAATTTTTTTTTTCTTTTCAAAAGATCCATGTGGGGAAATGACATTTCTTTTCCATTATTTTCTTAAAGTTTAAGTGGAATATTATTTGGGTAATTTACGTCATAATAATATTATAACTATGCTATTAGTCCAAGAATGTTAGGATCAACTAAATTTTAATAAGTAAATCATGCCTCAATACAACGACGTACCTAATAATATTGTTCCTTCTAGCTTTTATTTTTCTGAAGGATCAATTTTGATTTTCTTTACTATACAAAATTATGTTAACATATCATACCTAATTTATATTTTCAAAATAAAAAGATTATTAAGAGATTAGATCAGGATAAATCTAACTATAATCCTCAAAAATTTACAAAGTGAAAATATCATTTACAAAGTTCTCTCTCAACACCAAATGAGCTCTTCAAAGTTACTATTCCACATATAACTGACAATTTGTGGCACACTTTTCTTTTTAGTCTGTAAAAAAAAAGTCACTTTTCTACATTTAGAAACAATTTAACTTTATGAAGTGAATTACAACCACACTAATATCTAAAACTTGTTTTGGATCACAAATTTCAAAAGTCTCAAACTCCCTGCTCACAAATGTGTTAAACTCTGTGTCTAGTCAAACGGTGCCACATAAATTGGGGTATAGGGAGTACTATCAGTGGCGGATGCACGGCCAGGGGTGTTCACAACACCCTCGGCAAAAAAAATTACGGTGTATATATAGGGTAAATTTTCTGTATTTATGTGCATATATTAACTTTCGAACACCTAAAAAAAAAATTACGTGTATATTTAGCTTTCTTTTTCAAACACCCTGATGAAAATCTACTGGATCGGCCCCTGAGTACTATTATTTATTTATCTTTATGGATAGTTGGTTCTTTTAGATGACATCATTACTATTCACAACTTTTTAAGCATTTTAAAGGGTCTCAAACTTTACTATATTTACCAAATTGAATGTGGCAACCTAAGTAATCAAGGAATAAAGTATGGCTAAATATATGACAAAAAAAGTTATGGTGCATATTTCACTTACAAAAAGGTGAAAAAGGGGCCATGTACAATATTACCAAAAAAGGTTTGGAAGTATCTAGATTTATTTATAATATATATTTTGGTATATCATGCAATAAATAACAAGTACAAGGGTAGATTTGGAAGAGAAAATCCTTTTGGTTAGCAAGCACACAACTAAATGGTTGAGATCCAACTAAGGACTACAAAATATTTGCATATATATATATATATATATATATATATATATATATATATATATATATATATATATATATATATGAATAACGTCTCATGTGTTTCAATTATGTTCAAGTACTTTTATTCAAGAAATGTTTAACTTCCGGTTTGAGCAATAGAGAAATATCAAAATAATTCAAAAGAAGTTGACATAACAAAGAAAACCTTATAGCTTGCTTAAAAGTTTGAATGATTAAATTATTTTATTCTTATAGGTAGAAATATTACGTGGAATATTTCTATTTTATTATTAAAATATGAAAAATATTAATCTGAACAAGAAGTTCAGAGTCTGAAAATGAGAAACTATTAAGGGGGGTCTTTAGTTTTTGCCCCTCAAATTAATGGTCTTTAATTTTTGCCATTCGCTAAAACCCTTTGGTTCCGGGTTCGAACTCCCGCTCAGTCAATTTTTTTTAAAAAAAATCGCAAGGTAGAGGTTGGATTCGCAAGGCGAGTAGTTTTGCTACCTTTAGGCAGAGTTTCAAATTCTGCCTTAAATAAAGTTGCGATCAAACTCTACCTGATCGAGCAGAGTTTATTTTAAACTCTACTTAAGACAGAGTTTTGCCTTCAGGCATAAGGCAAACTCTACCTTAAGACAGAGTTTTACCTTGGCAAAACTCTATTTTAAGGTAAAGGTTTGCATTAAGGCAATTTTTTTCTCAGTTGAAATTTTACAAAATTCTGTCTGAAGGCCTAATTTTGCTAAGAAACTCTGCCTTGCGATTTTGTTTTTTTTTTTTTTTTACTGTGCCGGGATTCGAACCCCAAACCTCTCGGTATTAGGCGAAGGACAAAAATTAAAAACCAGCAATTTAAGGGCTAAAAATTAAAGACTAGGAAGTTGAGGGACAAAAATTAAACACCAGCGCCATTGAAGGGCAATCCGCACAAAAAAAATGTATAGGGATCCACTAGATCTAATGTTTGAGTCCTCAATGGATCTTGTTAAAATGAAACGGATACGAACTGATGTAGAATGATTACATTTATGTAGATTGAATTGTTTTGCTCGTATTGGAACATTGGGAAGTCTCTAAGGCCAAGAACTAAGGTAAGTTTAGATGTACCCACTTTAAGAATTTTCTTAAAATGCGTGTCTGGAATGAATAAGAATAAAGCTGTAGAAATGTGAATTCACAATCGTAGGGGCTAGCAATGTGATTTCTCCATGTTTATGTTTGAATGGCATGTTATCTGAAGATATCGAATGACTGAATATAATTTCATGTTGATTTTTATGACTCCTCAACAATAAAATATCATATACTTTTATGTTTATGAGTGATAGGTTTTTTGAGCATTTTAATATTATTTTATTGATATTAAAGTGTCCCATGCTTTTGTTTGACCATTCATGTTTGTGGCCATTAAGGCTGAAAACAGCCTCTTCAATTCTTACGTTTTCTTGGTACCATAATATGGCCATTTAAGCTTTCAGTTATAGGGGTAATAGTAGGCAGTAATGGTCTCTTCCTATTGGTCTTTCATTTCTCACACGTCGACCATGCAATTATACCTTGTAACTTATCTTCCCATTATCACATTTAGTACTCCATATTCACACCACTTTATTGTCCTTTAATTCATTCTTTTCATCCAATAAATTCAAGGATGAATTTTCAATTATAAATAGTTTGTCATCCTTACTTTGTGGATATAGAGAAAAATATAGTGTATGAAAAGTGAGTTAAAAAAAGAGAGAGTTTTCCTAGTTGAAGGAAGGTGTTCTTTTTGGTGGAGCTTTGGACTCGACATCTTGTCAGGAGTTTGTTGAGTTATACGACGTGATCGAAATTTGTATCTGGAGGGGACAAGTCGGAAAGATTCTTTTGGACCGGTAGATTTCTTTGCGGTGGGCTTGAATCTCCTTAAAGAGCGAGATATCCGCGCCTCGGCCAAAGATATTTTTATTTATTCATTTTATTATTCAATTGTAATTGTAATTTCATTGTAATATCACCAACAATTTTAAGGAGATTCATATGGCTACAATTGAAAAATCGGCGGATGTCAAAGTAGGAGATCTTAACAAGCCATTTCGGTTCAACGGTACTCATTTTAAGAGATGGAAGGGTAAAGTACTTTTCTACTTAAGTCTTCTCAATGTTTCTTATGTGTTAAGCGAGAAGAATCCAAATAAAGTAGACAACTCTTCCATGAATGATGAAGAACTTATTTCTCTTCAAGAAAAAATTGAAAAGTACGATGAAGATTCATACAAGTGTCGGTATTATTTACTTAATTGTCTATCGAGATAATTTTTATGATTATTATGATAGAACTTACTCTCTTGCAAAGAAAATTTGGAAAGCGTTGCGAGTAAATATGATACGAGGAAATTTGGAGCGAAAAAATATGCTGCTAGTAGATTTTTTCGTTTCCAAATGGTGGACAACAAATCAGTGGTAGATCAAGCTCAAGACTTTATAATGATTGTTGGAGAGCTTAGGTCCGAGGAGATCAAAATTGGTGATAACCTTATTGTTTGTGGCATAATAGATAAACTTCCACCTTCGTGGAAGGAATTTCAAAAAACTATGCGCCACAAACAAAGGAAACCTCTCTTGAGACGTTGATTATGCGAATCCGCATGGAGGAAGAGGCAAGAGGCCAAGATGCACTTTTGCAAACGGAAGAGAGCAACTTACAACCCGTCACAAATAAGGTAAATTTAATTACTTCAAATAATGCTGCTCCTAATGCTAACAAAAATACCTCTGAAGCCTAAGAAGAAAATATTCAAGAAAAATAATGGTAGACCTCCCAAGAAAAATAATTGTGGTAACAACCAAGCACAAAATCAACAAGCACAAAATGGAGGACCATGCTTTGTACGTGGCAAGAGTGGGCATATTGCTCGATTTTGCAAGTTTCGAAACGTGGTCCTACACCTCGGGCGAACGTTACCGAAGAGCCACTTGTGGCGGTGATAACGACATAAATATGGTTGAAAATGTTGATGGATGGTGGGCTGATTAAGTGCAAACCGTCATATACTATGACAAAGATTGGTTCAAAGTGTATACTCCATTTGAGGAGCCCAAAACCATCATGCTTGGTGATTCTCACACTACTCAAGTGCTTGGAAAGGAGATGTCGAGTTGAGCTTTACCTCGGGAAGGGTGTTAACATTAAAAGATGTACTTTTTACTCCTTCTATGAGAAAAAATTTGATGTCTAGTTTTCTTCTTAATAAAGCGAGGCTTGAACAAATTATTGAGTACGATCAATATGTAATAGTGAAAAAAGGTATTTTTGTGGGAAAGGGGTATGCTTGTGATGGGATGTTTAAGTTGAATGTTGAGATGAATAAAGTTACTAGTTTTGTTTACATGCTTTCTTCCACTAATTTTTGGCATGCTCGTTTGTGTCATATTAATAATCGTTATGTAGGAATCATGAGTAGTTTAGGATTAATCCCAATGATTAAAAGGATTTTGAAAAATGTGAAGCTTGTAGTAAAGCCAAAATCACAAAAAGGCCTCATTTTCAAGTTGACGAGAAAAAGCTGAATTATTAGAATTAATTCATACGATATTTGTGAACTTGGAGGAATTTTAACTCGTGGAGGAAATAGATATTTTATTACTTTTATTGATGATTTTTCTAAGTATACATATGTTTTCTTGATGAAAAATAAAAGTGATGCTTTTGAAAATTTTAAAATTTATCTCCATGAAGTTGAAAATCGGTTTGGTAGAAAAATAAAAAGAATTAGAAGTGATAGAGGCCGTGAATATGAGTCTAATGAGTTTAATTCTTTTGTTAGATCATTGGGAATAATTCATGAAACTACTCCACCTTATTCTCCTGCGTCTAATGGTGTAGCGGAGAGAAAAAATAGAACTTTAGTTGAGTTGACTAATGCCATGCTTATTGAGTCTAGTGCACCTCTAAATTTTTGGGGTGAAGCTATTTTAAGCACTTGTTATGTGTTGAATCGTGTGCCTCATAAAAAGACTAAATTAACACCATTTGAGTTGTGGAAAGGTCACAAGCCAAATTTGGGATATTTAAGAGTTTGGGGTTGTCTAGCTTATGTAAGGCTAATGGATCCCAAAATAAGTAAATTGGGTAAAAAAGTTACTACTTGTGCTTTTCTTGGTTATGCTTCAAATAGTACAGCCTATAGATTTTTTAGTCTTGAAGATAATATAATAATAGAATCAGGTGATGCTATTTTTCATGAAAATAAATTTCCATTTGATTCTAAAAATAGTGGGGGTCATAGGACTAACGAAAATATTTTGTCACTACCTAGTTCTTCTACTTCTGTTTTGAAAAATAAAGAAAGTGATGATTTTGAGTTAAGAAGAAGTAAAAGAGCTAGGGTAGAAAAAGATTTTGGTCCTGATTTTTATGTTTTTAATATTGGAAATGACCTCTCAATTTACAAGAAGCTTTATCTTCACATGATGCTATTTTTTGGAAAGAGAAATGTAAATGATGAAATGGAATCACTTATTTCCAATAAAACTTGGAAGTTAGTTGATTTACCACCCCGGGTTGTAAAACAATTGGGTGTAAATGGGTCCTTAGAAAAAAGTTAAAACCGGATGGTTACTGTTGATAAATATAAGGCTAGACTAGTTGCTAAAGGTTTTAAACAACTAGAAGGCCTAGAATTTTTTGATACTTTTTCTCCGTAACTAGAATTACATCCATAAGGCTTTTAATTGCTATTGCTGCAATTTTTGATTTGCATATTCACCAAATGGATGTAAAAAGCGCTTTTTAAATGGGGACCTAAATGAGGAAATTTATATGGAACAACCCGAAGGTTTTATTGAAAGCGAGCCAAGAAAACAAAGTGTGTAAACTTACTAAATCCCTATATGGCTTGAAACGAGGCACCAAAGCAATGGCATGAGAAATTTGATTCTGCATGATTGAAAATGGTTTTAAAACAAACGAGTGTGATAAGTGCATCTATCATAAGTCTTGGAATAATTCACATGTTATTGTTTGCCTCTATGTTGATGATTTATTGATCTTTGGCTCTAACATGAATGTTATTGGTGAAACTAAAAATATTCTTAGAAGCCATTTTGACATGAAAGATCTTGGTGAGGCAAATTTTATTCTTGGAATAAAAATTACTAAAACATGTGATGGAATTTTCCTTGACCGATCACATTATGTTGAGAAAATTTTGAAAAAATATAACTTTCTTGATTGCAAGCATGTTGTAACTCCTTTTTGATTCAAGTATTCACTTGTTTCTGTTCAAAGTGAAAATGATGTGATAAATCAAAAGGAATATGCTAGCTTAATTGGAAGTTTGAGATATGTGACCGATTGCACTAGGCACGATATTGCGTATGCGGTTGGAGTACTTAGCGAGTTTACAAGCAAGCCGGGTAGTGAACATTGGCATGCCATAACGAGAGTTATGAAATATTTAGTTGGTACAAAAACCTATGGCTTGTTTTATAAAAAATATCCTGCTTTGTACTTGAAGGCTTTTCGATGCGATTGGAACACTTTATCGGTGATTCTGTTCTACCACCGGTTATATTTTTACGTTGGCGAGTGGTGCTATTTGTTGGAAATCAAAAAAGCAAACTATTATTGCTAACTCTACCATGGAGAAATTTGAACTAATTGCTTTAGCTTGACTAGTGAAGAAACGAATTGGTTAAGAGATTTATTATTTCAAATTCCTTATTTTGAAAAACCAATTCCTCCTATTTTAATTCATTGTGATAGCACCGCTGCAATTGGTAGAGTTCAAAACCGTTATTATAACGGTAAATCCAGACCTATAAGGAGAAAACACAGTACTGTGAGATCATATTTGACAAGTGGTACCATTAACGTTGATTATGTCAAATCTTGTGATAATCTTGCAGATCCACTAACCAAGGCCTTGGCAAGAGAAAAGGTCTGGAGCACATCGAGGGGGATGGGATTGAAGCCCATAAATTCATGAGTCATATATGAGAAACCCAACACCGGGAACTAGAGATCCTATAACCGAGGTTCAATGGGAAAAACGAATCATATGATGACTTTTGAGAAAATGCACTATTTTATTTATTCCCCCTATGGTGTAGGTGCATTATTCGTAACGATTTGTGGAGGTTGAGTTTATGAACTCTTAATGAAATTACGTAGCTCGTATGAGTGGGGTGTTAAGTTACGGCCATGGCGGATTTCACCTATGTGAGTGTGGAAGTAGGCCGCTTCCTATGAGAATTGGGCTCGTTCTCAAAAGCAATCATGAAACCGGATAGCACAAGGCCGTAATGTGCTTTGTTATGTGAAAGCTCATGTTAACACCTTGATTATTATGTGTAAGCAATAATTCTTTATTTCCCTAAAAGCGGTCATAGTTCAAGTCGAGACCACTACGACTCGGATTAAAGATTATTGTTTTACTAAATGGAGGTTCAATGCAGAGCACACCTTCATTATGCATAATAGTCTTCCTTCAGCTGGTAAACTCTCTTGTATAATATTAAATTGAGTGGGGGATTGATAGGTTTTTTGAGCATTTTAATATTATTTTATTGATATTAAAGTGTCCCATGCTTTTGTTTGACCATTCATGTTTGTGGCCATTATGGTGAAAACATCTTCAATTCTTACGTTTTCTTGGTACCATAATATGGCCATTTAAGCTTTCGATTATAGGGGTAATAGTGGACGACAATGGTCTCTTCCTATTGGTCTTTCATTTCCTCACACGTCAACCATGCAATTATACCTTGTAACTTATCTTCCCATTATCACATTTAGTCTCCATATTCACACCACTTTATTGTCCTTTAATTCATTCTTTTCATCCAATTAATTCAAGGATGAATTTTTCAATTATAAATAGTTTGTCATCCTTACTTTGTGGATATAGAGAAAAATATAGTGTATGAAAAGTGAGTTAAAAAAAGAGAGAGTTTTTTCTAGTTGAAGGAAGGTGTTCTTTTTGGTGGAGCTTTGGACTCAACATCTTGTCCAGAGTTTGTTGAGTTATACGACGTGATCGGTACATTGTATCTGGAGGGGACAAGTCGGAAAAGATTCTTGCTTTTGGACCGGTAGATTCTTTGCGCAGTGGGCTTGAATCTCCTTAAAGAAAGCGAGATATCCGCGCCTCAGCCAAAGATATTTTTATTTATTCATTTTATTATTCAATTGTAATTGTAATTTCATTGTAATATCACCAACAATGAGTATCAATTTAATTATGATTTTGACGTCAAGTGTAAATAGCATGACATGTTTATGTCTCTTTTTGAAAGTTTGTGCATCCTCTATAGAAGTTTTATCATGTTTAAGCTACGTTTTAAGCACACAAATCAGCGCCCAAGTGTGCGAAAAGGACTTATATACACATAAATAGGGCCAAATTGTGCTCTCGTATGGTCATAAACCAGTTGGATTGTGCTAGACTGCTGGCACACCCTAGTTAACGAGGGAGGCGTCAACTATGTGTGATGTATATATACATGGAGCGTATGGATGCTAATCATCTAGTTGATTGAGCTAGAGTCCTCCGTGCGTGGACGATGCATACTTTGATAAACAGTAAATTAGAAAGGATTGACGTACAAAGTAGTACTGCCCGTCCCAATTTATGTGACATCATTTGACTAGACACAAAGTTGAAGAAAGAAAGAGAGACTAAATGAGTCTTAGATATTTGTGTGGCTCTAAATATTCTCATTAAGGGTAAAACTGAAATTTTAAAGTCAAATTGTTTATAAATATAGAAATGTGACATTCTTTTTTAGAAAGACTAAAAGGAAAGTGTACAATATAAATTGGCACAGAGGGAGTAATTAAAATTAGACAATCGGACACTGTATCTGAACTTGATAACATAACACTAATTCAAAAGAAGATTTGCATGTGATGCTATTAGTGTCTTCAATACTAAACTTATACTGTAATTATTTAGGCATGTTTTCAGAAAGTATCATCCAACCTTAAGCGTGCGCACGGGGTGGTTTATTGATGATACTTACTGAGCACAATAATTGTACTTAATTATGATCTTTTAGGGCGTCACATATTTTTTCTTTTGAAAATATGGGTGTGAATGAGGAGGAGGTGCGAGCTAGCTTTCGAGTATTTCTTCCTAGCTTTCGGTCAGCCCCAGGCCACTCATTGTCCCAGTAGGTGCCAGTTTCTATAGTTCATTCTTTTGCATATCGGCGATGTGTCCCAAGATTAGTTTATCCTTTGTACATTCTAGGGATTTCATGATATATGTCATGGGCGGCTTTCTGCCCGCCGGCCCCTTGGATGCGCCCCATGGCGCTATGGCAAGTCTCTCAGCGCCCAGCGCCATGGACGGCCGGTGGTCTCGGACGCGCTAAGTGACAAGGTTGTCACCTGTGTCACCCCGTCGATGTCCCTCGCTAGCGCCCCATCACGGCCGTGCCCCAACGCGGGCCCCGGCGCGCGATGACGGTGCAACCACCTTTCTGGGTGCCCGGCGCCCGGCGCACGCACCCCGATGTGCGCGCGCCCGGCCTGCGCGCGCGACGGTGCCACGATCGAAGGAGACACGTGGACCTGTCTAGTTAGGTCTCTTTTGTTGTAAATATAGAGTAGTTTGCTTTATGTATTTTTAGTTGCGATTCTCTAGCAAAGTTATGTCTAGTCACGTAACTTGGGTTTTTATTTTTAAAAGAAAGCATTATTAGGGGGGATCAAGCAATCAAAACTTTCAAAAAACGAAAACAGTATCTATCTATCTTGGTGTCTCTCCCTGCAAACCTTGCGCTTGCTCTCGTGTAATAGCTTTCATTAATGCAATCGAGCTAACTCTCTTTCTTTCTCACTCTCACTCACTTTTTTTGTTCTCTCAGTTGCTCTTGACATTGGTTTTCGCAGCAGTACGGCCGGTCTCGTCTAGCGTGCGAAGGGGACCCGGTTGGCGGATAATA
>NC_081349.1:14738071-14826406 GCF_029784015.1 Lycium ferocissimum | reverse complement strand
CCCAAAAATTGGTTGAAGGCGCTTTTTTGAAGGGGGGCATAGACTTTTCGCCTAATTTTAATTGGGGTCGTTTTAAGTGGATTTTAAAGTTTTTCCCCGATAGGTTTTGGGGGAGGGCCCAAAAGTTAGCATGCCCCCACCGCATGGAAAATACTAAGCCCTTTAAATTTTCAAAAAAGACAAAAAAAAATTCCTTTGATTGCAGGTTTGTACCCCCGGATCATCCATTTAAAATGAAAAGATTAAGAATACAATTGCCCAAGACCCCATGTCACGACCCGGATAATATGTCACCGTACCGTGAGCTAACTACCGAGCACCACGCATTCTACTAATCATCATACTTATCCCGCATTCATTTATTATTCTCACCCTTCTACCATGGAAAATCATCATCACTTCCACCAATCTATCTAATTTCATATATATCGTAGCCTCGGGCTATCAAAATAATATGCAAATATACAACGTAGTTACTACCACACACGTACATATCTACGAGCCTCTACTAGAGTACTAGACATAGAGACGGGACAAAGACCCCGTCATGCCCAAACATATGTACACAAAATAATATATCAAACAAGACTCTAATAACGCAGTGCTCCGTGAGTCCGCCGATCAACACCTATGAATCGGGCCACCTCCCTCGTCTACCTGTGGGCATGAACAAAATGTCCAAAAGGAAAAAAAAAAAAAAAGGACGCGCACGAGCGTTGTACCGAGTATTTAAGGCATGAATAAAATGAACATAACAGAGAAATCATAAGCTAGATGAATATATAACCCGCTTAACTTTTAGAGAGTAAACACATCATATATATATATATATATATATATATATATATATATATATATATATATATAACATATCTTATGTACCATCGTCATTTACCCGCGTCCGGGTAACCATCATACGCCGCCTACTAGTGGTGTCATGCCCGGCCTCTAGGTTCTGCGGCACATGGCAGGCCCCCGCCCTTGGCGATGACATGCCCGGCCATCTAGGCTCGGGTGTAATCGTATGTACCCCGCCTTAGCGGTGACATGCCCGACCATCTATAAGCACGGGTGGTAATCGTATCATCATGAAATCACCATAAACTCATCATCATCATACATTTGTCATAGAACATATTTTAGAGCTTAAGGACAATCTATAACTATATCGGGGTGACATAAGCTCGAGAACCCCCGATCACATTATGGAGTGATCATATTCATCATATCTTACCTTAAAGGAACTAACATTGTAAGGTGGGTCTAGCAACAATGAATAACATCAAAGAAGCGTATAAGGATCATTAACTTCGTAAGGATATCATATCACAAGCTTTGAATCTCTAGACTTAGACTCATCGTCATCGTTGTCATTTTCATAGCATATCTCTCTTATCTTCATCTCTACGAGAAAGTGCCTTAATAGTCATAGGCTTATAGTTTTCTAATGTAAAGAAGTCATGGAAGAATAGAGTAAGTCATGTCATAGGAATCATGCCTTAGAAAGAGAAGGGACTAGCCTCACATACCTTTATGTCTCTCTAACTTTATCAATTAAACGCTTTTCTTCAAGGTTCACGATTCTACCTTCAAGAGAATTCATACTAAGATTAGATAATTAGAACATACTTAGGCTTAAGCTAAAGCTAACGAAAATTAGGCAGCATCTCCTTTGTTTCTACAACTTCCTCCATATGCTATAACAACTCCCAATATCAATAACAACATTCATAATATCATAATCAATAACTTAACTTTGTCAAGTTCGACATTATTCAATTCCCAAAATTCCTTACCAAAATGATTCATGACCATAGTTATGGCATAACATCGTATTTGTTCTCATATAATACCTCCTTAACATCATTTGTATCATTTACAACAAGATTTCACTCATAATACCTCGTTAATCATGATCCATGTCAAACTATTATTCAAGAATACCACTATTCTTATATTTGTAACCCATTTTCTACCCTTTTCCATAGTCCAAGTCTTCCAACCCTTTAATATTCTAAATAACATGAAATGATCATAAAACTCACCTTTGATTGTGTAGAAATGGGTTTTAGATGGAAATGCTTCACTTGAAGAAAACCCTAGCTCCACTTCCAAAGAAATTCTTGACTTCTAGCAATCCTAAAGAGCTTCCTTGCACTTGATTTCCTTGGATTAATGATGTTGATCTTGGATTTGACTTGGATTTATGTAAATGGAGTGTGGAGAAGGCTCTAGAGGTGTGGAGAGGGTTTTTGGGAGTGTTTGCCCTCGTTGATGAAGAAAATGGGAGAGAAAAGTGGCCAAATATATGTAACTTGAAATTTTTTCCACCGACAGTAACTTACGGTGGACATACGGTCCGTATTCATTTTTATGGTCCGTATGTTGGCCAAAATTCTGCATAACTCTCTGATGTTGGCTTACGCCTCCCTGCATATGATGCATACCGTAAGTCACTTTTACGGTCCGTGTGTTGGGCCGTATCTCTCGCCTGGGCCAACAAACTTTCGAAAAGAAATTTCTTCGATTATCTTAGCCTCGAAACCTTTCGGTACATGCTTAATGATTGTCAAAAGTCTTTCTTTAACCTGATAGGGGTATCATAGCCTCTCTGGACTTACATTAGTTTGCTTACGACGTAATCGACACGGAAATTCTCAAGGTGTAACAGTCCACCTCCAATATTTTTGGTGAGGATATTTTAGAGAGGGTTTAGAACCTCCCAAAGGTTACTGAAGAAGAGCCGTACAAATTCGATGGGTATGAGGCTTACCATAACTAGACAAAGAAGCACATATTTTGGGAGTTACCATATTGAAAGGATAATCTTCTGCGACATAATCTTGATGTCATGCACATTGAAAAAAATTACTTTGATAATTTTGTTTAACACAGTGATGGATGTCAAAGGGAAGACCAAAGATAACGTTAAAGCTAGAATGGACTTGCTTGAGTATCATGGACAAAAAGTGTTATGGTTGTGTTGGTAAATGTATCAGTGGTCTTAAGCCAAAGGCTAGTTATCCTTTCAAAATGGAGTTGAAGCTAAAGATTTATGGGTGGGTCTAGAATTTGAATATGCCAGATGGGCATGCATCAAATTTCAGAACACGTGTTGATATGGAGCAAGGCCGGATACATGGGATGAAAAGTCATGACTGTCATATTTTCATGAAAACTTTACTCCCCCATTGCATTTAGTGGCTTGCCTCAACGAATCTGGAAACCTATGACAGAAATTAGTTTATTTTTCAAAGACTTGTGGTCTAGTACGTTGAGGGGAGACAATCTTTCTCGGATGGATCAGAATATTCATGTTATCATAAGCAAGTTGGAGAACATTCTTCCACCGGAGTTCTTTGATGTGATGGAACATCTTACAATTCACCTTGCGTACGAAGCCCGACTCGGTGGCCCAATTCAATATAGGGGGATGCATCCCTTCGAGAGGTAATGGGTCAAATCTTTTTATTTAATCCTGTCTAATCAATTAATTTGAAAAAAAACTCATGCTTAACAATATAAATGCTAGTCTATTGGTAAGTTAAAAAGGTATCAAGCAGAAAACGAAAGTGAAAGACTCGATGTCCAAAGTTTACCATTCCAAGGAAACAACCATTTCTATTCTTACTACTTTGGGAACGATGTGGCTTGTTTGCGAAACAGGCCTAATCGACACTATGATAAGGTGTGAATAATTCTTTGGCGAACCCGATATCAATTTTCAATCGACCGGGTGTTGGGTCAGAAAAACGCGTGAGAGAATTAAATCAAATGGAGTTTAAATCAACATCGACACATATCTTGTTAAATTGCCCAAAAGTTCAACTTTATTATGAGTAAGTTCAAATAAAATTCCAGTAATTATTCATTTAAAATGTAAAAGTGACTAACCTAAACTACACTATGTTGTACAATCTTTTTGTGCAGATACATGGCTAAGAAAAAGTGTACAAAGAATTTGCAACGCAGTTTAAGAATTACGTAAGTAGTATAATTTTCTAACACAAAGCTACCATAATTACAAAGTTGCACATTCTACTATTGTTAACTTTCTATTTCTTAACTATCAATAGGTTTATAGACAACATTGTGGTTTTCATGAACAATTTTTGAAGGACTTATGTTGGGGACCCACTAGTGTCCATGTATGGACAAATATGATAAATGGTTTCAGATTTAATACCCGAGAATGTTCAAACAATATGAAAACTAACAATAGTGGTGTGTGGGTTAAAGGTGGTGGTGGAAACCAGGGAGGTGTTGATTATGTTGGTCTAATTGACAAGATCTTAGAATTAGAGTATTCTGGTTGGCTTGTCAAAAAAATATACTTTTTCGGTGCAGCTGGTTTGATCCAACCCCAAAAAGAGGTACGAGGGTACTGAAAGAGCATAATATTATTGAAGTAAAGCACACGTGAAGGTATGCAACTTATGATCCTTTCATTTTTGCACTAACGTTAAGCAAGTATATTGAGTCCCTTATCCATTGCGACCAGATAAGTCTGATTGGTGGGTGGTAATTAAAACCAAGCCTGTTGATCGCTTAGAAGTTGAGAATGATCTGCCTGCTGCTTTCCCGAATGACGACATATCACATGTTAACCAAATAGTCGACCCTGAGTTAGAAAATGAACTAGAGCATCCATAACAGATATTAGAAGAAATCAATATAAAAGAACTTAATGAAGAAGTAGAAGAAAATGATAAAAATAAAACAAGCGACGAGGAGGAATGGTCAGACGAGGAAGACGGGGACAAGGATGAATAGCAATTTAATATGTGTAGGTTTATTTATTTGATTGTAGGACTTATAAGTATCTGAATACTTAAGCTTCCTTTTGTACTAATTTATATTGGAATAGTTAGAGATATGTGTATTGTTATTTAATTGATTGTAAGACTTATAAGTATCTGAACACTTAAGCTTCCTTTTGTATTAATTTATATTGCAATAATAGAGATATGTGTATTGTTATTTATTTGATTGTAAGACTTATAAGTATTTGAATACTTAGATATATTTATTATGTAGATGGTGGGTAATAAGAAGGGTAAGGCTATTGATGATGCCCCGAAAAAGTCCAAAAAGAGGAGTCGTCCATTTATACCGTCAGAGGGCGTAGTGCCAGGTTCCCTAAGGATTGGAGCCAAAATCCCTTCGCCATATCTCCCACCATGTGGCCCCCCATTGCCATATTATTCCGACTTAGATGGATTGGCCTACAGTCAGCCGACTGGCCGTGTTAGTACCAGATCATATTTTTGGCCTTAGGTCAGCAGGGCACCTCTCAGTCCCTTGGCACACCTGGCACAATTCCACATGGCCTCCCTCCTTTCCTCATGTATTACAGGCAGCGGCTATGAGTGGTACTCCTACAGCTACCCCGAGCCCGACTATGTCATAGCCCTCGACATTATCTACCTTATAGTTTGGCATGTCGAGGCTTCAAATCGAAGAAAGTAGCTCTGATTCAGAGTGTCATGCTCCCCCCGCCGAGGAGGCACTCCAAGAGCATTATGATGAGTATGGTAGTCTCATCATCGAGCCAGTGGGATACACGTAAGTATTTCAATTTGAATAACTTATTTACTTTATTTTTTAACAACTAATTATTTAACATCTAATTATTTTATTGTTTTGACGCAGTTTCTTTTCGGCCAAAGCAACAAAAAAGATTTCGAAGACAATGAAAGGACTCTATAGGGGCGTCATTCTGACTTAGGTCAAGGTGCCACCGGAACTGAAGAGGCATACGTATTTATTATTTATAGTAAAATATAATAACTATCTTGATTGATTCCATATATAATAATGAAATCATTTTAATTTCTTTGCAGAAAAAGGTTCCTAGAAGCCGCAACATGAAGAACAAATAGCGCAGAATTTTGAGAAAATGGTGGCGAAAATACTTAAGGATGCGTTACGTAGAGCCCGTAACTTATTCCAGAAGCCTAAGTGGGTCCATGTGGATAACTGGGAGAAGCTATTGCATTACTGGGCGACTGATCCTCGGTTAGCATTACTGGGCGACTAATCCCCAATTTTTGCAACTAAGTGAAAGGGAAGAATGCCAGAGCCTTAGGGAAGGGTGGATCGCCACACACTAATGGGGCTACGAGCCAAGTGGATGTGAGAAAGAAGCTAGTGTGGCTCCCTAAACATATTTTAAAGTAGTCAATTTGTTTACTTAATATGATTAATAACTCAAATAATTTGTTTGCAGCAGCTCAAGAAGGGACAGATATTACCTCAAGACGAGGCATTCAAGATCACTCACGCGAGGAAGACGAAGAACGCCGATGGTACAAACCAATGGGTTGAGCCACGGGCTGAGCGAACATGGGTAAGTCACTAATTAACGATAATAACTACTTTTTTTTCTTAAATTTAGGGTACTGACAATGTATCTTTTAAATTTAGAATGAATTTCAACAAAACCTAGATAGCCAATGACCCCAGAGTTAATAGAGTAGAAGTGGATGGTGAGTGTTGGTGGTCCAATGAGGTATGGGATGACTTGTGGCATAGCGAATAGAGTCTTTCATAGCTTTCCGTCGACCCTTCAAGGCTTAGGTAGTTCTGGTGATGCGAGGGCTGTGGATCCTAATGAGTACCTAGCTATGAAGCAGCAGGTTGCCTCCCTAACAAGCTCACTTAATGCCACAGAGGCCAGGGAGAGGAGGAGGGACGATAAAATGTTGGGTATGAAGGCCCAATTAACCAACTTAATGAATTCAGGATAGTTCCTGATTCCTATATGTCCCGATGATGCTCCTTGATCATAGCCCTGACCTTCCCAGGATAGACGACCTAGGTGTTGTACTTAAGTAGATCATGCTCTTATTGATTAGTCTAGTGATGAGGAGGATACAGAGCACGTCTCTAACACACAACGTCGACCTTCTTGATTCGTATAGTTTATATTCTAACTTTTCTATCTTTTGTTGGATATGTATCTATTGTTTAAGTTTATGATGTTTAGGTGTTTTGTAAGAGTTTGAATGTAGTTTTCATTCGAATTAGAACTACTTTGAAGTTGAATTTGATGTATTGTTGGTTATAGAATGTTTAATTTAGTTTATGTTTGATTTTTGTTGGATTGTTGTATTTGCTATTTGAGCTGGTTGTTGAGGCTTTTGGTTATGTGTTTTGTTTGGCAGGTTGTTACAGCAGCCAAATTCTAGAAAAGATTTTCCCTCTCATGAGGTCAAAAATTGGATCAGATATTGCTAATTTTCGACCTCATAAGGTCGAAATTCAAGTTATTGGGTAAATTTTGACCTTACGAGGTTGAAATCTGGCAACAACATTGCTAAATTTCGACCTCATGAGGATTTTGACCTCATTAGGTCTAAATTTAGCAATGTTGTTACCAGATTTCAACCTCGCGAGGTCGAAATTTTATCCTGTAACCTAAATTTCGAACCCTTGAGGTCAAAAACCTGGCAACAAAATTGCCATATTTCGACCTCAAGAGGTCGAAATAATTTTTGAAAAATTAAAAATATTTATATAAATGAGGTCAATAATAATAAATAATTTTTAAATTGAAAATTCGCCTTTTTGACCCCATGAGATCGAAAATTTAGTTTTCGACCCTATAAGGTCGAAAACAATATTTTTCATTTGGGTGGAAATTAAAATTTCGACCCCTTGAGGTCGGAAAAATTTCGACCAAGACCTTTTCAACCTGCCTTGATGTCTAAATTTCGACTTTTTTGACTTCATGAGGTTGAAAATCCCTATTTTTTTAGTAGTGTATACAATATGACTTTTGACGAAGGGAATTCGGATGCATCTCCTTCCGGTACCCTAAATCCACTTATGGCCACAAGAATTAGAACTTAGATACTTGGGATTTGGGAGTTCTATCATTCGTTGGGAACAAGGTTCCCTCAGAGGCGGAGTCAGATTTGAAGCTTGTGGATTTGGGGTTCTAATTCTTTGGAATTACTAGGTTCTAAATTAATAATTTGTACATATTTAACAAAAAGTTTAATACAAATATACGGTTCGGACGAAAGCTACTGGGTTCGGCTGAACTCACGCCCGAAGGGCTAGCTCCGCCCCTGGGTTCCCTTCTTCACCCTTGAAGTCAAGGGTGACGTCTTTAAGTTAAATGGAACAAAGAGGGACACATGCAAGAGTGGTTAGATGTGTGAAGTGGTGGGACACATTGATGCTGAAAATCTGTTCAGCATATTAAATATTTATTTTATTCTGTTTTTACATTTTCAGTTTTCAAACATACAAGGTTGTAAGATTCTTTCTTTGTATATGTGAAAGGCAAAATACATTAAATGATCCCTGAACTATACTCGAAATGTCGAGTTTACACTCAAACTATAGAGACGACCTATTACACACCTGAACATCTAAAAAGTGAATTTAATACCACCCTACAAGCTGACGTGGCACAAAATATAAAAAATAATTAAAAAGTGGTGCGTTTTTTTATTAAAATTTATTTGTTTATTCTTTTTTTTTTATTAAAATAAATGTTTTTGTAGTCCCCTCCCCCATCCCTCCAAACCCGCCCACCCTCCCTTTCTTCTTCATCCCTGCACCCTTCACCCTTGCTCTTTTTTTTTTTTTCATTCTCTCTCTCCTCCCTTCACGCCTGCTCTATCCCTTCACCACGCGCCCCGCCCCGTCCCTCCTCTTCTCCTCCGTCTTCACGCCACACCACCCTCACCCCCTAAACCGCTCCTTTTCTTCTTCATTTTCCCCCCTTTTCATTGACCTCATCCCATTTCAGCCATTGTCGGAGCTCCTATGAGCTCATCTCCGTTTCTCGTTCATCTGCACACCCTCACACCTCCTCCATCTTCTTTCTCCTTCCTTTTCTTTTTCCATTCTCCTTTCTTTTTTTAATTCTTTCAACTAGTGCTAGTAGCCTCATCACCCTTCCACAGTGATATACAAAAGAAATAGCAAAAGGCTTTTTGATTTCTCATCAATTTTCAAACAAGCGAAAAATGGGTGTTCCTTCGTGTTTGGTCATTGTGTTCTTATTGGATTTTTTTTCATTTCAATGGATGGATAATGGTGGCTTCGGTGGTGGAGGATATGGTGTTTTCGGTGGGATAAAAGAGATGGGGTTGGTGGGGTTATTTAGTGATGAAGAACAAATAATTATTTGGAGGATTTTAATGGAAAATTAAGAATTAATTAGTGTAAAATATAATTAATAAAAGAAAAATCAATGAATAAAGAAAGGAAAATGAAAAGAATATAAAAATAAGAAAGTTTCTGAGGGCGAATGTGCAACACCTCCCCATGTGCAACTATTATAGATGTATCAAGGGTAAAATAATTCACTTTTAAGATGTTCGGGAGTGTAATAGGTCGCCTGTATAGTTTAAGTGTGATATCGACATTTTGGGTATAGTTTAGGGGTCATTTGATGTATTTTGCCTATGTGAAATGTAACATAACTTCTACTCTCTTTATTTCTCAATTTTTTTTTTTCGTAACTACCGTAAATTACCATAACCAACAAATCAACAAGTACACCTAAATTGGGATATTTCTACGAGATGATAAAAAAGTCCTCAATTTTTAATGTTTTGGTATAAAATAGTAAGGGTATATTGGAGAAATAAAAAATGGGTATATTGCTAAGCTACTACCTTCATGTAGTAGGTTAACAAAATTCATTATTATATAGTATTTATACACCTATGTAAGTAATATGTCTATCTTGATAGAAGTGTATAACAATGTGTAAACATGTATTAACTTTGCATAAAAGTGTATAACAGTGTATAAATGTCACTAACTACCGTGACAAACTTCTTATATGATTTTCAATTGCAATTCTTATTGAAAATTGGTCTAAACAATACTCACTTTAAATCTCTCACAAAAAATCATATTTGAAACTCAAATATACGTATACCAATAGCAGTACTCTAATGACTCCTTAGTCTTCTTTGGGTTTGATGTACATCGATCTAGGAAGAAAACGTGCAGTACAGACACTCGTTGCATTTACATGAAGACACTTGCTTCAGTTGTGTTATGTATAATATTTGGACTAGTTGGAAGTTTGATAAGAGTTCAAGATTTATCAGTTTTGTTTCCTTACTACTATTTACAATTAAGACTCCTTAGTCTTCTTTGAGTTTGATGTACATCGATCTAGAAAGAATATGTTCAGTAGAAACACTTGCTCCATTTACACGAAGACCCAAAATATCCACTCGCACTGATTTGAAGAAAAGTGCTGCAGTTAAAAAATTAACATGTAAATAGAAGGGAAGGAAAAGAGAGTTTGAATAACATACAGTAAAATAACATGGGGAAATAAAAGATTACGATTTGTAGTAAAAAACACGGAGATGCTAAAAATTGATCGAAGATAACCTATATTTGCATCACTTCAATATCAAACAATTTGTAGTAAGGGTCAAATAGTGTGACCTAATCTACCTTTTTGATCTGTCAAAGAAGTATGTAATATTAGTAAGCAAAAATCTATGGGCAAACTAGTCTGAAGATTAGCAAGTACTCCAAGAACTTAATGTGAAATTGGATTTTCTATACTCAATGTCCACTACTTAAAAATATCGCTCTGTTTTTGTTAGGTGAAACACAATTAGAAAAATGTAGTGACAAGATTAAATGAAAGGTATTACTTACTGTAGCACTGCGTAGCCCATAAACAGTAATTATGAAACATGTCCCGTCAGAATCACATACAACATATACTCTGCAGAAGAATAATGGAAATTGAGACAACATAAGATCTGCAAGCAGTCAGGCAGCTGTGCCCCTTGAGTTTCATTTCTGAAGGAAAAATGACAAAATGAAGCGAGGAGAGTAACTTCCGTTGGTATTTCTCTCTTATTCGCAACTGAACGCAAAACTTGTGCTATGACTACTTTTCCGTCATTGTGACTACTTTTCATAAGGGGGACTCACTACAGGAAGGATTTTTCCAAATTTAAGGATTAAAAGCTTAGGCCCCATTTGTCCATAGATATCAAAAAAAAAATTCACTTTTTTTTGGAATTTTGGAGTTGGAGTTGTGTTTGACCATAGTTTTTGAAATTGTAGTTTTTGGTGAAATGTAGTTGTAAAAAAGTGAAAAAAATGAAATTTTTTTGAAAAACAAGTTTTTTGAGTTTTTGATATTCCGGAATACAAGTTCAAGTTGTATTCGGAATTTTCATGGCCAAACGCTGATTCCGAAAAAAAGTGAAAAAAATTCCCGAAAAAAGTGAATAATTTTTATGGCCAAACGGCACCTTAATCTAATATCATTGTTTCTGAAAAATTACCTAAGACTTATAGAAAGCTTACATGTAATAGAAGCAATTCTTGATGCTACGTGATCAACATCAGCAGTACGTTTACGTCTACCAGAAGAACGTCTTGATGTTCGGAAATTAACAGTAGTTTCAGATGATGTTGAGGAATTCTGCATAGCATCACTCTGGACCTGATTGACACTATCAAGTTCATCAAATAATCTCATGCATAATAGATGATGAGACTTTAACATAATTCCCTTAAAACTATATTACAATCTACCATGAACAAACAAAATATGATTGTAATTAATTTTATCTGAAGTAGCCACAACTAAATTGTCACGACTCAACCGGAGGGCCATGACGGGCACCCGGAGCTAACCCACCGGGTACCTCTCATCGTACCTCCACATTAGTATCTAGGTGAGCCACATGGCCTATTTACAACTCTATGCCTCAATAATACCATTTCCAACGGCTAAAACACTTTTATATATCAACGTCAACAACTATGCCCATGCACATATACACAAGTCGACGAGGCTAACGAAATAATATACCAAAACATGAGCCAACAGGGCAAAAGACATCTACTATACATAACTGTCTACGAGCCTCTAAGAAGAGTATGAAGATCATCATAAGGACGGGACAGCGCCCCGCCATGTCCATATGTATATACACAAAAGAATAGTACCCACTCTGCAGCTCCGGATCAAATGGAGCTCCTCTAAGCAATCTGGATAAGCGACCTAAGGATTAAGTCTATCTCAATCGTCCCCTGAGCATGCGCAACGTCCACAAACAAAGAACGTCAGTACGAATAATGTACTGAGTATGTAAAGCATAATCAATAACATAATGGAAGCATAAGGAATAGCATGAGATAGAAGAGTCATAGGAGGATAAAGCCATTTATACCTCTAGCATCGTTCATCGTATTTACTTACCCTCTTTCTAATGGGAATCTTCCATTTCATACCATTATACTTATAGTAGTGTCATACCCAACCATAGTGGTTCGGTGTCTTACGTACCCAACCATAACAAAGTTCGGTGTTATACATACCTGGCCCTACCAAGGCTCAGTGTTATCCGTACCCAACTGTAGTGGTGTGTGCGCATATATATATATATATATATATATATATATCCATTATAGGAACATACGTATCCTCAACATCATCATTGTCATCATTACTTCATTATATCCTTCCTTAGAGGATCAACTATTATAGGATGAGACCAATGGTATCATGAGATTATCAAGAATCATGAACCTTAGTGATTCTAAGAATGAAGTCATCTTGGAAGACAATATGGGATTCACATGAAGGTATACAACGATGTAATCATGCCTTAAGAAAGAAGGGTTAGCCTTACATACCTCTTTGTCTTTTTAACTACTTAACATTCACCGCCAAAGCTTGAGAAATCTACATTTAAAAGGATTTATCCCATGGTTAAGCCTTAAAGATACTCTTAAATTCAAACTAGAATAATTCATGAGCTAATAAAGATTGGGCAGCATTTCCTTTATTTCATCGACTTTCACCATATTACAAAACAACTCCCAAACATCCATAATAACATCCACAATATCATAATCAAGTAATCACATTCCATTAAGTCTTCAAAATTCATTCTCATATTCAACTTATACTAACAACTTCACACCAACCCTTAGTACATTTTCATACAACGCTTCCTCATCATTATTATTACCTTCCATCACAAGATTATATCCATATCATACTAAGAATCATGACTCAAGTTAGCTTACCACTCAAAAACATCATGAAAACTACCTTTAGAGCTCATCCTCTACTTTCTCCTTTCACCCAAGTTATGCAACAACTAAGCATTCTTAATAACATGAAATAAGCGTGAAAACTAACATTTTATCTCATAAGAATGAGCTTTGGAGCAAGTTATCAACTTGTATGAAAACCCTAGCTTCAATACCCAAGTTATTCTTGAAGTCTACTAACCCTAGTGAGCCTTCCAACACATGAACACCTTAATTCTTGCTATTTGATCTTTGATTTCTCTTGGGTTTGAGTGGAATATGCTTGGAGAAGGGTTTTGGAGCTCTCAAGACTTGGAGAGAATGTGGGAAATGAAATAATGAACAAGGGCCATCTATTTATACAAAATGACTAAAGCTGCCCGACCGAGTTATACGGAAGCTTATACGGTCCGTATAAGGGGACCGTATAACTCCACCATGAAAATACCCTCCTCTGGAAGGGCTATACGGACCATTTATACGGGCCGTATAACTTATACGGTCCGCATAAGCGGTAGTACAACCCACAGTTTTCTTAAACTTCTCTCGTCGATTCGTTTGACTTCCAATCCTTGTGAAACCTTCTTGGCACTTATATAACACTTCATTAACCATACAATAGGCCTTATAGCAGCCCCTCAAGACATTGCTAAATACGTATCAAATCAACTATCGCGAAGACCCTTCCAAACATGACTTACATTCACTTCCTTCAACAAACTTAGTCTCACATATCCATATCACTTCGAAATTTTATGGTACGCGCTTTAAGCTATCTAATACTCTCCTTAATCTCGTAAGGACTTCATGTTCATCTTAAACTCACATTAGTCCACTCACAAGGCAACAAAATTCGAAATTTCCGAGATGTAACATAAATAATCTTACCTGAACCGCTTCTTCCATACTCCGAAGAAGCCTCACCAGATACACTACTTGATCTTTACACTCGACAAGTGCAGCTCTCTCAAATCCAAGGACGCACATCAAATAGTCCTCCATTAACTTGTATGCCTGTAGAACCAAATCATAGAATCACCATAATATGCTATTGAAAATTTTGAAAAAAGAGGCAAGAGAAAGTAAGAATGTATAAGCAGACATGAAATGTCACTGCTTTCTTTTGAATAGACTCTTGATCTTTCATGACTAAGTTGTTAAGCATAAAAATGCTCAAGCTCTAAGAGAAATTATGATTCAAGCGAATAAAAGATCCACATAGATATTTCTGGTACTGATTACATGCAACAAAATGTCGGAACTCACAGTTAAGTGGGCACACCGTTTTCCTCCACAATTGCATGCACCACGTCTTTGCTCTTCATCTGGTAACATCGGTGGTTCTTCAAGATTTGGCACCAATAGTGGTTGGTCTTCATTTCCAGCCAAATTGTTACTTCCTTCGTCATCTTCTTGCATTACGTCATCTTTATATATAATTATTCCATCAAAAAGGCTGGAACTTCTTTATGGATGAGGTTGGATCATGATTTTTTGGTGTAGTAAAAGGTTATATCTATTGTAACGACTAATCTTTCGTTCCTGAAAATAATAATCAAGACAAGAAAAATAGCGACAAAGAATAATATTTGATTTCAAGAATTTGTGCGGGGGTTACAATCTTTATGAAATCTTAAATAAAAGATGTAATCCTCTGATTCTTCTCCTCACACAATACGGCCGTCAATCAAGGGCTTTGCTTGTTCTTGAATGGACAGATCACTTGTTGTTGATATTTCACTACGAATGCGGAGCTGAGCTTTAATCACAAACGTAGAGGTATGGAAACTTGCGGCTCACCACTTGGAGCGAAGACTTCTTAGTATGCGGAAGACTTGCGGCTGAGAGCTTCTCTATGTATTTTTCTTCTTTTTTTTTCTTCTTTGGCTTTGTGAAGACCCTTATTTATAGTTGTAGGGGATGAGCTAGGGTTTGTATATGATTGGTTGAACCTTCTCATTTGAACACTTGGCGACACTTGGTTGGTTCTTCTATTGCCTTGGCATGCTGCGTCACTTATACACGTGGCATGATTTTATTGGTCCTTGACTTGACTTGGCGCGCCACGTCATTTGATACGTGGCATGGACCTTGGGCTAATAGAGTGGGCTCATCATGTGAAGTCCAACAAGATAGACTAGTCCAATTGAATTAGTCTTTCAATTTAATCCATAACAATTGGACTTAATCAATTAATCCGATTATATTAGCCCATAATATTTGTTTGGACCAATACATCTTGAATTTAGAATATGATCCAAATTATTTGTGGATTTAAGTTCGATTAAATTTTAGTGCCTACAAATGCCCCCTGCTTCAAGGCTGGTTGAGATGCATGACTTGTCGGGCCTTTTAGAGACGAGACTTGAAGTATTCGTGAAGCAAACACTTTTTTTTTTTTTTTACTCCATCTAGTTGGTTTCCCTCAAAATATTTGAAATGTGACAAGAAATAACTATGCTCAAGTTCTTCCATGGTGCCGCAACTTGATCGTCGACAATTTTTTGTGTTTGTGGTGGCATTCTCTAATTTGCAAGAGGTCCACTTGACTTTTGATCTTTTGCCAACTCATTTTTTTGAATTTGACGTCTTTCCGGCTTAAAAAAATATTGCATGGTATTTCTTTATTATCAATAGCGGGAAAACCAAGTTGTGTTGAAAGATGTAGCCATTTTTTTTTACAAGCACAAAGGGCATAATGTGTATCAAAATAATGGCCCATAGACAATGTATGATTTAGTCCTGGCATAGCACACGGCTAACTTGTATTAGAAAAATCCCTGTAGCCTTTTTTTTAGTCCCAAGCAAATCATACCATCAATATGCATATCTCTCATATATTTTCCATATTTGCATGGTACTTCTTTGACTTATTAGGAGACAATATAAACTTTCCATAAGTTTAAACTTTCCATACATAAGCCTAAACTTTCCATGATTAGATTCCAACTAGAACCAGGATTTCTTTGTGTAGTCCATGTAGGAACCAGATTTTTGACATCTATAAATACACCGCCTTCTCTTGGTGGTTTAATGTCAATTTGCATCATCATCGAGTTGGTTCGAACGCCTCTCTTTCAGGTAATTTTCTTCTTCCATATGTATTTTCGTCACTTTCTTCACAGCTCTGCATGTCTGCGGTAGAAAATTCATATCTCAATGTAGGAACGTCGAAATCATGATCCGCTTGATGTTTCGGAAACTAGACTCGTAGAGCTACGTCATACGTGGAAACCACAACCAAATTGCTTATATATTTACTCAGATATTGATCGAGAATCAGACCTTCAGTTCTGGTTCGCTGGTTCATTAGTTTTGTGCGTCCTGACGAAAAATCTTATATCTTGACTTAGGAACATCGCAATCATGAACGGTTTGCGGCGTCGGAAAGAAGACTCATAGAGCTACGTCATATACGAAAACCACAATCAAATTGATTCTATATTGGCTTAGGTATATTTTTTTTTAACCAGCCACAAAATCTGATTTTGCTTTCTTGGCTTTGGACATGCTCTACGAAACTTACTTATCCCTTTTTTTTTTTTTTTAATTTCTTTTGCAGGTCTTTGGGCGCATCTGTACGGCTTTAACTTTGAACAAAGATGATGCACTTTCGTGACCGCGATACGCCACGTCCTCATCTAGAGATAGTGAGCGACAAACGAAATTCGAACGCCAAAGTCCTTGCCTTGGAGGTTCAACCTCCAGTGATCGGTGCCTTCTCACTTGACGGAGAGCTTTCTACGCTTCATCTTGCTGAATGGTCTAAAAAGGAGACCAAAGACGTCATGAGCAACTTCTCAGGCAAGGCCACCGTTATGGACGTCCCTCCGTTGAAGTCCGCAATTCATCGAGACGTCGCGTCTACCGAATCTTCTCATCCCAAAGGATGTTTCAGCAATTGGAGTGTTCCGCCTTCTGTATTTGGTGACGTTTGCTACTTGAGTTCATGACAACAGGTCCAATGCACATGCCGAAGACGACGAAGCATAAGTTACAGAGAGATTGATATTCAAGATCGGACTATTGGCCCCAAAATAAAGCTTCATGATATTGGGGCTCACCATGCAAACTAGATTGTCGTACTTCAATCCATATCCATCATGCCAAATTGAAGCGTCGTGCCAATGGCACCGATTCGCATAGAACCAAGAAGCTTAGTGCAGTTCACACCGTGGGCGTCGATTCGTTTAGAGTCAAGAAGCTTCGTGCAATTGGCATCATGGGCTCCATCATCCTTTTTTTTCTTTTGCAGATTTATGAGAAAGTGCAAAATGTCTCGATATCATACCAAGAAGATGCAACAGATGGTCGTTCGATTAGCGAGGAACTACTTCGCGTGTCCTCTCTTGTGGCTCGGCGAGAAAGAGGCGTGGAGTGACCGTATTTCATCTTTGGAGAGTGAGCAACCGTATTCCATCATTGGCGGAACATCGACCGTATTCCATCATTAGAGACATATCTCACATCAACCGTATTCCATCTTTGGCGAGCTAGCATATGGCGCATCTCCGCAAATATTTCTTGGTGTAGGAGCGATGAAATCATAAGATGCTTGTCTCTAAAAATTTAGATATTGGAGGGATGTTTCGTGCGAAATCCTTCCGGATTAGCTATAGAAACTTCTTGAATTTGGTCCGAGCGTCCGTCGTATCGCTTTCTTTCCAGCTCGTAGCTTCGGTGGGAGAAAATTCATAACTCGGAGTACGAGTGTTGGAATCACAAGATTCCATTTCTATGACTCATTGATCTACATAAATATAAAAATCACGGCCGAATTCCTTCTAGATTTGTACAGATAATTCTCCAAATTTAGCTCGGATGCTGCCTTGTTCTACTTTTCAGCTTTGCGCTTCGGTGGGAGAAAATTCATAACAACTATGCGTTGGAATCACAAGAATATGGAAAGAGACTCATTGATCTACAATATATATAAAAATCAGATTCCTTCTAGATTTGTACAGATAATTCTCCAAATTTAGCTCAGATGCTGCCTTGTTTCTATTTTTCAGCTTTGCGCTTGATTGGGAGAAAATTCATAACTCGGGACACGAGTGCCGAAATGACGAGATTCCAATCCTTGGCTTTTTTTCACTCACTGAAATACAATCTTTATAAAAATAGCCAAATGATGTACATATAATTCTCATCCCATTTTTTTTGAATCTTTGCGCGCTTGTGGTAAAAAAATCTCAACTCGTCATAGGAGGCAATAAAATATCTTTACATCCATCAGATTTTTTTGGCATCATTCTTTGAAGAAATATGTCGACTTGATAGGCGTTTTGAAAGCAATCATCTTAATGCGATGTCTTCTTCTTTCCAACATTAATGTTTGGTCTCCGAAAGATCAGCGTCGATCCCATTATATATGTATACATATATGTTTTTTTTTTTTTTTTTTTTTTTTTACTCATGCGACTGAACTTAGAATGAAACTCTAAGCGCCTACGTACCTCGGTGAAGAGGATCAAGTCATTTCGTAGTTCCGAAAAAAACAAAAAAAAAAGAAGATTTTTTTTTTTTGTGCGACTGAACTTAGAATGAAACTCTAAGCGCCTACGTACCTCGGTGAAGAGGATCAAGTCATTTCGTAGTTCCGAAAAAGAAGAGTTTTTTTTTTTTTTTTTTTTTTTTTTTTTTTTGGTCCTAACTTTTTCCTAGGCCGCCTTTCGAGGTTTTCAACCTAGAAGACTTTTTTTGTTTGTTAAATTTTTTTTTCGAGGTTTTCAACCTAGCGGACTTTTTTTTTTTTTTAGGGCCGTACGGTTTAAACTCATGCGGGCCGGGAGTATCATCTTGCTTCAAGGATAGTACATCTTCAAGAATTTCCCGTTGATGGGACCGATCCGCAAGCCATCTCGCATCTATAAGCTTGTAAGCACCACTTGTATAGGCTTCTTGGACAACATATGGCCCATCCCACTTTGAAGTGAACTTGCTTCCGCATTTATGAGATATGATAATAGGTCTTCTTACCACCGGGACTTGATCACCAACTTGGAAGGACCTCGTGCGAACCTTTTTATTGAAAGCACGGGAAAGACGAGCTTGATAACATTCAAGGCTTTGCCGAGCTTCCAGCCTTTTCTCATCAAGGGCCTTTAACTCTTCAAGGCGTAGACGAGCATTTTCTTCTTCAAATGAGCCCTTCTTGGATAGCGAGCCGCAATGAAGGTATTTGGCGTTCAAGTGGAAGGACCGCTTTAGCTCCGTAAACAAGAGAATAAGGAGTTGCTTGAGTCGGTGTGCGATGAGTCGTTCGGTATGCCCAAAGAGCTTCTTCCATTCTATCATGCCAATCTCTTTTAGACTTGGAGACGACCTTCTTTAACAAATTGCACAAGGTCTTGTTAAATCCTTCGCCTAGTCCATTTGCAGAAAGATAATACATAGACGAGTTTCGTTGCTTGAAGCCAAAAAGCTCGCAAATCTTAGTCATCAATTTGTTGGAGAACGGTTTGCCATTATCGTTATGATATAACTAGGAATGCCAAAACGATAGATGATGTTTACTCGAATGAAGTTTGCCACATTCTCCTTTTTTACTTCTTTGAGGGCGACCTCGGCCCATTTTGAGAAGTAATCCGTTGCGCCTAAGATGTACAAGTGGCCACCGAAGATTTGGTAGTAGCGGTCCAACCACGCCTAGGCCCCAAGCGTCAAATGGCCAAGATGCAACAATTGGATGTAATAGCTCAGGAGGTTGGTGTATAAAATTTGCATGAAATTGGCATGCTTTGCAACTTCGCGCATAGTCCAAACAATCTTTCACCATTGTTGGCCAATAATACCCCATCCTTTTTATATGAAAGTGTAGTTTTGGCCCAGATTGATGTGATCCACAAACTCAGAGTGTGCTTCTTGCATAGCTTGAGTTGCTTCTTCTTCCCCGTACAACGTAAGAGAACTCCTCGAACGATCTACGATACAAAGTATCTTTGTAGTAAAGGAAGCGAGGGCACGACGACGAATTTCGGTCTTTCTTTTTGGATCTTCGGAAGAATGCTATAACACAAGTAATCGATCATGGTTTGTCGCCAATCGACTTTCTGCCTTAGAAACAGCCACAAGAAGCTCGAGTTTGCTTTCTTCATCTTCATCGTCCTCTCCGGCGTACTATCCATTTTCGGCGTATAGTGATTTGCGCTTGGTCGCAAAGTCAATGTTGAAGCCAAAGCATCCAAAGCATCGCCCTTCTTATTTTCCTTTCTTGGCACGTGCTTTGAAGAGTTACACTCGCCGAGCCACCCAATTAATTTTTGTGCATAGTGATGATAGGGACGCATTCGCTTTTTAACCTCGTAGGTACCCAACAATTGATTGATTACCAATTCGAATCTCCAAAGAGTTGCAATTGTAATCGCTTCATATCGACAAACCATTTCAAGCCCAAGTATGAGTGCTTGATATTCCGCAACATTGTTGGAGCAACATTGTGTTAAGGTGAAGGAATACGGTAAGACCTCCTCTTGAGAAGTGACAAATATCACACTGGCGCCATTTTCTTCGCGATGTGCAGCAAAGACCATCAAAATACATCTTCCAAGGCTGTTGAATTTCAATGACCATCGCATCCTCATCGGGTAGTTCATCGCTAATTCCCAATCATCGGGTATCGGATGATCCGCTAAAAAATCCGCCAATGCTTGCCCTTTCACACTTTTTGAGGAACGTACACAATCTCAAATTGTTGAAATCGGGAGATACCACCTTGCTAGTCGGTCACTAAGGACGAGGTTTCGACATCACAAATTTGATGGGGTTTGCTTTGGAAATAAGACGAACTATATGAGCTTGAAAGTAGTGTTTCATCTTCGAATCGAGAAGACTAAGGCCGGACACAACTTTTCAATCGGCGAATACTTCAACTCATTTGGCGTCATCATCCTACTCAAGTAGTAAAGGGCATTTTCTTTCCCTTCGCTATTCTCTTGGGCTAAGAGTGCTCCAACTGACTTTTCTTGTGCCGATATGTATAGTATCAATGGCTTTCCAGGCACAAGAGCCGCTAGAATTGGAGGTTTTGTCAAGTAAGATTTGATGCCCTCAAAGGCGTTGGCACAAGCTTGATCCCATTGGAAAGGAGCACCTTTCTTCATGAGACGACCGAACGGCCGACACTTCCTCGCTAGATTTGAGATGAATCTCCTAAGATACGCCAGCCTTTCCTGCGTACTTTTCAACTCATGGATGTTTCTTGGCTCGGCCATCTTCACGATTGAATCTACTTTAGCTTGATCGATTTCTATCCCCCCGATGTCGAACGACAAAGCCAAGGAATTTTCGCAGGTAACCCCAAATGCACACTTCAGAGGATTCATTTTGAGTTGGTACCTTCGTAGTAGGTCAAACACCATTCTCAGGTCTTGCAAGTGATCACTTTTTTTCTTGATTTTACCACCAGATCGTCAACATAACATTCGACATTTTTGTGAAGGATGTTGTCGAAGATATTTTGCATAGCTCTTTGGTATGTTGCTCCGTAAAGATTCTTCAAGCCAAAAGGCATTACTTTGTAGCAATAAATACCTTTAGGAGTGCGGAATGCGGTAAGCTCTTCATCCTTAGGTGACACGGATCGGTTATGGCCGATGAGCCGTCCATGAAGGACATCGCCTCGTATCCAGTAGTGGCATCAATCATAAGCTCAGCAATGGGAAGTGGAAATTCGTCCTTAGGGCATGCATTGTTGAGATCCCTAAAGTCAACACATACTCGAATTTGTCCATTCTTCTTTCTCACAGGGACAATGCTCGAAATCCATGTGGAACTTAACTTCGCGAATGAAACCAGCCTCAATAAGCTTGTTAACTTCATTTTCAATCAATGGGAACCAATTCGGCTCGAAACGTCGCCGTGCTTGTTTGATAGGACGTGTGCCGTTCTTGGGGCGAGATGATGGACCGCAACTTTAGGGTCTAAGCCAGGCATCTCTTTGTAACTCCTGGCAAATACATCCTTATACTCTTTAAGTAATTCGACGTAAGCACTCTCTTCATCGACTGCAAGTAACGAATTTACATAAGTGGGACTTTGATCTTCATCAGTGCCAAGGTTGACTTCTTTCAATGTGTCGACTGTCGTTTTTACCCCTTCTTCAAATTCGACAGAGCATCCTTAGCATCTTCATCTTTTTGAGGTTCTTCATCATTGATAGAGATATGGTAACTCCAGGAAATATCCTCCAACTCTTCATCAACCTTTATCGGAGATAAAGTATACCTTTCATCTTGTACAGTAACGTGATATGAAGAGCCAACACTTTCTTTTTCTTCTTTATCCCACTCTTTGGTGTAGACCACAACATGTGACTTTGCTTTTAGTACTTCTCCGTCACGAGACCACAAGACCGTTTGTCGCCTCATCCTAGAAGGGATCGGACTTCGGAAGTCTTTGGAGATATTTTGAGATTTGGGAAAAACGGATGATTTCACACACTTGTGGTTTCTCCGAATCTTGCTTCCATTCTTCATTGGTCCTAACTCTCTCAAATACAGTAAACCTCATGTCGACTTTCCAAGTCGGTCAAAAACGAACGACCTTTTGTTAGAAGTAGAGGTTCCTCTTCCGCGATGATGTAGTTGTTACTTACCCTTCTTATAGAGACGCGAACCGGCGGGGGTTGTTTATATCCCAAACTTTCACGTTTTTGCTTCGCCGCAGTTTATCGGAAGCTTCCCCAATTTTGATGGTTCACTAGGATTGTATCCGTACTTTGCAAGTAGTTTGTAAGCATTTGGATCGAAACTTTCATCCGTACGCTTCGTAGGGAGTGCTTCATTTTGTGGCGAGTCGCTAGCCACAAATCTTCCAAGTAATTTCGTGGATGACTTTATTGTGTCAATCGCTTGATAGGAAGAGTCGATCCTCCCAACATGTTCCCTCGTCCTTTTTGGCCTTTGGAACATAACGAAGAAACGAAGTCACTTTCTTACTCGAAGAAGCGCCATTTGTGTTGGGCAACTTACTCACATCGGAGGACCTTTGATCTTCCTTAACTGCTACCTTCTCCTTACAAGCAACCACCTTTGCATTTTTGTTCATAAACTCAGCATTATCAATTATTACAACTTCATCAACTTTTGCGGCATATTTCTTTAAGTAGAACTTGGCATCGGCGAAGTGCGCTTCAGCTTCAGTGAAGGGATTATCATCGGCCATAATCTTCTTTTCAACTCCGTCCTCATAATACTTCAAACACTGGTGGTAGGTAGAGGGGATCACCTTGTTCTCATGTACCCAAGGCCTACCGAGCAAGATGTTATACGAAGTCCTTGCATCGATCACATGTAACCATGCACTGGATTGTGCAACTCACGGCGAGGTCTACTTTGATAGCTCCTATGGCTCTTTGTCCTCCTTGGTTCAATCCTTGGATCATCAAACGACTTGCGGAAAGATCCTCCATTGCGATTCCAAGCTCCTCATTGTGTGAATAGGAAGGATGTTAACTCCGCATCCACCATCGATTAGGATTCTCGTTCACCTTTTGCTCACGCAAACCCAATCATTAATAAAGGGCGATTATGAGGTGTGTCGCCGAGTAGAAGGTCATCATCGGTGAATGTGATTTTAGCCACGCACGCATCTATGACTTCGGGGAGATGACTTTTCGCAGTCTTCGATGATAGACATGACGAGGTCACATTTTTTACTTCCTTCTCATCAACGGTACAACATGAAGCTTTTACATCATCAATGACAAACTTGGTGTGAAACCAACTTGGCAAGTATTCTCCCAATGTTATTGGCCGACGTGGTTCTTGGTAGTATCGCCCTCTATTTTCTCCTTCTTTGGGTGCTCAACTGGATTTTTTGTTTCGGGTTTACTCACCTTCTTTCCCTTAGTTTGTCGCTTCACTGAATCCTTTCACGAACCTGTTTTGTGGCGCTTGCGACGAGTTACGAGAGTCCAACCCCCATCATCAAGATTGAGCAATTTGGTCTTCGTCTTCTTCGTACGATCCTCCATCGCTCGGTGTAAGAAGAGAAAACATTTCATTCACATTAATTGATTCTAAGTCTCCAAACTTAATCATTCCCGCCGAAACATGTTCGGGATGTCTTTCTCTCCATATCCTTCAACAAAGTTGCAGTGAGTCATGATTGGATCGAGCGAGCTAATTGTGACACCAACTTGGTTTGCATTTTCTTTCATCTTCAAGTGAAATCTTTCCTTCGCGGGCTAGCTCCATAACTTTATCCTTGAAGACAAAGCATTTCTCGATAGGGTGGCCACAATCAACCGTGGTACTTGCAATAATTCGGTTCATCGCCTTCTCCCGCTTCATTCGGCCGCTTCATCTCGGGTAACTCAAAAGTTTTAGCCCAAGAAGTTCATCAAAGATTGCAGTAAACGTCCGAATCAAGGAATGGATAATCCTTCTCTGCATCTCCTTCAAAGTTGGTTTTCTCGTTCGCTCTATCCTCCAAAGAAGTTGTCTTTACGCTCCGTTTCTTGCTTACTTTAGTGGTG
This sequence comes from Lycium ferocissimum, assembly GCF_029784015.1. NCBI lineage: Eukaryota > Viridiplantae > Streptophyta > Magnoliopsida > Solanales > Solanaceae > Lycium > Lycium ferocissimum. The sequence continues at coordinate 14,801,874 of NC_081349.1, read as the reverse complement.
AACTTCACAGGCGCAACATTAACGTTCATGGATTCTTTGTTTTCGGTCTTGGAAAAATATCTCCCCACTTTCTTTACTTCTTGCTTATCTTTACCTTTGCGGGATTCGTAGACCGGCGGCGCTTCACTTCCGACTGATGCCATGCTTAACTCCATGTCATGAGCACGAGTGGCCAATTCTTCAAAAGTCTTAGGCTTTATGCCTTGCAAGATATAGGTGAGACCCCAGTGCATACCTTGAATGCACATCTCTATTCCCGAAGCTTCGCTAAGTCTATCTTTGCAGTTTAGACTTGCATGCCTCCATCGGTTGATAAAGTCAATAACTGGTTCTTCCTTTCGCTGGCGAGTGTTTGTAAGTTCCACCATGCTTACGGTGCGTCTTGTGCTATAGAAACGGTTGAGAAACTCCTGCTCCATTTGCTCCCAACTATCAATGGAACCAGACTCAAGGTCTGTGTACCAATCAAAAGCATAACCTTTAAGGGAACGAACAAACTCTGTTTGGCAAGGTAATCACCATATGTTCCGTGATTGTTGCATGTTTCAATGAAGTGTGCCACATGTTGCTTCGGATTTCCCTTGCCATCAAACTCGCTGAAATTTTGGGGGTTGATAACCGGTAGGCATCTTCAAGCTATCAATCCTCGCGTTGTACGGCCGCATATGTGGGATGATTTTGCGGAAACATCATATTTATCCTTGATGGTCCCCATGATGAACTCCTTTATTTGATTGATTGGAATCATCCCTTCAGAGGAAACTTGGATTTCTGAAGCGTGTTCCACCTGTTTTGTGGGAGATTCAATCCTTTCTTGTGCTTGAGGACGTTTTCCAGGGGCATGACTCGAATCCCCCTCCATCACACTATCAAACCTGTCTGTCAACTTGACGATTCGATTATCTTGATCTTGCACATATTTGGTCAAGTCTCCAATTGCCTTTGTCAAGCTCGCGAGTTGTTCTTCAACAGTTGAAGCATTCGTCATCATCGCATGCATCACCATCATAGAAGAAGAATAACACGGATTTTCGCGAACATAGGATGCGGACATGTTATACGGAGTAGATCCAGTGCTCAAGACATCATCGTCAGCTTTCCTGAAGGATTTCTTGGGCTTAGATAAACTAAGTTGGGCAAGAGCCCTCTCCACCATTTTGGCAACATTCTCCCCTCCTTCTATGGTGTTTGCGGAAGATCTCACGTCTTTTGAAGACGGACCAAAGACGACAGCAGATTCGGGCTGTGCTTGCGGAACTCGTTGCCCTAGCAATTTGGCTTGGTTCCTTGTGACAGGTCCGATGCTCCCTCGGTAACATCTAGGATGTTTTCAACAAACAACGGAGAATTTGGATCCGGTAGTGTTTGCGGATGCGGATTTCGAGTTGACCTTCTTGGAAGCCATCTTAGTATTTTTTGAAGTTCGACTATTGGAGAGAAGAGATGAGAGGTAAAGATTGTCCCACTGGGCGTGCCAAATTTGTAACGACTAATCTTTCGTTCCTGAAAATAATAATCAAGACAAGAAAAATAGCGACAAAGAATAATATTTGATTTCAAGAATTTGTGCGGGGGTTACAATCTTTATGAAATGTTAAATAAAAGATGTAATCCTCTGATTTTTCTTCTCACGATACTGCCGTCAATCAAGGACTTTGCTTGTTCTTGAACGACGGATCATTTGTTGTTGCGATTTCACTACGAATGCGGAGCCGAGCTTTAATCACAAACGTAGAGGTATGGAAACTTGCGGCTCATCACTTGGAGCAAAGACTTTTTAATATGCGGAAGACTTGCCGGGCCGAGAGCTTCTCTATGTATTTTTCTTTTTTTTTTTTTTCTTTGGCTTTGTGAAGACCCTTATTTATAGTTGTAGGGGATGAGCTAGGGTTTGTATATGATTGGTTGAACCTTCTCATTTGAACACTTGGCGACATTTGGTTGGTTCTTCTATTGCCTTGGCATCCGCGTCACTTATACACGTGGCATGATTTTATTGGTCCTTGACTTGACTTGGCGCGCCACGTCATTTGATACGTGGTACGGACCTTGGGCTAATAGAGTGGGCTCATCATGTGAAGTCCGACAAGATAGACTAGTCCAATTGAATTAGTATTTCAATTTAATCCATAACAATTGGACTTAATCAATTAATCCGATTATATTAGCCCATAATATTTGTTTGGACCAATACATCTTGAATTTAGAATATGATCCAAATTATTTGTGGATTTAAGTTCGATTAAATTTTAGTGCCTACATCTATTTCTATCATTATTTCATCAAAGGGGCCCACCATTGGAACTTGATTTTCTATATTATCTTTGGTAAGTGGGGCTAGTAGGAACGGGTCTTGATTAACCAGTAACAGCCAAGGGCTTAAGGGTGTCAAGTGGGCCGGGCCTTGGCATAGATGCCACGTAGATAAATTTAAATTCCTCCATTTTTAGGCCATTTAAACGTGGGCCACTAAGGGGCGGGTCGGGCGGGCCGTAAGTTAGTTGGGGGGCGGGCTTGGAGAGGGAAAAGGGAAAACTGTCGGCCTATGACCCGCCGGATATTTGGGCTACACCTCCGGGCTGAAAAAAACGCAGGCGAGAGTTAAACTGGCTAGGGGGTTATAGTTAGTGGGCCGGGCTTTTTTTTTTTTTTTTTTTTTTTAAGTTCTAATACAAAAATAGACATTTACATTTACTAATAATAATAAAATTAACATTTACATCTAATGATAAAATTGCTAAATTAAAAAAAAAGTTTAGTCGTAAGTAAAAGTACGCGGGGAGAGCGGACTTTTATATATATATCAAATTATAAAAATATAGCCGTTGTAAATTTAAAAAACTAGTCGTTGTTAATTTTATTTGAACCCCTAAATTTATGAATAACTTCATTTTGGTCATATTTTCAAACTATAAATACCCCTCCATTCTTCTTCATTTTCACACAATTCTTCCACAATTCTCTTTTTATCTAAATTTGTTATTCAACTAGTGTACATTACTTCACCTCCACCTTCTCCTCGAGTTCGAAGATCAACTTCAAGTGCGGTGTGGATGCATTTTGAGCGAGTAAATGAGGACTATGAACATGTTAAATGTCAACATTGTGGTGACATATATCTCCACAAGTCGTGAGACATGGTATTAGCCTATTAGGGGGGTGGGGGGTGGAGGGGGGGTAAATGGATGTGTGTTGCGTAGACACTTGTGAAAAGGCATAAAATTGAACTCAATGATTTATCAAAGGTATATTTTTTTAGATAAGTACTATCACAATCTAATATATACTATATACTGAAAGTGTATCAAAGGTATATTTGTTGAGAAAACAAGATTGTCTAGCTTTAAAATACAATTTTAAAGAAAACTAAAAAGTTCGTAAAAAGAGACTCCTAATTTATTGGGATATAATGTTTTTAAAATACTTATTATTAGTAATAAATGTAGTACTTATCTTTTTTTTTTTTTATATAATTTGAAGTGGGCGGGCCAATGATGCGGTGTGGATGCGAGCCCGTGGCCATCAACCGGCTACTCTTAGGGGGTGGGTTGTCCACCTTGTCCGTATATTTTTTTAGATAAGTACCCCTAATATATAATAAAGCCATTTGTTGAGCCCAGCCCAAAATCTTACACCTCTTAGTGGGTTTGGGTCGGCCGGTGGTTGGCCGGTTTATCGAGTAGGGTTAATTTGCCCCCTAATGTTTACCCTCTGACACCCTTACAAGGGCTTTCATAATATTATTGGCCTATATCTAGTTTATAGTAAGAGGCTTTATACAATTTTATATAATCTATATACACGCACATGAAAGAATTAGTGTACCGTGTCTTTATTTTTCATACTTATTGCTTATATGATAGTATTTGCAGGGGCGGATCCACCCTTTACAATAGGGGTGGCATGGCATCCCCTCAATTAATAAATTTTTTATATACTTATGTTGTAATTTGCTTAAATTAGGTTAAATATTTGATCCTGCCACCCCCAGTCGTAAATTAGATAAAAGTGCCACGGCTGACAGACACAAGTTTAAATTTATCTTGAACATTTTTCGACTCCCGTTTTCCTTTGCAATTTATACTTCCTTTGTACCAGTAATTCCCTTTTCGGCCCTCCCAATTTTCTATTTATATTTTTATTATTTATATTGATTTTCCCCTTTTCTATTATTTTATCCGTGATCTCTAGCGAGAACACACAAATAGAAACTTCAAAATCCCTTAAATTAAGTATTTTTTTTAACCTCAAATCTGTGAGTATTTAAATCAAAAAACTTGGATCTCAATGGGGATTGTGGATTGAGATCAAAATTCAATTTTTTTTTTTTTTTATAATTTCTTTTATTTATTACCCTCCGTCCATGTTTACTTGTCTACATTTGACTTGGGACACTCTTAATAAGCAATAAATAAAATGAGAAATGAATTGGAGTACTTAATAATAAGGGTAAAATAGGTATAAAATGGTAAATTATGTCTTCGTTTTCCAAACTATATAAACTTACAAGTAAAAGTGGACATATATTTTTAGTATAATGGACAAATAAAAATGGATGGAGGAGTGTATTATAAAAATTTATGTTATTCTATAATTGTTAAATTCAATTTAAATCACTTTACTACTTAAATTGTGATGGAAATTTCGTAAGCATTGGTTAGAAAAAACATGAAATTTATGATTTATTTTTTAGAACTTTGTAGTTTATCTAATTCTACATTTACTTATTGAAGTATTCACCTATTGAAGAGTTTTTCTATTATTTTTCTTATTTTAATTGATGTAATTCCCTTATTGAAGATGTTATTTTACTTGTGCAAATTCATTTTCTAATATATATAAGAGATGCAAGTCTCTTGGTGAAAATGTTGATTTTACTTCTATTGTTAATGGATGTTAATGAGTGTGATTCCTTATTTAAGATGTCAATTATGTTCGTTTCTTGATTTTTGGGATGTAATTTTCATATTTGCAAATTAAAACAAAAGCCTATTAAGTTGACCCAAATAAATTAAAACGAAATGGACCCGACCCAAATATACATTCCTAACAAGATGTATATTGAAGAAAATTGTGGCACCCGCCACCTTCAAATCCTAGATCCGCCTCTGAGTATTTGTACAAGACATAAAGCTTATTATTTATATTAGTTAGGTTTAATTCAGAGAAATAAGGTGTTAATCATATGTTTGCGATACATTAACTTAGATCATATTGTAAGAAAGTTTATTTATTAATATGAAGATTTGAGTAGTTTAATTTAAATTCTAAAATATTTCTCTTTGTTAAAATAAAAGACAATATTTCTTTCCTTATTTTTTATAAAGAGTTTGTATTTTTATTTTTTTACAAACTACAATATTTTGGAATTAAGAAAAAATAAAATCGTAGATCAACTATTAAAAAAATTTTGGGCCCCCAAAGCAAAGATTTTATTAGTCTTTCCCTTGAGCCACCCCTAGTGGCAGCAGAAAGTCATCTACAATCAAACCTCTATATGACCACGTTGTTGGGTCCAAAATTTTTTGGTTGCTATAATAACATTGACATTTATTTCACTATTATAGAAAAAAAAAAGCATAAAATCTAATTTTTATTTTTAATTGTCAAATCCTAAGCTTAATCACATTTATATAATGAAGAAAAATCTTTTAATGATGGAAATATATAGTTATCTAATATTCTTTGTTATAAGGCTGAAGTGGTTAAAATACTCCTAAACTTGACACGAATTGTTATTTTAGTCCCCAAACTATGACTAATCTTAAAAACACCCCTAAGCTTGGCTAAGTGGATTTAAATACACCTCTGAACTGCCACATGACACAAAAAGTGTACTCAATCTCTTCCATCCGCGTGAGACCTCCCACATGAGCTTCCAAACGGTAAAAAATCCCAAGTTGAATTCATGTGATTTTCTTCACCTCCTTCTCTAATTTCTAGAGCTATAGTAATATTTGTTGGTTTCTTTCTCAATTTTATTCATGACTAGAATTTGTAGATGTGGATTTCGGAGGTGGTGAGGTTTTCATGATCCGATGACAATCCAAGAAGGAGATTTTGGGGTTGTCAAAACTACAAGGTATGTAATTTTGTTTTTGGTATGTCAATTTTAGTATTTTGCTGGGTTTGTTCTATTTAGAAGGGTCTAGTGGGGTTTGTCACTGATTTTCGTTCATTTTGTATATGTGAGAGTTCGATGTTTTTGCAAATTTTTCAAGTGGTATGAACCACCATTTTCGAAGCAAGCTAATTTTGTTATTTGGGGTTTATCGGAGAAGTAAATATGAGCAAGAGTTGAAGTGGTCAAGAACATTGAAGATTTCCTATGGAGAGTGTTTTGAGAGAAATGGAGAGTTTTAGAGTGTTTAGGGTGATTTATTTAACCGGCGGGTTATCGGGTCGGATATTTACCTGGTTGTATTTTTCCTTTATTATTTGACTTTAAATTATCCACTCAGAGGACTCATCACCTAGAAATTCCAGTGGGACCGCCAGTGACCAGTACTCACTAAAATGTATGAGCTCGAGGGTGTCCACTTAGCCAATCTTAGGGGTGTTTTTAAGACTAGCCATAATTTGGGGACTAAAGTAACAATTCGTGCCAATTTAAGGATGTTTTAACCACTTCAACCATTAAATAGTGTATTAAAATATTAAAATATTTGGTCAAAATCTCTAGACCTATTATTGATAATCGTAGAAATTATACTTCTATAAAGATTATTAATCATTATATTACCAAAAAAAAAAAAGGATAATTGTTATGGAGGGGTCATTTTACAAAGAGAGTATTGTTATAAAAGTGGTTGCTACTGTCATAGGTATAAAACTGTAATAGGGAGGTAGAAATATAACATAAAAAATCGGTTCCGAAAAAACTTGATTGTTATATGAGAGGTGATGTTATATGAGAATGTTGTTATAGAGAGATCTGACTGTACTTCTATAATTATTACATTGAAGGGCCCCACTATTGTAACTTGGACTTCCAGATTTTCTTCTTGGGGAGGGGCTGAAACTCTATTTTCCGTCGGCAGTAAAATGTCATCTACTTCTATCATTATCCCATCGGAGTGGCCCTCTATTGAAACTTGATCTTCTGGATTTACTTCATGTTGTGGTGAATCCAAATTTTCTTCAATCAGTTTACATTTCGGGTAGATCATTTTCGTTGAATTGCGGGGAATCAGGGAGGTCCATCTTTCTTGAATTATTACAAGAAATGAGTGGATAGGTCTTTAATCGATTGAAACACCCCACAACAGATACAAATAAAAACCCACAAATCAGTGTTATCAAAGCTAACACTGGCCATAGTTGTGTATCACCATTCAAGATAAAGTATAGCCAAGGACCAAGAGAAGTGATAGTTCATCACAATTCACAACAGAGATTCAGCAACTAATGGCCTACTGACATTGTTAAGATAATGTGTCTTAGTAAAGCATTGGGATAAGCAGAGGAAGCTCTATAATTAGCTACAACACCTCTGGCAGAGCTTTCGACCCATAACATTTTCTTTCATGGTACTTTCTCCGGTTCAAAAAGAATGACCACTTACCCTTTATTTTTTTGTTAAAAAAAATATTCACTTACCAAATCAAAAAAGAATTGATTTTGCTTTTTCAGATTTATCTTTATTAAGTGTTAAAAGATCAAATCTCAATACCTATTTAATTAGAAGCATTTTAGTCAAATTATCTATTTTTGCCTAGAAATTAGTATTTTTTTAAGGAGTGTGTAAATGACTAAGTGTACATTCTTTTTTAACAGTGGGGAGTATTTGTTTGTGTGTCTATTGGGAAGCCAAAGGAACATTTTATAAGTAGGTGTTTGGACATGCGATTTGAAACCATGAGATGAAATTAGCGTTTGGACATGTATTTCATCTCATGGTTTCAAACTACAATTTGAAATCTCAAATTATCCAAAAAGGCATGATTTAGGGTTTCAAATTATGATTTCAAAATTTTTAAATATAAAACTTAATCCATAAGTTTATATTTTGTAAAAAAAAAAAAAGACCCATAAGTTGGTAGATATTTTTAACAATTACTCCACCAATCATTTACCAACCTTGATTTATATCTATCATGTTGAAGGATTATATTAAAGAGTAGTTACATTACTATTCATGTCAAATTTTCTTTTTTGTTGAACTACAGTTTGATCAATGTTGTATTTTTTAGAAAGACCTTCTAATAGCATATTAATTTTGTTATGAATTATGACTTACTCATTTGGTAAGATTGTATAAGAACTGAGAATATTTTGATAGTTTTCACAACTTGTGGGGGTTTTATGTCATAAGAAAAATACAACTTAAGAAATCCAAATTATACGTCCAAAACGTGATTTCAAATCATTAATTAAATCTCATGATTTCAAATCGCCCCAAGCAACTCTAAGGATGCTACAATTCAAACAGGGATTTTAGACACTGTGCCATGCAGGTAAAACCTTCAGAGAAGCCAATTCCAGAAGCATTGAGCTTAAACTGGAACTTTAGAACAACAAGGTAACCAAATTTATTAACTTTAAAAATGAACTCAAGCGAAGGACTTCTAAAATGAGAACTCCTAGTGATATACGATCATTGGTTTCTCATTTGATAAATTCTACAATGGCACACCTTCTTCAAACAATTTAAACATGTGGTACACTATCAACTCAAATTAAGTAGTGTAAACTACAACATTTGGAAGTCGAAACAGAAATAAAACGGAATCGAAGCAAAAGTTCAATTGCTAAGGGTAAAAATTAAAGGGGCCAATCGCACGAATGCCCCTATCTTAGGGTGGTATTTAATATTTGCTCCTCAAATCGCTAATCTTTAATTTTTGGCCTTCAGCATTTTAAGTAGCAAAAATGATCGAAAATGCCCATGACATCAAGAAAAAAAAAATTGGCCCACCCTTATCTATGACCTAATTTCGCAAGGCATAAGTTTATAGAACTTTTGCCTAGTCCGAAAAACTTATGCCTTGCGAATTAGTTATTACACAACTTATGCCGAATAACTTCATTTTTACAGAACTTATGCTGGACAAGGCAAATGTGCTATCAACTTATGCCTTGCGAATTTATTTTTTTTGGTTAAAAAAACAACGAATTCATCGACTCTGCTAGGGATCGAACCCAGAATCTCTGGTCTCGTAGACCAGCGCCTTATCATAGATAATAGATAAAGGTACTTTGGCCCACAAAATTTGCACGATTGCCCTTCTTTGGGGATGGTCATTAATTTTTGCCCCTCAAATTGCTGGTCTTTATTTTTTGCCCTTCGCCTAAAATACTCTGAGATTCTGGGTTAGAACCCCGGCTTAGTCATAAAAATTAAAAAAATTCACAAGTCAAAGCTTTGCAAAAAGTCAACCTTATGCAGCAGACTTTGTCTTAAGGCAACTAAAAGTCTGCCGTCTTATAGGGCAAACTTATTGCGGCAGACTTTTTGCAGAGCCTTGTCTTACGATTTTTTTTTTACTGAGCGGGAGTTTGAACCTAGAACTTCGGAGTATTTTCGGTCACATTTTTAAGCGAAGGATAAAAATTAAAGACCAACAATTTGAGGGATAAAAATTAAAGACCACCCCCAAAAGAAGGTCAATCCGCCCAAAAAAATGAATAAGAATCAAGGGCAAATGAGGGACAAAAATTAAAGACCTGTCCGTATGAAGGAAAAGTAAACATCTACTATTAAGCTCACTTCCACTCGTAAAGCTAACGCCAAGAACAGTCTTCGCCGTATATGGCAGGTCCCTCTACTTCTTTTTTCTCCAAAATCTTCCTTGCTATGTATTCCCTCTATCCCAATTTATGTGACACCATTTTCTTTTTAATCTGTCCCAAAATAAATATCACATTTTCTTATTTGAGAATTATTTAATGAAACAATCCCCATTTTAACCTTATTGGTCCCACTTACTTTTTAAAGATGTACTTTTTAAGTATGCCACATAAATTAGGTCAGAGAGTGTACTAATCTTTATTGCCCAATTTAGTGTTCATTTGCTTCAGTTCGGTTGTACTTCCAAACGTTGTAGTTTACACTTTACACTATTTATTAAGATGATTGAATTTTAAGTTGATAGCGTACCACATCACATGTCTAAATGTGCCATTGTAGAGTTTATCATATGAGGAACCAATACATTTCGAGGTCCTTTGCTTGGGTTCATTTTTTTAAATGAATAAATTTGGTTAACTTCTTGTTCTAAAGTTCCAGTTTAAGATCAATGCTTCTGGAATTTGCTTCTCTGAAGTTCCAATGGGAGAGCAATACAAGCGTCGTCTTTGCTAGGCGAAGCAGCCTGAATGCTACTGTCGAATTCACAAAAAAGATCATATGTGGAAGAATCGAAATAGAATCAACTTGCCAAAAGGTAACGGAGGCGTGCAAAGGTTTCCTCGGGCCGGATGGAGATTGGCCCTCGAGTGCACCCTTACGTGAACCAATACGTCCACTCCTACGCGAACTTTGAGTTAATAAATTCTTTTGTTAAAAAGGGCCCTAAGAGAATTCTGGAGGACAAAATTCTCAATGGCATCTATGATTGGTCATATAATCGTTGTAATAGGATCCTTACAAACGTTGTTTCTATCTACTATTATCTAAAAATAATCAAGTTATTAATGACTGGACGAAATCAAGAAATAACCCCTCAGTATATCACTGGCAGTCCTTCGTGAGTGCGGCACGCACCTTTTTGTTTGTTTCGGAGCCGACCATCGCCCATTAATACAACACCAATATTATTTGATTCCAACTTCAGAGTGATTCGGCAGATTTGGATTCACATATATATATATATATATATATATCCACCCATGTGCTACTTCATTCTACTTCCTTTGGCTTCCCAAACAATACCCACTTCCCAGATGTGCTGTAGCCAGTTTTAGATCTTCCTCTGCTTATTCCAAAGCTTTACTTAAGACGCATTATCTTAGTTGCTAAATTGTGATAAACTATCACTTCTCTTGGTCCTTGGCTGGCTATACACATCTCTGGCCAGTGTTGCTTGATAATTGTAGCTTTTTATTTGAATCTGCTGTGGTGCTTCATTATGTTTTCTAGAACACGAATAGGAGGTCTTTAAAATGTTTGAAGCAGGCATCAATTCTTAGTAGATTGAGTAACCTTTTTTTCTTTTGATGATCGAGAAATTCTTGAAGGCTAACTAGCGCACAGTTCAAAATTTGGTGGATAATCGGATTGCTACTCTGCTACTTTCCACTTAAATACTAGGTTTTTTAGTCTCACAGTACGGATCAAACTCGTATTTATGTGCTTAACTCATACATCAAGTGTTGTACTCTTACCATTGAACCAAAGAACTGAGGGCCTAGTGGATTGAGAAACATATGAATCTTGAGATGCAAATATGCATACTAACAAGGCTGGAGTACTATGTAAAGTTCGCAGCGTTTCCCCATCTAAGAATAGCCTAGTGAACAATGCTACTAAAAAAAGATACTATGATTTTTACTTCAGATTTTTCTCTTAAAATAAAATTTTCAATTCACTTGGCCATATAATTATCTTTTGTATTTATATCTATCTTTGTTACATTGCATTCCCGCACAGAAACTCTTACACCCGTATATTTTGAGAAATGGGAAGGGTATTACAATATGGCACCAAGGGGTGCTGTCAAAAATATTTACAAGATACCAACAGAATATCCTTTCCTATTCTTCAAGGGATTCTATGAGTTCTATCGCTGCTCCACCATCATTTACAAAGTCTTGCTTACACGAAAAATGAAATAAAAGTAAACAAGTTATCATGATCTTCTGAATAGTGTTTCCTTTATCTTCAAAATACCTATAGCGTTTTGCTCCCTTTCTAATTGTAAGTCCACCATATGCGAGCCTAAATGGTTTGCCACCATTTCTTTTGGTTGAAATCTTTCCTCTGATGCTTTCAGTAACTCACGAGTACACCCTGGTATGCTCCATTTTAGTCCCATCATATTAAGAAAGAGTTGCCATAGCTGGTCAGTAAGATGGCAGTGCAAAAATAAATGATTGATGCTCTCAGGCTTGTCTCCACATAGACAACATCTAGAGCACAACTGGAATCCTCAATTTTGGATATTTTCCTGTGTTAAACAAGCCTCTCGGGTTACCTGCCAAGTGAAAGAAGCCACTTTATGAGTTGTATTTAAATTGTGTCTTTGACAATACTGTTTCAATGTGGTATGATTAAAAGAGAAGATGTATACCGTTTTTATGTGTTAAGTATTTAAAGTCTTTATCAATAACATACTCTTGTTTATATGGATAGATGATTATGTTGTGAGATTCCAAATGCAAATATTTACATGTGGAATAAATAAATATTACGCTTCTCTTTAACAAAATGGCTAAAAACCTACTCATAAAAAATTTCTAAAAGAACCTTTTTAAGCATGAACATCAGCATATTTCATGTGTGTGTTTGAGAGAAGTTGAAGAGAGGGAAGAGAGTGGGAGAGAGATCACAAGGTATACTTTACAACATCAGAGTAATTGGAAATTACGTTTTAATCACCTGATAATGCACTGGAACTGAAATGCTTTGTATACACCAATCAACTTGGCAATATCTGAATATGCAACTTGAATCAGCAAATTACGTTTTCATTTCCTGCACTCATTGGTAAAATCAAAGGCCAAAGCTACTGTTGTTTGAGTAGTTTCCATTACAAGCCTCTAGGTTCATGAACTTTTCTGTGGTTACTTTCAGGTGTCTTGAAATGTATCATTAACTGTTTTCTCTAGGCAAGTGATTTGTCAGTCAATTAGTATGTAAATGTTTGAGTTGCCTAAATAAGTCTACTACAGGGAAACAATCGTTTTCAACTAAAACTCATTGACTTAAATAAGTCTGCCTGAATGTTTAATTACCTTTTCTTTCTGAATGTTTAATTACCTTTTCTTGATTATCCTAGACCTTAGTTAGCACCATTTTCAAGTCATCGTTATATAGAGATCATTAGATTCTATCTAATATCCTGCACTTCATAATTCTACCACGACCATAAATATGCTACAAGGAACATTTATGGATTATCTAAAGCAATACATGTGAAATCCACTATGACAACATAATATTACATCCTGATGGGCCTGAGAGAAGTGAGTAGTCAATGGACATAAGGTTTAATTCAGCCTTTGATTATTTGATCTCCCTGAACTATAAGCTTTGAACACTCTCTTAAGCTTGATGTGATGACATTTCTTTTGTCTCAAGCCCAATAAAATGAGTCTTAACAGCCTCTGAAGACCTTTGATATTTAGTGGTAAGTTTAGTTCTCCTGCCCTGCTATCAAAACTCCTTGATCTAATTTGATTGGAAAATCATCTACTTATGTCGTGTGCTCAGAACCCCAAAATCTTTAAAATGTTCCTCTACATGGCTTAGCATTCAAATTGTCCAGAGGGATGTCAGCAAAGCATTCTATGGATGAGAAGAAGACACTGGGGTCAAATCAAGAAGGAACTGATAGCAGCAGTCTCGGGTGCAATGATCGAAGGCTAGGAATTGGAAGATATTCAAGAACAGAAGTGTACATACCAATTTTGTCATAGCACAGATACAGAGGGAAACTAAATTTAGATTAGAAATGTTACGAACTGTGAAGAGAACTGTTAGGCGGACCTAGGATTTGAGCGCGACGGGGGCACCCTTGCTTTTAAACATGCTAACTATTAGTGTCAAAGTTCGGCGTGCAACTCTTTAAAACTTAATGATTATAATAACTTGTCAGCAAAACTTTAATATTATTGATTTTTTTTATGAGATGGGAACCCGCAACCACTAATTATTATTGATTATCATCAATTTGATTTTAATGTAATAAATATACGTCATTCATCGTGCTTAAACTTGACTCGGCTTTATATTTTGCACAACAAAAATAAGTTTTTCAAAAAAAGAAGAAAAAGTAGGTGGCTTAAACTTGACTCGGCTTTATATTCTTAACAACAAAAATAAGTTTTTTTAAAAAAAAAAAAAAAAGTTAAATTTCTTTGCAAAATAGGTGCTAAGAGGAGACACTTGTTTTAAGCCTATTTTAAACTTCAAAATTCTCATTTTTCCTCAAAGAAAACAAAGTCACTGGTCATTTTGTAAACACATATTTAATGTAGGTAATAAAAGATTATTACTAAATGGACTCCTAAGTGGAAGTACTAGAACCTAAGTTGAATTAGAAGAAGTGAAAAGAAAAAGAAAAGCATAGCAAAGAAGCTGCAGTTGAGTTTAAGTGAAAAGAAAAAGAAAAACATAGAAAGGATGCTATAGTGTGGTATCAAACCCAGGTTGGTTACCTAGGTGCTAAATCTTATGGCCATGAAACTAGCACACCTAGTTGGACCTTCTGTCTTTCAGGGGCCACGAAATATATTTAAGGGGTCCTCTATGTATATACAAATATATATATATAATATATATAAATGCATAGTTTTTCCCGAGGCTTGGGGGAGCACGTGCCACCCAACCCACAACGTAGGTCGGCCCCTGAAGAGAACTCATAAGATCCAATGCTTGATACATAGACTGTGTACTTAGTTTTGATTTCATAGCTGCGGTAGGCATACGAGATGTAACTAGTGGTGTGTTTGTTTGTTTTGGTTTTATGTGAGGCTTAGAGGCAGCAGCATCCTTCCTGGAAGGTGTTTGTTGTCCTAAGTGTTCTTTAGGTTGTAAATGCTTTTGGTTGGTATGGTAATATATTCACACTTTATTATCAAATGAGAGATCTGAATGAGATTGTGAATAGTTCGTCCGTTTTTTATCTTCTCTAAGTTGTAGTGGCAGAGCCACATGTAGTTGAGGGGTGTCAACCGATACCCCTTGGTCGGAGAATCTGTTTGTGTAGCTAGGTAAATTTTTCCTTTTTTATGTACACGTATTACCTATTTACACCTCTTGGCTTCTTCACGGATTTACTTTTTTATATATTGATCCCTTTTAGTGAAAGTCCTGGCTCCGCCCCTCTAAGATGTCAGGTAGACAAGGACTCTGAGATATATTTTTCTTACGGAATGAAGCTGTTCTGAGGGCATGTCCAGAACCAGCTCCCTCAGAAACTGCACAAGTAGATGCTGGAGAAATTAAGTAGTATTATAATTAAAGAGCAGCCATATTTAACTGATAAAGGAGATCCAATGAAGCAGAAAAACAGTAATATGGCCTATGGACCTGCGTGAAAAGTTAACTTTTATACATGTCCAACTGTATTGATGAACTTATCAAGAATTTGCTCTGCTGTGTTATTTCCATTTGTTAGATACACGTTAAGTTCTTTGTATTTTGTCAATTTTCATGGGCACAAATATACTTTTCTAAGCTTAGTTATTGCAAATGTTCATCTCAGTGACAGACTTTAATTGTGCAACGGGTCCACTAAGATCTTCTGTCTATCTGTGTTTCATCTACAGCTAGTTGTGTGATTTGCATGTACAGCTAAAGTTCTAACATTTCGGCTGATTGTCATGTTAGTAGTATTACTTTTGGGCCTCTATAATGTCAAACTGTCGGTCCTCCTCCTGAAATGGATGTTGAAATTTGGGGGTTATAATAGACTCCTGCAAAGAATCTTACTATTGAAATTAAGCCACGAAAAGGCATATGATGCATACACTCTTCGAATAATGTGGTCCATATCTATTAGAGGAAACCAACTTGAAAAATTTCACTCATAGGGAAACCACAATAAAGAGGAAATTCAATCTAACTTTGCCTTGTGAAAATAAAGAGACTGATTTTGATAGCTAGGAAATTTTAGAATAGAGCTTCATATTTCCCTTTAATGTAACGTCACATTTAACCTTATATGTATCCATCTTTTAGCCCATTCTCACTAGTTGTAGTTGGTTTTTGCTACTTTTAATCAATCACTTTCAGTGAGGCCCATACTTCCTCTGTGGTGTCCGCATTCTCACACGCAACTGTCTATATTACAGAGACTGACGTATTCATATATGTTTCGTTTGAGTTTGTCTTTCCCTTGGGAAAAAAGCTGGAATGATATGATGACAATTTTTAGACACGGCAAAATAAGGCAAAGTTGTAAAGTCGTCATTGCATAACAGGTTTTATGTTACCCCACATGCAAAAAGTTGGTCTTGGAGATCAGCAGTGTGATTGCTTCCAGTCTTGAGGCAATTTCTCTTACATAGATAGGGTTTAGACTAGCTGAGCCTCAACTCCAGATGCATGTGATAATGAAATCATCTCCTAAAAGAAAAAATTGATAAGTTCTTGGTAATAGTATCTTTTCAATTGTGCACAAGGTGTAAAGATTTATACCTTTTTGAAAGGAGAATATAACCCCTTAACTATTCTTTGATTTTCAAAAAGAAACTTCAACTTAGAGTTCGAACACTCCTAAAGTAGTTTCAAGTGGTGCTGATATTCCCTACACAACCAACACCACTATAAGCTACTTAAGTGGTAGACATATGTGGCCACGCGTCAAAAGACACATATAAAGTAGTAAAAAAGTAAAATTGTTCTTTTACTCAATTTTTGTGATATAGTTTGAATTCATATGCATTTTAAAATATTTTTAAAAATGCACATTGCATAATATTTGTGTGGCTAAAGACTTTTAAAACTTGTGGCTTAAACATGTCATAAATATAATAGTGTGGCTATAAAAGTTTCTCATTATGGATAAAATGAGAGTGTAAAGTTAATTGTTTTAAATATAGAAATATGTCCTTTTTTAAACGGGATAATAAAAATATGGGAAAATTACTACGAAATGCCTTTGGGTGATCTAGTTTACAAAGTAAGACCATATAGGTCTTGTATATTTATACATACAATATACATATATTATACATAGGATATACATGCCTATACATATAATATACATAATTAGTGTATAGATTTTGTATATTTCGGCCATAATGATAAATAAGTTCGGCTGAACTGTACATATTGATAAGTTTCCCCAAAAAGATATTATCACATATTTTTAGTAATAAAAGAAATGCCACATGTCAAAATTTCTCTGAAGATCGTTTTTTTTTTTTTTTTTTTTTTTTTTCTCTCATGCACTCTCACAACCAAAAATTTGCCGTTTTCTTGTGAGAAGGACAACGATGGATTCTATATTTGTACGACCATGACTCCATGAGAAATTAGCATACTGACTCCCTTTCATCCTTCCCGTTTATAGACCAAGGGAAACTCTTTTAGTAGTTTTAAAAGGGCTAGTTAATTGGGATTAGGGAAACTCCATTTTTTTTTTTTTTTACTCAATTCAAAATAAAAAGTCCCAATGAGCCTTCTATCGAATCGCTGCATTGATGTTCAATCTCGAAGATAAGGAAAAGATCTTCTAAAAGTGGATTTTTATGATCCAATAAAGAATCAAACTTATTCAAATATTCCTGCTATTCTATATTTTCTTGAAAAAGGGGCTCAACCTTAGGATATTTTCAATAAGGCAGTAGTTTTGAAGGAACGTCGTCCTAATCAACCGAAATTCAATTAAGAAAACACAAAAAAGAGGGTAGTGATTTGTACTATATAATTTTGTATGACTTTTCTCTTCTGCTATAAAATTATTAATGCATTATATAATGATTGGATCTTGAATTAGATTGGAGAGTACGATAGAAAATTTAAATAGTTGTAGACGGAGGCGGAAGTTACTGTAACGACTAATCTTTCGTTCCTGAAAATAATAATCAAGACAAGAAAAATAGCGACAAAGAGTAATATTTGATTTCAAGAATTTGTGTGGGGGGTTACAATCTTTATGAAATCTTAACAAAAAGATGTAATCCTCCGATTCTTCTCCTCACAACAATACGGCCGTCAATCAAGGGCTTTGCTTGTTCTTGAATGGACGAATTACTTGTTGTTGAGACTTCACTACGAATGCGGAGCCGAGCTTTAATCACAAACGTAGAGATATGGAAACTTGCGGCTCACTAGTTGGAGCGAAGACTTCTTGGTATGCAGAAGACTTGCGGCTGAGAGCTTCTCTATCTATCTTTTTTTTTTTTGGCTTTGTGAAGACCCCTATTTATAGTTACAGGGGAGAGCTAGGGTTTGTATATGATTGGTTGAACCATGTCATTTGAACACTTGGCGACATTTGATTGGTTCTTCTATTGACTTGACATGCTGCGTCACTTATGCACGTGGCATGATTTTATTGGTCCTTGACTTGACTTGGCGCGCCACGTCATTTGACACGTGGCATGGACCTTGGGCTAATAGAGCGGGCTCATCATGTGAAGTCCGACAAGATAGACTAGCCCAATTGAATTGGTGTTTCAATTAAATCCGTACATGTTGGATTTAAGCAATAAATCCGATTATGTTAGCCCATAATATTTGTTTGGACCAATACATTTAGAATTTAGAATATGATCCAAATTAATTTGTGGATTTAAGTTCGACTAAATTTCAATGTCTACAAATGCCCCCTGCTTCAAGGCTGGTTGAGATGCATGACTTGTCGGGCCTTTTAGAGACGAGACTTGAAGTACTCGTGAAGCAAACACTTTTTTTTTACTCCATCTAGTTGATTTCCCGCAAAATATTTGAAATGTGACAAGAAATAACTATGCTCAAGTTCTTCCATGGTGCCGCAACTTGATCGTCGACAAGTTTTTTTTTTTTTTTTTTTTTCTGTGGTGGCATTCTCTAATTTGCAAGAGGTCCACTTGACTTTTGATCTTTTGCCAACTCATTTTTTTGAATTTGACGTCTTTCCGGCTTATGAAAAAAAAAATATTGCATGGTATTCCTTTATTATCAATAGCTGGGAAAACCAAGTTGTGTCGAAAGATGTAGCCATTTTTTAACAACTGCACAAGGGGCATAATGTGTATCAAAAGAATGGCCCGTAGACAATGTATGATTTAGTCCTGAGCATAGCACACGGCTAAAACTTGTATTAGAAAATCCCTGTAGCCCTTTTTTTTTTTTAGTCCCAAGCAAATCATACCATCCACATGCATATCTCTCGTATACTTTCCATATTTGCATGGTACTTCTTTGAATTATTAGGAGAGAATATCAACTTTCCATAAGTTTAAACTTTCCATACATGAGCCTAAACTTTCCATGATTAGATTCCAACTAGAACAAGGATTTCTTTGTGTAAGTCCATGTAGGAACCAGATTTTGACATCTATAAATACACCGCCTTCTCTTGGTGTTTGAGCGTCAATTTGAAGCATCGTCGAGCTGGTTCGACCCATCTCTATCAGGTAATTTTCTTCTTCCATATGTATTTTCGTCACTTTCTTCACAGCTCTGCATGTCTGCGGTAGAAAATTCATATCTCAATGTAGGAACGTCGAAATCATGATCCGCTTGATGTTACGGAAACTAGACTCGTAGAGCTACGTCACACGCGGAAACCATGACCCAATTGCATCTATATTTGCTCAGATATTGATCGAGAATCAGACTTTGAGTTCTGGTTCGCTGGTTTATTAGTCTTGCGCGTCCTGACGAAAAATCTTATATCTTGACTTAGGAACATCGCAATCACGAACGGCTTGCGGCGTCGGAAAGAAGACTCATAGAGCTACGTCATATACGAAAACCACAATCAAATTGCTTCTATATTGGCTCAGGTATAATTATATTTTTTTTAATCAGCCACAGAATCTGATTTTGCTTTCTCGGCTTTGGACATGCTCTACGAAACTTACCTGTCCCTTTTTAATTTCTTTTGCAGGTCTTTGGGCGCATCTATACGACTTTAACTTTAAACAAAGATGATGCACTTTCGTGACCGCGATACGCCACATCCTCATCTAGAGATAGTGAGCGACAAACGAAATTCGAACGCCAAAGTCCTTGCCTTGGAGGTTCAACCTCCAGTGATCGGTGCCTTCTCACTTGACTGAGAGCTTTCTACGCTTCATCTTGCCGAATGGTCTAAAAAGGAGACCAAAGACGTCATGAGCAACTTCTCAGGTAAGTCCACTGTTATGGACGTCCCTCTGTTGAAGTCCGCAATTCATCGAGAAATCGCGCCCACCGAATCTTCTCATCCCAAAGGATGTTTCAGCAATTGGAGTGTTCCAACTTCTGTATTTGGTGAAGTTTGCTACTTGAGTTCTTGACAACAGGTCCAACGCACAAGCCGAAGACGACAAAGCAATAGTGGCAGAGAGATTGATATTCAAGATCGGATAATTGGCCACAAGATGAAGCTTCATGATATTGAGGCACACCATGCAAACTAGATTATCGTACTTCAATCCATATCCATCATGCCAAATTGAAGCGTCGTGCCGATGGCACTGATCCGTATAGAACCAAGAAGCTTCGTGTAGTTCGCACCGTGGGCGTCAATTCGTTCAGAGTCAAGAAGCTTCATGCAGTTGGAATCATGGGCTCCATCATCCCTTTTTTTTCTTTTGCAGGTTTATGAGGGAGTGCAAATTGTCTCGATATCATACCAAGAAGATGCAAGAGGTGGTCGTTCGATTGGCGAGGAACTACTTCGTGTGTCCCCTCTCGTGGCTCGGCGAGAAAAAGGCGTGGAGTGACCGTATTATATCTTCGAAGAGTGAGCAACCATATTCCATAATTGGAGACACATCGACCGTATTCCATCATTGGCGGCACATCGACCGTATCCCATCGTTGGAGACATATCTCACGTCGACTGTATTTCATCTTTGGCGAGCTAGCACATGGCGCATCTCCGCAAATATTTCTTGATGTAGGAGCGATGAAATCATAAGATGCTTGTTTCTAAAAATTTAGATAGCGACATGTAAAAAAATCTACGTCAAATTACTTAAGCACAAGCCAGAATAAATTTTTTGAAGTTGAACAAAACATCTGCCGTTCTGATTTTTCAGATTTGACTGCTATCGCCGAAAAATTAATATCCCGAACTTGGAGCATCCGAATTGTTAGCCGTCTATGCCTTTGGAAACTAAACTCAGAGATCTGTAACTTATATAAATCTCGTAGTAGAAATCCTTCTAGATTTGCTGCAGTAATTTCTTAAAGTTGGTCCAGACGTTTGTCATGTTTCCGTTTCAGCTTTGCGCACTCTCGCTGAAAAATTCATATCCAGAGCCAGGAGTGTCCGAATTGCATTTCGCTTGATGGAACAGAATCAGAACTCAATGATTTACAATATGTCAAAATTTTAGATCATAATTCCTTCCATACTAATCAGAATTAACTGCTTAAATTGATTTCTAACTTGTCGGTTTCACAGCTTTGTGCAGTCTCGCCGAAAAATTCATATCCCGAGCTTGGAGCGTTTGAATTGCGAGACGTCTATCCCATCGGAAGCCAAACTCAGAGATCTGCAACTTGTATAAAATTTTTTTGGCAGAAATGGTTCAAGATTTGCCGCAGCAATTTCATGAAGTTGGTCCATACGTCTGCCATATCGCTTGCTTTTAAACTTGTGCACTTGTTCCGTAAAATTCATAACTTGAGCTTAGAGATTTTGAATTATGCACCGCTTGATCCTCCGAAGCTCAAAATATAGGTGCTACAACTATGCGGCTGATGGAGACACAATTCACATTAGATTCGACTTCACAAACTTTTTGTAGTGACGTCACCATTTGAAGAAATAATGCTCACTTGATAAAGGCACTTAAGACGAGTAGGATGATGTACATATAGTTTCATCCCTTTTTTTGGAATCATTGATGTACCAAAATCCTTCGGAATTGAGGCAATAAAATATCTTTTACCTTTCGATGCAATTTGTTTCTTTTCTTTTGCAATGTATGTCTTTGTATTTGAAAGAATTAATGTGATGCCCCCAACATTAATTTTGGTCACCACATCATGTCATGCCTTTTTATTCTTTTTTATTAAACTTATGTGAAGAGGAACTTAGATATAACTTTCTAAGCGCCTACGTACCTCGGTGAAGAGGATCAAGTCATTTCGTAGTTAACTTGAGAATTTAGCTCAAATTTGAATAGCTTTGCAAGAAGGGCTAAAATTTTTTTTTTTTTTTTTTTTTTTTTGTCCTAACTTTTTGCCTAGGCAACTTGCCTCTTTCGAGGTTTTCAACCTGAAGAGGACTGACTTTTTTTTTGGAAGAGCTTTGGACTTGGGTGAGGAGCGTCACAACTTTAAACTCGAATTTGAGGAGGTTGCGAAGGAGTATTCAACTTTGAAGATTTAGCTCATTTTCATGGAGCTTTGAAGGCTTGTGACATTTTTAGACTCTTGTTCAAGACTATGCTCGATTTTGAAGAGCTTTGTAACTGGAGAATTTAGCTCAAATTTGAATAGCTTTGCAACTTGAAGATTTGGCTGTATCAAGACTTGAAGATTTGCAATTTATTCGAAGATCTTCGCCACTTGAAGACTCGGCTCGTATTTGAAGAGCTTTGCAACTTGAAGATTCGTGAAATTTGAAGAGCTTTGCAACTTGAATATTCGGCTAGTATTTGAAGATCTTCAAAACTTGAAGAATCTTCGTATTTGAAGAGCTCCAAAACTTGAAGATTTGGCTCATATTTGAACAACTCAGTGACTTGAACATTTAGCTAGAATTTGAAGAGCTTTGAAACTTGAAGACTTGGCTTGAATTTGAGGAGCGTCACAACTTGTAGATTTAGCTCGAATTTGAGGAGATTGTTGATATGAAGGTTTAGCTTGAATTTAAAGAGCTTAACACCGTAGATTTAGCTCGAATTTGATAAGCTTTACAACTTGAGGATTTAGCCTGAATTTGAAGGCTTGTGACATACAGTTTAGAATCTTGTGTCAAGGAGGCTAGGCTGAACGTAATATACGGACTCTTCGATTTCATCTTCTTGAACTTGCCCCCACTATGGAGTTTTAACATCTTGTGAGGTCACGGATAGGAAACCATTGATATCCACTTGTATCAATGCTTAATTCCATATCAAGATTCGGCTAAAATTTGGAGAGCTTTTTGAAGAACTTGAGATCTTCGACTTGAAGCTTGTATTTGAAGAATTTTTCAACTTCGCGAAATTTGAAGAGCTTTGCAACTTGAATATTCGGCTAGTATTTGAAGCTTCGCAACTTGAAGAATGAGCTCGTATTTGAAGAGCTTCAAGATTTGCTCATATTTGAACAAGACTTGAAAATTTAGCTTGAATTTGTCAAGACTTGACTTGAATTTGAGGAGCGTCACAATTGTAGATTTAGCTCGAATTTGAGGAGTTTGTTGATAAGAAGGGCTTTCTTGCGTAGATTTAGCTCGATTTGAGCTTACAACTTTTGAAGGCTTGTGACATACAGTTTAGACTCTTGTGTCAAGGAGCATTTCAACTTGCAGTTTATGCTCATGCATCGAGGAGCATTTCAACTTGCAGTTTATGCTCATGCATCGAGGAGCATTTCAACTTGCAGTTTAGGCTCTTGCGTTACGGAGCGTTTCAACTTGCGCTTAGTCTCTCTTGCGCGTTTCAAGGAGCGTTGTAACATACATGGACTCTTCTATTTCATCTTCGGATTCAAACTTGCCCCCACTATGGAAGTCTTCTATATCTTCATCTTCGTGAGGCTCACGGACATGCAACAATTGATCTCTACTTGTATCAATGCTTAATTCTATATCATGCGCACGAGTTGCCAACTCTTCAAATGCTTTGGGCCTTATTCCTTGCAAGATGTAACGAAGACCCCAATGCATACCTTGGATGCACATTTCGATCCCAGAAGTTTCACTAAGGCGATCTTTGCAGTTAAGGCTCAAGCTCCTCCAGCGATTGATGAAGTCAACAACTTTCTCACCCTTTATCTGGCGGGAATTTGTAAGCTCTATCATGCTCACAACGCGTCTTGTGCTATAGAAGCGGTTAAGAAATTCTTGCTCTAGTTGCTCCCACCTATCAATGGAACTAGGTTCGAGGTCTATGTACCAATCGAAGGCATTCCCTTTGAGGGATCGAACAAATTCCTTGATAAGGTAATCACCATATGTTCCAACATTATTGCAAGTTTCAACAAAGTGTGCTATGTGTTGTTTCGGATTCCCTTTGCCGTCGAATTGCTGCAACTTAGGAGGTTGATAGCCGGCAACGCATCTTCAACTTATCAATCCTTGCGTATAAGGCTTTGTATATGTAAGAGAAGATTTGGGTGCGGGCTCAAATTTATCCTTGATAGCCTCGATGATGAAGTCCTTCAATTGGCCCGGGAATCGTACCTTCGGCGGGGTCTTGGACCTTCTTGATCGTTGTTTCTTGTTTTGCGGAGGACCCTCCTTCCTCTTGTGTTTCATGAAGCTTCATAGGTGCTTAGGTAGATTTTCCTTCGGCCATGCTCTCTAATTTATTTGTTAACTTGGTGATTTTAGCATCTTGATCTTTAACGTACTTTGATAGGCATTCAACTGCTTTTGTAAAATTTTCAAGTTGTTCTATATGGTTGAAGCATTAGTCATCATTGCATGCACCACCATCGTAGGTGATGGAGAAGAACATGGATTTTCGCTAACATATGATGCGAACATGTTATGCGGAGTAGATCCAGTGCTTAAGACATCATCATCGACTTGCGTGAAGGATTTCTTGGATTTAGATAAACTAAGTTGGGCAAGAACCCTCTCGACCATTTTGGCGACATCCTCCCCTTCTTCTGTGGCGTTTGCGGGAAATCTCAAACCTTTTGAAGACGAACCAAAGACGACAGCAGATTCAGACTGTGCTTGCGGAGCTCGTTGTCCTAGCAATTTGGCTTGGTTCCTTGTGACAGGTCCGACGCTCCCCTCAGTAACATCTAGGATGTTTTCCACAGCAACGGAGAATTTGGATCCGATAGTTTTTGCAAATGCGGATGCGGATTTCGAGTTGACATTCTTAGAAGCCATCTTAGTGTTTTTGAAGTTCTATGAGAGAAGAGATGAGAGGTAAAGATTGTCCCACTGGGCGTGCCAAATTTGTAACGACTAATCTTTCGTTCCTGAAAATAATAATCAAGACAAGAAAAATAGCGACAAAGAGTAATATTTGATTTCAAGAATTTGTGCGGGGTTACAATCTTTATGAAATCTTAAACAAAAAGATGTAATCCTCTCGATTCTTCTCCTCACAATACTACCGTCAATCAAGGGCTTTGCTTGTTCTTGAATGGACGAATTACTTGTTGTTGAGACTTCACTACGAATGCGGAGCCGAGCTTTAATCACAAACGTAGAGTATGGAAACTTGCGGCTCACTAGTTGGAGCGAAGACTTCTTGGTATGCGGAAGACTTGCGCCGAGAGCTTCTCTATCTATTTTTTTTTTTTTTTGGCTTTGTGAAGACCCCTATTTATAGTTGTACGGGGAGAGCTAGGGTTTGTATATGATTGGTTGAACCATGTCATTTGAACACTTGGCGACATTTGATTGGTTCTTATTGACTTGACATTTGCGTCACTTATGCACGTGGCATGATTTTATTGGTCCTTGACTTGACTTGGCGCGCCACGTCATTTGACACGTGGCATGGACCTTGGGCTAATAGAGCGGGCTCATCATGTGAAGTCCGACAAGATAGACTAGCCCAATTGAATTGGTGTTTCAATTAAATCCGTACATGTTGGATTTAAGCAATAAATCCGATTATGTTAGCCCATAATATTTGTTTGGACCAATACATTTAGAATTTAGAATATGATCCAAATTAATTTGTGGATTTAAGTTCGACTAAATTTCAATGTCTACAGTTACTTTGCTATATACGAGGGACTCACGAAAATATGTGAGTGCAAAGATCAAAGATAAAGTAATGTATATTTATTTATTATTTAATTTCGTAAGTAATATTAAATATATCCTTAAAGTGAGGGTCCTTATATATTGCTTTACCTTTTTGAATGGTCGAATTTAAATTTTGTCCATCTACTTGTGCGGTTCTGCCTATATAAATCTAGGCTAAGTCTGTTTAGTGCTTATTGGGCAAAGTTTTGACGTGAAACGAAGGAAAAGAATCCAAGATAGAGAGATGGGATAGGTTGTAATTTGAGTGGAGGATTAATAAAAAGCTAGAAAGGCTAGAGACTTTTCCCTTGTTGCCCAGAGACTAAAAGCAACCCCAACTATACATACATCAATTATTTTTTGTCCAAAGTTAAAAGTTCATCACTATTTTTTTGCTTTTTCATTCAGTACCGGATACTTATATTAGAGCCCGTTTAAATTTGATTCGTGCATTGTAGGGCTCATTTCTGAGGGGCGGCACTCCCAACAGAATATTTTTCATTCTCATAAGCTCGAACTCAGTATCTCTGATTAAGAATGAAGGTATCAACCATAGCACAATAAACCCTTGTTGGTAAAAGATCATCATCTTTAAGAAGTGGTTGTTGTTGGAACTAGTCAACAATTCAACTGTGCAGGTCATTGTGAACTCACCTCACTTTTATGTTTCCAATATCAGCCTATACCCTATAATGCCATTCTTTATTTTTATTTTTTTTGTGGTCTACCATGACGGGCTGCCCACGTGATTGACGATACACCCCCCACCCTCACCCCACCCCGAGTCAGCAATCCATATATAGTTTGCTACCCCTCTATAAAGTGCTTGAGCCATGACAAGTAGATATTACAAAATATTACATGTAATATTCATAGAGGCAGTGACGTGAAGGACTCCAACAAGCTCACTATAAACCACTGTCACAAGAAACTTTGGTCGGCTATTTTTTATACTTGTGTTTTGCTTCTCAAACGTATGTTCTTATTTTTAAATATATTTTCCAATGATTAATCAATTATGCCTTAATTTTAAATCAATTAAGTTGGTCCGCACGAAATTTCTACATTCAGTCTGCTCTATTTTGGTTTATATGTTTTTAAATGATCAATAATGCCTTTTACCAATAATTTGGAGTTCTTCAAATGCCATATACTTATTTCTATATATGGATAGCTAGTTCAGTTTCAACTTAGCCTATTATCACGTAGTATAAAATTCTTTGCTTCCAATTCTATTGTGCTAGTTAATTTTATATTGAGTTTAATTATGAGTAAGTCATTTGAGACAGTTTTTCTCAGGGATTTTAGTAGAGGCAAAGTTAGGGTTCTGACTACAAGTTTGGTAGAATTTAGTAATTTTGGTCAAAATTATGTATTTACATTAAGGAATTCAATGGATACTTATAATTTATTAAAAGTTCAGTAAGTTATTTTTTCTAAAATTCAGATCTCATAAATTCAAAATTCTTGATCTATCCGTGAATTTTAAATTTCCTTTATTCCACTCTATTAATTTCAATTATCATACACTCATAATATCACACTTTAACCAACGTTTATAAGATAAAACTCTCTGAAAGGACTTTATCTTATTTTATAACAAATGAAGAAAAGAAGCTTTTGTCCTCCTTAATAATTCTTGACAATCAGAAGTTTTACCTGAGCCGTCACTAAACCGCTTACAACCCCACTTGGCAACTTTTTAAGCGGCTTATTAGCCTTATGCCCCACTCTTTTGACCTTTTGGATGCGATGTAAGATCATCAAATTAATTAATTAATCAATTGGTGGCTCCCCATGGCTTGAACTAACGTCTTAAGATAAACTCCTTTGTTACAGCTGCTTAACTTACATTAAAAAAAAAAAAAAGACTCCCTCAAATGATTAAAACAAGGGATTATTATTTGGGATTATCAATAATAACAAGTTTGGTTGCTTTTAGCTTTGAATATATACTTATATTATACAGTATACAAATACAACTAACATGATTGGAAAGTCAATCGCACACGGGCCCTGACTCTTTTGCATGTCTGACACGTGTGTGGAACATGCATCTGTCTGTTCAATTATAAAAAATAAAAAAAATACAATTAGCTAAGTATTATTAAAAAAAAAAAAAGTACAAATTTCTTGCTTAGTGAAGTCAACCTTACAAAGTTGTTGGAAGATAAGTGGGAGCCGGGAAGTCTCTTTTGCTATTAATCTTGAGATGGAGAGTTTCCGATCAACTATATAATACTAAGATGTTAATTAGCTTTGTCTTTTAATTTTGTTTTAAGAAGCAATTAGGAATCTGGAATGCACTTTGTAGGAAGGCCACGGACCAAAAAAAACCTTTTCTTTTCTTCTTTTTAGCCATTTAGGTGCTATAAGAAAGAGTCTTAACTCGATGCTTCCTTCCGTCTATTTTTATTTGTCATATATTGATTTGACATGCATATTAACAATCCAAAAATAGAATGATAATCTTTGTATAGTACCCTTTAATATACTCCTCCGTTCACTTTACTTGTCCACTATATTAAAAATAAATTTTCACTCTTACTTGTTCATTTTAACATATCAAGAGAAAGACAATTTTTTTTTCTTATTTTACCCTTAACATTAATTACTTATTTCCACAATCACTTTGCAAGTCTATTAAGACTATACACTAATTAATATGGGTATTATGTAAAATATATACTTTACTTATTAATTCTTAAAGACGTGCATAGTCAAAAGTGGACACGTAAAAGTGAACGGCTAGAGTAATAAATGCAAATGTTTTGGGAAATGCATTGGTAAGTGATTATAATAAATAATAAAGGTAAATTAGAAACAAAGTGTTAAATTCTATCTTAACTAAGTGTTAAATTCTATCTTACTTTTTTAAATTAGCCTAGTAAAAACAAATATCTATTTTTAAATATAGAGGACAATAAAAATGGACCGAAGAATTAATTAAACTTAAGGGAGCAACCTATGGAGTTTAGAGGCCATTGGATTTGGACCACAGTCTTGATTTTTTCAGAAGCTGTCGTACACCTTTAAATTGAAGTTCATTCACTTTCTTCCCATTTCACCTACCAGTCCTGTAAATTCAATACTTTAGCTAACTTTGTCCCCTCACGAATACACACCTAATTTTCTTTTGCCAGTAAATTACCATCACCAATGTTACCAACCGTTTTGAAATGTCGCACGGAATGTCTCTTTAATTTGGACTCTACAAGGTCTTTAGTATTAAACCATGCTTAAGATTAATTAATTAAGGAGGTACTAAATTATTTTTAAATAAACCATTATTGAGCAGGGTAAGTGGAATTCGAAAATAACAAAAGCTTTTTCTAGGTTGTAAAGAAGGGCCAAATGATCTTGCAAAGATAATGTTCTTATTCTTATGCTCTTGAAGATAGATTCTTCTCAATAAAATTAAGCATTTGTACGCACGTATGTGCGTTTTCCCTTCCCACTTTCTCATCGATCGGTTTTTATTAGTAATATAATCTTTTCATTTTCCTGTTGCAGTCAATAGCCTCTTTTTGGTAGAGTATTTCCTTTTCTCCCTTTTTTACAAGAAGTGGTCTTATGAGGTTAAAATTGAAATCTGAAAAATAGTGTCCAAGGGTAACGAAACGAAATTAAATAAAAAACAATATATGTTGTTCACTAATTCTTAATTGGATTGAGTACATAGTAAAACCAGCAACTCTCTCCAAATTAGGATTTTTGTTGACATGCCGATTTTCCCTCTTTTTATTCTTTCTATCCTTTCCCCTTTTTGTGGGTGTTGATGTATATATATATATATAATGAGATAATGTGAAAGAGAGGCGAAATTTGAGCCATAACTAGGTACTTTTGAACTGGTTATTTCGTCGAATTAGTACTAAAAGAAAAGAAAGGAAATTAAGGCCAAGTCTAAGCTAATTAGGCCATGTTTTTTCTTCTAAAACTATTGCAACTACTACTTTCTTCATGGTCATGATCAGACTCATTAGTAGACAGCTCAGTTATCCCACTTGAACCAGACATAGACTCCCTTGCCATAAAATCGTAAAAAACTAGCTTGTTCTTTTCCCCTGTACAACTCGTAGTATTATTCAACACCATGTTCTCCTCTTCACTTTTATTGCTTCCCCTCTTCTTCAAAAATATCCGGCATAGTACCCAATTTTCCTGTATTAAATTAAATTCACATGTTAACATAATATTAACAACAATAAATACCCATGTCAAAAGAAAAACTCACTCATTGCTAATTTATGTGACACAATTCGAATTTTGAGAATCAAATTTCTTTATTTTAACCGTGCATCTAAACATATAATACCTTCAAGGTTTCTAAAACATAATTCAGATATTTAAAACTACATAAAAAGTAGTACTCAAATCATACTGCTCCCTCCGTCCCCTTTTTTATGTGAGTGTTTTGACCGGAAATAAAATTTAAGAAATAAAAAAAAAAATTGAAACTTATGATCTAAAATAAATCATATGAAATCATTTCATTAACGATAAAAAGATAAATTTAAAATTTACTTGTTACTATAGAAAAATGTCTTTTTTGAGGACGGACTAAAAAAAAGAGGGTCACGTAAATTTAGACGGACCACTAATAATTAACAATTTAAAATATTCAAAAGACATAAAATAAATCATCACAAATTTTCTTGTTTGACTCACAAAACAAACTCTCAAAAAGAAAAGTATCACATAACTGGGTATGCATAATTCAAGCTTAAGTTTACCTGGGTAGGAACATTTTTGGCATTGGTTTCAAGATTAGCAAGACGATACTCGTGCATAATCCAATCAGTTCTACGACCATGTGGAGGCTTTCCTTTATAGAAAACAAGAGTTTTCTTCATACCAACAAGTTGTTGTTGGCCTTTAGAACTCACAATTTGCTTGTCAAGTCCAGTTGCTTTCCAATACCCTGAGTTAGTTGCTCTATTTGACCTGCTCCCGTTTCTATACTTCACTTCCCTAGTACTAAAAAAATACCTTTCTTGCTCCAAATTACCTGGAATAAATTTCAATAACATACAAACTTTAATTCCCCTATATAAAAAATAAAAAATAAAAATTTCTGTTTAAATTGTAATGGGAAATTGGGAATTGTAATGTAATGGTACCAGGTAAATCCCAAGGATCAGATTTGTGAAGATCGATGTCAGGTATAATAGAAGCTGGCAAAGGACAGGAGAAGACCTTGCGCTTTAAATATTGTACCACAAGTTCTTCATCAGTAGGATGAAATCTAAATCCAGGTGGCAATCTTAGTACACCATCTTTCACAAAACTAAGCTTTTCCATACCCATAACTTAATTTAATGACAACTCAAAGTGTGACAAAATTAAGAAAAGCAAGAACAAGAGGGAACAATAACAACAACAAGAATAGAGAGAGAGATGTAGTAATAGTGAGGGATGGATAAATGAGAGGGAATGTGAGGGTTCTTTATAGTAAATGGAGAGTTGAAGAATTTAGAAGGACAGGGGGAATAGAATAAGGACGAGCTATTTTGCGTAAAATAGACTCAATCTCCCTTGCTTTGACGCATCTCTTCCCAATTTAAAAACAACAACCCCCACAAAAAGAAATTAAAAAAAGGGGGGGGGGGGTTTGGGGGAACCGGGGGGGGGGGGTGTTGTACAACTGCATTGCCTTGTTTCTCTTCGAAAAGGTTAACTTTATTGCTAGGAAAAATAGAAAAAAGGTTGTGTCTTTACAAATTAGACAGTAATTAAAACAGCTAAAACTAAGCTTGGCTGTTTGTAATATGGGAATAACCGTAGCTGTTAATACCTTAACCTCTACCTATTCCTAATTTCTCCCCTGCAAATTTGCACTTCTTTTGTTGGCTTGTTTAAATGTCTGCAGTTTTGTTTGATTCCCTGTTTTACATTCTTTTGGGCTGATATTTTCAAAGTAGTTCTTAATCCATTAAGGGTAGTTTGGTTACTGCTCAGGAGGTGGTTAATTCATGTATTAAATTATGCATGATTTGTACCGGTAGTATTTTTTTGCTATGTATAAAATTTAACATACCAAATATAATGTTTGGTTAGCGATTTAATTAGAATCTCGTATAACTATTACAAGTATAAGTTGTGAGAGAATCTATCTATTATTTTATGTAGAATAAAAGATGGAATAACTGAATTCTGCATAATTAATTCCAGCATAACTCTAACCAGCAACCAAGCAACACAATTTCCCAATTATAGACGTTAGGGGTGGGCATTCGGGCCATCGGATTGGATATGAAATTTTCGGTTTGGATATTCGGTTTTCGGACTGAAGAAATTACAATTCAAATCCAATCCAAATAAGTTCGGATTGGATTGGATATTTTAAGTTCGGTTTCAGATTATTCGGTTTGGATATTTCGGAGTTTCGGATTTGACTCTTGAGACTTAAGGTAAACTTATTAGGAACGAAATTCATGTGTTAGTTCCACAGAGGTAAAGCTAAATCATAATTGCTCAGTAAAAAAAGCCTTCCAGTTCAAATTAGGATTAATAAATCCAAGTCATGTCCAACATAGTAAATCCATACCAAATAAAAGCATTTTGGAAAAGTGGAAATGAACAAAATAAAATCTAAGTAGTCATCTGGAAAAATAACAAAGAACTCTGCCATGGGTGACACTAACGTGAGACTTTTGAGACTTGAGAAGTAAGAAATCCTATATTATATTTGTTAATAGAGAATTATATATTGGACTTAATATTTTAATGGGTAGGACCTTAGGTACTAATCTATTGGACCTTTAGAAACTAGACTTATTAGTATTGGACACATATGATATACGTTGGGCTAGATATAAGGTATAAAAATTTCGGATTTTCGGATACCCAAAAATCCGTAGTACTAAATCCATATCCAATCCGAAAATCAAAAAATTTAAAAATAAAATCCGAAATCAAATCCATAATCCAAATATCCAAACCAGATATTTAAAAAGTTTGGATTTCGGTTTGAATTTCGGGTTGGCCCAAACTGTGCCCACCCCTAATAGACGTAGCATTACTCTTATGTTAGATTTTCTATTTAGATCAGATGGTGAGATATGAGGCCTTAAATACACTAAAGATTCACATCAATTGTCTTAGATAACATGATAGTTTTTTCTTGTTTGTGATTATAACCGATCAAGTTCTCTAGTTCAAGAATCTAGACTTCTATTTAGAAAATAGTTTCTAATTAAGGAGCCAGCAGCACACTGTCCAACAAGTTACGATCTAAATCGCTTTGGATAGTTGAAATTCTAGTTGTCATCAAGGTCGCCGTCATATTCAAATTAGTCAGTACCCTAATGTAGCTGTTACTTTCCGTTTAATTTCCGTTTAAACCTTTCTATACTCTGAGTTCCTATTAACTACAACGACAAGAAGACTTGTCTAATCCCATAAGTGGAATCTAGAGAGAATAAAGTGTACACGGATCTTACCTCTATCTTGATAGATAGATAAGTTGTTTCCGATAGACTATCAGCTTAAGTAAAGCAGAAATAGCGCGGTAATAATGGGATAGTAAGAAAAGTGAAGTAGAAGAGACAACAAGCAGTAA
Organism: Lycium ferocissimum; assembly: GCF_029784015.1. Taxonomy (NCBI): domain Eukaryota; kingdom Viridiplantae; phylum Streptophyta; class Magnoliopsida; order Solanales; family Solanaceae; genus Lycium; species Lycium ferocissimum. The sequence continues at coordinate 14,768,628 of NC_081349.1, read as the reverse complement.
TAGAAAACTAAGAATAAGGAACACCAGAATATTAAAAATAATAAAAATGACAAAAATAATAACAATCCTATTGGTAATGAAAAACAAAATGCGTATCTACTAATTATTGGTCTTCTACCTTAATCATCGACCTCCACACCCTCGTATTTAGATTCATGTACTTCAATAAGCTGAAAAAGAGTTCCTATTAACTATGGAAAATCATTAATTAGGTAAAAGAAAAATGTGGGGAGAAATTAGTGGACGGTGGAAGGGGTAATTTAGACTTTAACACAGGATAAGAAGTGTGGTTAATGTGAGTGAAATAAATTAGGCCAACCAAAAAAAGTGGGCCGGGGGAGTGGTGAAAGGAGAGTTGCGGCCTCGTAAGGGTGAAGTCACCATATGTCACGCCACTTACAGCTGGAGCTCATCCCACACGGACGTTTCATCTTAATTACACAACCCCTTAAATGTGCACTTTTGCCCTCTCATCTTTTGACTTGTTACTTTCAGACACCTTATAACTTACAATGGCAGAATATACATTAAGATTCTCCTAAATTTGGTGCGTTTTATTAGATTCCTTTTAAATTATACTTGGTCCTAGTTATCACCTTCAAAAGAAAAATGGTAAAAGAAGAAAAAATTGATAGTTCTACTTTAATGGAGTAAAAGATATAAGGAATGAGATAAGAAAATAGCCGTTGGAATGACTATATATAAAAGTAAATGACGTTTTATATATTTTTTACACATCAAATTAATATGATGCAGTTATTATTTTAAACTATATGCATCAAATATCACTTGAAACACTTAGGGATCTTAGTAGTTCAGTTGGTTGGCTACCTAAAATTTCACCTTGCGTTGTAATCCCCTCTTCCATTTTCCCTTCCTCTAACCCCCTATGTAATAAAAAAAAAAATTAAAAAAGAAAAATTATAAAAAAATCAAGTAAGGGAGGGGGGAGGGGTTACAAGGATAAGCTATTATTTGAGGGAGTAACGATTATTAAAAATAAAAAAAAAAAAAAAAAAAAAAAAAAAAAACCAAGTACAGGAGGGTAATTAAGACCAGACATAATTTAAGAGAGATTTGAATGAAACGAACCAAGTTTAGAGTTTTTTTTAGGTATTCTGCCATTTTACAATTTCTAAATTTTAGATTTTATTCTGAGTTTCGGTGAGTACTGCTTAAATTTCACTTGTAGTACTATATTAATTGCGGGGCTAGGGGGATGAAAATTTAAAAATTGTGGGGTTAGGGGTACGGTTGCTAACTCGTACTCGTAGACTTGCTCTATGGAAGTAAATTTATTTTAAAATTTCATACCAACCATTTCAGACTCATAATAAAATTTGTTCACTCAAGTAGAGGTTTCCGTCTAATTCTTGACATTGATTTCAATTTTTTCCAGCAACGTACTACTTTGTTTTTCTAATGAACTGTAGAGACGGAAGGACACAATTTTAATGAATTTCCTTCTAAAAGGTTATATAAATCAACGTAGTTGATTTGAGAAGTTTTTCTTTCTTTGTTCTTGCAATGAACATGTGAAATATATTAATTATCTGAAATCTAAGAGGAATCGTTACTTACCCCAGAAGACTCTGCGTACGAGACTGGTTTAATTTTATATGGTTTACATAATGGGCTAGCTAGTTAGATAGTTGGAAAGAGTCTATCATCAGGTTCATTAATAACAAATGCTTTGTATGAATAAGTAAAGCTAAATGACGGTGAAACAAGGCAGAAAAACAAAACGTTCACGAAATAGGTATTTACCAAAGGTAGCAAAATCGTGTCCATCTCTAAGGAACAGCTTTGGCAACAAAAAAAGTGGGAGAGGCAACGCAAACACCAACTTGTTCATTCATTCATTAATTATAAGAATCTTATTGGGTATCCATCTTTCCATGTCTTCTCCATCTCCATCTCCATCCTTTTCTATATGTTTTTTTTTTTTATGATAAGGGACCCGCAGTTGCTATTCTTTGGGTGAGTATAGGATAAACTCCGGTCTTGTACAATAGGACGCAAATTACACAGGAGAGATAACACGCACTAGGCAAAGTTCTTTGCTGCGGAATTTCACCTAAAAAGAAATTCCGTTATATTGTAGGCGTGGGTTTGATACGAAACCTTCATTGAAATGCATCTTTCAACCTTTCCACCCCTTTTCCTATATGTTTTTTGTTTAGGAGGAAAGAAGTTTACTCGGATAATTAAATATAGAAGATTTTGGGATCTTTAGTTTGGGACCAGGCCAGGGATGGGGACACTCTATTCTTTTTTAATCTTCCTATACTGGTCCCTTTGAGTTTCCAAGAGTTGGAAATACCACAAAAACTTCACATTAGCTAGCACACCAAACCAACTACTATTACGTTTTCATTAGGATATAATGAATCCTTTTGTTTTGTTCTACTCGATATCCACTTCCATTATTGCTTAGTGCTGCTCACCTTTGCCTTTCATTCGTTTCACTTAATCAATTATTGTATTGAATGGTCATTACTCATTAGGAATCTTATGTTGCATGTGGGGAGCCCAAAACAAAAGCCAATCAAATTCAAATATATTAAATACTGTACCATTTATATAAAGAGAATAAAGATTAATCTTAGTTATATACTTCTTTGATGTTAATATATAGTGGTTGTTAATAATTGCAAAAGAATTTTGATTTCTCCACTCTCTCTTTTCCTGATTAGAAAAAGTAACATGTATGATAGAGCCTTCTCTCTTTAGCCGGAATCATGTACACAATTGTATATAGAAATTTACTTCATCCAACAAGAATTGTAAGCAGTAGAATTTCAGTTCATAAAAACTTAGGGATATTTCAATTATAATCAAATATTTACCGAGATGGCACAACTGGGTAATAGGAACCTTCAAATGTGGATGCACGTCGTGTTGAAGAGTTGAGACATGCAACATGGTATATCATCTTTCTTTCTTGTTGATGGGACTCTCTAGTCTTTTCTCATGGATGCACATTTGGACCACGCAAATTTGTGGATAAGACTTCAAATGATCACTTCAATACCCGCTATAGTTCTTGCCTTTTGTTATGTATCAAGACAGAATTATATTAAACACTATTACAGCGATTAATACTTTTATAAAGTTTTTAACACTTCTGATGCAATTAATTAAATATTACATTTTCGATTAATCAAAAGATTTTCATTGAGTATTGACATAATTCAAGCGTTGTTATTTCTCTTTACAATCCAGTAAAGTGTCCCTCTACCACCTTAATTTCCTCCACTACCATAGAAATTTTACAACATTACAACGTTTGAGATAGGATCAAGATTTGGAATGGCATGGCGGAAATTGGAATAGAAGAAAATGATAGAGATTTTATTAAACGTACTAAATTGGTTGAGACAATAAAGTTATGGGGAAAAAGTAGGAGCTAAATATGTGTAATAGGTTAAGTCAACTCAATAAACTAGAACTAATCATATGATTAAGATGTTTTGTAAGAGGGAAGCTAATGGGCGGATTTGACAATCTCTACACTTTTTTATGGATTCCATTGACACCTTTATAGTTGATGCCACACGGTTAAGATGCTAAATACCTTTTGAGGCATTGGTGGACTATGAACTGGCATTAATTATAAGTATTTAATTCGTAAAAGTAAACTTTAATAAGGGTAAGACCGAATCATTTTATAAATGTTAGCATTACTTCATGCAATGTTTCTTGATTAACAAAACTACTGAAGCTCAATATTGGTCTATCACGTAACTTACTGATACATTTCCTCAATAAACAACAACAACAAGCTCAAGTGGAATCCACCATGTAAGTTCATGCAGGAGGGTAAAATTGTACCTAACCCCCACCTCGTGAAAAGGTAAGTATTTCCTTAATATATAATTATCTATATATATATATATATATACACACACACACTATTTTAAAAGCATGAATATAAATGTTGGTTGACCAAAATATCCTTCAAATATTGAACGACTTTTTTACTCTTTTACTCTAATTCTATCATATCTCTAATGGCTATTTTGGTAAATAGAAAAATATCACAGTAAAAATAGAGTTTAAAACAAATACTACTTTTTAATAGAGTTTTAAACCAATTATACTTCTGAGTTCCGATTCCCAAACTAATTATATAATTAAATAATCTTTGCTGAATTTAAACGGATTTGGACAAAAAAGAAACTAGAATTTCAGTGAAATCTAGAGTTATAAGGTAAACATAATTTGTTTGTTGGTATACTTACGAAAATGAGAATTTTAGAATTAAATTATGTAGGGGTCCGAACATTTATACAAATAGGCCACTATTCAATACTTCTTTTTTCTCTAAAAATTTTCTCGATCATCTTATGCGCTTGTGATTGACAATCTTTCAATTTTACTTTATTGTCTAATTTTAGTCCTTTTCTGCATATGTTGTGGTTGTAGGATTGATTTTTTTAAATAGATTCTCTAAAATATGTTCTGATTGTAGAACGATACATAATAAAATATCCAAGACACTCAAATCAAATTTGGTTGCATCACATACTTGTGTGTGTTCTCTCTTCCCATCCGATCAGTAATTTTGAATTATTGGAAACAAACACTTTATATTTATGCATAAACACTATATTTTATATTACTTTTCCAGTTTGTTATGTTTCAAAAATAACTGAATTAGATTCTAATGTGACTTCAAATTAATTTTTTTTTTTTTTTGTGCCCCTAATATATACACGTTACAAATGCAAAATAAAGACATTGTAGACATCGGATGGCAAAGCCTCACATTAAGGTACTCTTGACACCCTATCTGTTTTATTGAATTTCAATGCGAAAGGTTAGATTGACGAAAATAACTTATAATGCTAATAAAGTTCATATCTTTCAAAAATTAAGTTATTCCTGGAAATAGAGAATTCCCAAGTTGGATAAAAGTATATAACATGTAGGACTTTGAGTTCAGTTATGAATCTATCACTTCCAATTTAAGTGCAATATTTTGACGGTTTATAAATCAGCCATTATTGCAAATATTTTGAATTTTCATTTATGAAGTAAAATCCTAACCTATTTTGACATTAACAGAACAAGTATAAAATTCTAAAACATAAAGGGTATTTATCAAAAAAAAACATTTTAATGGAAGTACTAAGTGGTTATGATCAAATCATATTTTTGTATCTTATAAAATAAATAATATTTAATTGCAAATAATATTACCTTACATTTTTTATAATTGACAGGGAATAACGTGTGAGGAACATTCATTGTTTGAGGACATTGTTTTAATAAAGTATATCTTAAAAACAAGGGAAGTGATTTGAGGACATTTACTTGGGATGGGACTAGTGTAAATGTTTACCTCAAAATTAAGAAGCATGGAAAGCACAAGCAATTTAATTATAATACATTAAAACATGTAGACTTACTTGGAGAGGGACCATTTATATTGTTTCTCACAATACTAAGAAGCATAAGAATCGAAGCCTATTACAAAGCACTGTATAAGTCTTATATAATATTTTTACATAGTTAACAGGGAAAGGAGCTAATAGTGAAAAAATGTTTGGCTGTCAATAACATACCATTCGAGTTGTGATATCTAATGAATCATTTTTTTTGTCTCGCACGAAATAAAATTATTACTGTTATAAGAAAAACATACTTAGCTGATTTTACGAGGACAATCAAATTCAGAGTATAACACTGCCGGTTAACTAACTAGACCTAACTATTTTAAGCTTAGTATTGTGAAGTTATCGCTAATACGATTGACGATTTTAATTACTCCCAACTACAAATACTTAAGCTTGAAATAGTTAGATCTAGTTAAATACATCCAAATTTTATCCCGAGATTAGTATCCTAATATACAAAATCCGCTGGGGATTCTTCAGAGAGAGAGACAGAGAGTATTGGTTCAGCACCACCCTCATAATTGTATAATCAGCGACTTCTGGTGCACCTATTCTACTTCTTATTTTTGTTTTTATGTAGAGTATCTCTTTTGCTCACTGGTGAAATTTAACTAACAATAGCGGTAACTATTTTTCAGTTTGGCATACTTGTTATTATACGTCAACTTAGCCTAGTAATAATGTAAAAAAATTGTACCACAAAACTTAATCGTAGATTTAAGAGTGATTCTTCTTCACTTATAGCCTGTTTGGCCAAGCTTATTTTTCTTCAAAAGTATTTTTTTTTTCAATAAGTGCTTATTTTAAAAAGAGTGAGGTGTTTGGTGTTTACACAGAAAATCGTTACAGTTGAATGTGTGTACGTGGTCAAGGACACATGGATCCATGTAACCAACATTATGAAATAGCAAGTAATAATTAACAAGGCAAATGAAAGTAAAGCGTAGCTAGTTGTGTAGTTTGGACCTTGGAGAGGCTTTGAGCTAGAGTCTTCGAGCGGTGAATCACTTTAAACACCACGGATTAAGCAAGAAAGAGCAAATGCTAAGAATAATATGAATACTCTGTATTGTTGTATATTGTTTCAGATGTCTTACAATAGAATGAGTACCTCTATTTATACTAGAGTTATGGGGTACAGATTCCATGAATCGTGCCGCCTCAATTACAAATATTAATGTTGTAATAAAAGGCAATAAAGAGTAATAAAGGCTAATAAAGGCTGGAAGAAACTTGGGGATTTTCTGTAACGGTTCTGCACTGAATGGCGTTTGACCGGTGAGTTGGCGCACTCCTCCGGACCATTTGTAGTTTCTGCCTCCGGAAGCGGGTTACCAAATTACTTATCCGGAGCTTCGTATGCTTTCGCGGAACCCCTCTTCGCTGACTCAGATCTGACAGGTCGCCATCGCCACATGTCACCTTTTGATACGTCCACTTGGTGTCTATGGATTTTGCTCTATACATATAGTTCCCCCACTTTCTAGTTACTCGCTGAGATGTGACCGGGAAGTGAAAGATTTTTCCCTTCTTACCTGGAAATCATGTAGTTACCCTCGCGACTGCCTCATTAAAAACCTTGCCAGAAAAAACCAATTGGAACAAAAATCGGGCGAAAGCAAAAAGAGTGCAGTACTTAGGGATTCATGTGATAACTCCGCCACTGGTTCTTCTCATCAACAACAACAGGCCGAAAAGTACCACCAATTACGTAAAGCTTAATCTCGGTCATAGTGTTCACCCTAATTTAATCTTGAGTTTTGGCTCTTCGTTTTTAGTTTTCCCAAAAAAAATTAGTGTTTGAATTTGACTCTTGAGTTTTTAATTGTACGCGAAATTTTTAATTTTAGAGTTCATGACTCTAGGGCTTTTAATTATACCCAAAATTTTATGTCCTCGTAACCTTAGAGGCCAGGGGTGTTAATGACCAGGAATTTAGATCTTCTGATTCTGGTAAAGTCTGAAATAACATGTCCGGTTAACTTTACGATCGGGAATAAAGCATCCGACTTTGACCATTTGACTGGATGACTTTATAAGAGAGGGCCCTTTTATTTCGGTGCTTATGAAGAGGACGTCTCATGTTCATTTAGGGACAATTATTCGGATTCGTAATCCTTATTTGCTTTTAAGCGTGAGCAAATTTAAGAATGATTTCGTTTCATTCGGACGTATATGAGAATATTTAGAAGGTGCAAAGTTTTGCTTCATTCCATTCCTTGAACGTACACAAGTGTTTACTACTTTGCATATACGACAATTTATAAAAAATGAACAAAAATAGATTGCAAGAGAACTATGGCCGGGCTGACATCTATTAGGTCTAGCCGGTTCCTTCTATTTTTTTCGGGGTTGATCTGGCAGCCCCTATTTCTTTTCTTTATTCCGGAGCCAATTTGGGCTATCTCCGATATGATGTCCTTGTGGACAATGTTTTTTTTTTATTATTCCAGATCCATCTCCAAATGCTTCCGGACTTATTGTTGTATTTGCCCTGCTTTGACGCGACATTCCCTAATGTGAACATTACGGTTCTTCAACTGAGTTGCTTTCCGGTGGCTAGCTCTGAAAATGCTCCTGCCTTCTGTCAGTCCGTGGTCATGACGGGTATGGTTCAAACTGGTGTCTTGAATGCCTCAAATCAAAGTTCAGTTGAACTTGATTCCAGGTCGTCGAAGATGTCGATATATTTACCTAATCATCTTCTACGCGAATCTTCGATTTATACCGATTGTGAACATTTTCCAACATTGTTGCCTGGAACTCTAAAAAAATTTCCTTGAGTTTTCGTGAAGCATCTGAACTCAAAGGGTTGAGACCATAGTGAAAGCCTCAGCTTCCCATATCCGGAACTATAGGCAGCAACATCCTTTCCTTCTAGAACCGGGTGACAAAGTCACGAAGCAACTCGGTCTCCCCTTGCGTTATGCGAAAGATGTCTGCCTTTCGCATTCGCACCTTCCGGGCTCCAGCATCTGCCTTGATAAACATATTTGTGAGCATAGCAAATGAATCAATAAAGTGTTCAGGCAAAAGAGAATACCAAGTTAAAGCCTCTTTAGCCAATGTCTCGCCGAATTTCTTGATAAAGACCGATTCGATCTCATTCTGGTTTAGGTCATTTCCCTTGACAACCATGGTGTAAGGCGTTATGTGCTCCTGCGGATTTATCGTCCCGCTATACTTGGGGATGTCAAGCATCTTGAACCTCTTTGGGATCAACTTCGGGGCAGCTTCTGGTTTGTAAGCTAACAAAGCGTACTTTTTTGCATCCGGACCCTCAAGGACCGGTGGAGCCCCCCGGATTCGATCCATATAGGCTTGAAGCTCCTTAGCGTTCTTTTCCGCTTCCTTAGCGCTTTTGTTCACCTTATCAGTGATGTCTTTCATAAATTGCAAGACTTGTGACCGTAAGGAATCATCTGGGACGGACTCGCTCCCGAATGCGTCTTTAATCCCAACGGTTCTACCCTCCATTCGGTCTCTACTGGCTGTATTTTTTTCGACAGTTGGTGTCGGAGGAGTCCCCCGAGCCTTCTGACAGCGGAGTTTGGATTGCTAGAAAGTGCTGAGATAATTTGCCACATGAATTTTATCTCATCCATCATTGACCGATGCTGCTCCCTCACGATCTGCATTGCTTCTTGGGGGGTTTCATCAGTAGGCGTTATTTGCTCTATAATATGTTGATTTAGACCGTTTCCGGGGGCAGTTGCTTCATCATTGTTCTCGATAGTGAGATAAGTTTTGTTATCAGCAGCGTTTGTCATATCTGAAATATATGTTCCAACAAAAAAGACTTAAAGAGAATTAATATAAGAAAGTGAGTCACAATGATACCACGATTGTCCTGGCCCCACGGCCGGCGCCAAACTGTTTACACGAAAAATAGCTACAATTGAATTTGTTTACGTGGTCAAGGACACATGGATCAATGTAACCAACATTATGAAATAGCAAGTAATAATTAACAAGACAAATGAAAGTAGTGTAGCTAGTTGTGTAGTCTGGACCTTGGAGAGGCTTTGAGCTAGAGTTTCCGGGCGGTGAATCACTATAAACACCACGGATTAAGCAAGAAAGAGCAAATGCTAAGAATAATATGAATACTCTGTATTGTTGTATAATGTTTCAGATGTCTTACAATAGAATGAGTTACTTTATTTATATTAGAGCTATGGGGTATAGATTCCATGAATCGTACCCCCTCAATTACCAATATTAATGTTGCAATAAAAGACAGTTAAGAGTAATAAATCCTAATAAAGACTAATAAAGGCTGGAGGAAACTTGGGGTCTTCTGTAACGGTTGTGCACTGAATGGCGTTTGATTGGTAAGTTGGCACGCTCCTCCGAATCCTTTGTAGTTTCTGCCTCCGGAAGCGGGTTACCAAATTACTTATCCGGAGCTTTATATGCTTTCCCAGAACCCCTCGTTCGCTGACTCAGATATGACATGTCGCCATCACCACGTGTCACCTTTTGATACGTCCACTGGCAGTATACGATTTTTACAGTATATACATTCGCGTTTTTTGTAGAAAATAAGTCTTGGATAGTAGTGTACAGCTTTTTCGATGTTAAAAAATAGTTTCTGCCCAAAATCGCTTTTGAAAAAAATACACTTAGAAACACTTTTTAAGAGCTTGGCCAAACACAAATTACTGTTCAAAAGTGCTTTTTAAATTAATTGGCCAAACACAAATTATTTTTCGTCAAAAGTACTTTTAAAAAAACACTTTTCAAAATAAATAATTTTAAAAGCTTGGTCAAACAGGCTATTAGTTTCAAAACCTGTTTTAATTATGAGAGGTATACTCGATCTAGTTGTCTCCAAAATGATGGTTTCACACGTCAAATACACAAAGGGTCACTAACGAATAAGCCAACTTCAAGACATGTCCCATTTGGAGATTCCCAAAATCTTTGGTTGTCTCACTATTATTACTCGCTCACAAGTCCTAGTTTTGGAGAAATCGTCAAGCTTCATCTCACCTTAATTTACTCTTTTCTCCCTACTCCTTTTCTTCTTCACACGTCTCTTGCCTTGCGGTCATTTTTTTGCACACATTATAATTTAAAAAAAATTCACTTCTTCTCGAATCAAAAGCTAAAGATTATATTTCTAAAGAACTAATCAACATATAATGAATACAACAACAACATACCTAGTGAAATCTCACAAAGTGGGGACTGTGGAGGTAGAGTGTACGCAGACCTTTTCCCTACCTTAGGAGGTGGGGAGGTTGTCCGATAGACCCTCCGCACAAGAACAAGGAATTCAATCGGTATAAAAAATCATGGCTATAGACTCCCTGTATTTTAAAATTGAACACTTACACCCATGTATTATGAAAATTTCTACACCTACGACTTCTTTGTTAGATTACTTTATTTATTTATTTATAAACTGATAGCGCATATTTGCATCCCCCAATTTGATAAGAAAGGGAGTTGGGGTAATGTGGGAATTGTATATCTGAGATTCTAGATATGGAGGGACCCCAAATATTGACAACTGAAGAAGCTGGATTGCGTAGGAAGAAGGGAAACTAGAAACTAATATTTCTTGAACTTGTCAAATTTCAACAAAAAATAAAAGAAATGGTAGAAATTAGAGAAAAAAAATAATATTACAAAAAAAAAAAAAAAGGAAAAGGAGGAGATTCCCACAAGCAAATGGCCTTAGCCAACTTGGGTTAAATGCTTTCGTAAGCCGAATTGCGGTTGTGGGTTTCCATTTTCTCTCTCAACTCTTTCTTTTTTCTATTTTTTTAATTAAAATATTCCCTTTTTTTGGGCTGAGAGTCAAAATAAGAGTTTGCGTGTGAGTGTCGCAAAGGATATCATCAAGAAAGAAAGAAAGAAACGTCAAAAGTTGCAATTATTGTCTTTCCAGAAAAAATATGTTGTCCGCTTTAACATGTCTTTGTGCTATTTTTAGTCTAACAAAGTCCTCTCCAAGCACATCACCTTCTTCCTTCCACCTTCCCTCTCCTAACACCTTAATTCATTGTTTATATTAGCGGGCAGGTTAATGTTGTGTGATTTTGGTTGTTTATCGCGAAAAGCTCGTTTAATGCTAAATTTAAGAGGTTAAAAGTGTGGTATGATTTTAAGTTAATGCCTTGTCTATGTAAAATGTGCTTTCCTGTGGTTTTAGAACACAAATAATGTGTCTTTCACTTTGATATGATTTGACAAACTTGTTTGTATATTGGCATAGTTGTCTTTCGGTGATTTGAGCAATTTTCACCTTAAAGTTACTTTTTAGGATAGTTATAAGGCTCAACGTTTGTTTTTTACGTGGTAGTAGAGTCATATACATTGTTATTCTTGATTTACTAATGCTTTTTATTTCTATGTTTACCGTTACTTATGTTCAAAAAAATGTTGTTCTAACCTATTTTTTTTCGTTTTCAAATTTATAATGTTTTTGGTAAGCCTAAATCGAGCTTAATTATTTTTTTGTTATATGATTTTTAAACACTCAAAAAATTCAAATTTTTTTATGCCAATCCAAACTTACTCGAGGTTCGAATTATCCAGATGTTTTTGGACGTGAGGGTGAGTTGTTATATGATTTTGGATAATCTTTACCTTTTTTGGGCTAACTTTCGAGGTTCGAATTATATCTAGGGTGTCAAATGGGTGGATTAGGCTGAATTTGGATGAATCAAAATATGTTGATCAATGGAGCAGGTCGATCATTAGCACGCCAAAATGATTACTTGGGTTGAGACAGACTAGTCAAGATGAGCTAACTAATGGATCATAATCCAACCCCCAACTCTTCTCAAGTTTTAATTTCTTTGTTTGTTTTATTATAATTCATTTTTAATTAAAATAAATAATAAACTTTTTATTATTATTATTACTATACAGACCATATCAAACAAAGAAAAAATTCTTTTTAAAATTTTGACAAGATTTCTCATAAGTCAATTTGACCCACATATTTAGTCGAAATCAGTGGCGGAGCCAGAATTTTCACTAAGGGGTGTCAAAATATAAAGTAAGAATTAATGCGGAAAGCAGTTGTCAATATGTAATATATATACATAAGAATAAAAAATTTACCTAACCACATAGTGTACTTTTTTGACGAAGGGGTGTCCCCTCAACTATATGTGGCTCCGCCACTGGTCGAAATCAGCCTAACTTTTAGATGAACCGAAATGGGTTGAGTTAATAAATGAATTAATTAACCTAAACATGGAGGATCGTATTTTCATGAACTAATTTTCTTATCCCTCCGTTTTAAGTGATTTCTAGCCTTTTAAATTTTGTCCAAAATAAGTAGAGTACGAGTAATATTTTAAGAAACTAGAAAGGAGTAATATGGTTAATCCAAATTACCCTTATCTAATAAATGATTGAACAAATTTCTAATAAATCTCTCAAAGATAAAGTGTCTTTTAGTCAAATATTTCACTTAATTGATATTATTAATTGATTTTCTTAATCGGTGTGTCAATCCCTTAAATGGGAGGAGGTAGTATTAGATTTGAGGACGTAAAGACGTCTTTTTTTAAGTATAATTAGTCTAGCAATTCAAATTGTTAAGCTTAACAATCTGAACTTGGTATAATCTAATTAAATTACAGGTCTTCTTTGATATTTAAGGAATCGTAGAAATGGTTACAACTACTGATATACGGGTAAGTAGAGTAAAATTCTAACACATAGCAAATGACCAGATTAAGGACGAATAGTGTTTGCCGTAAGATTTCAAAAAAGAATTGCCAACCACTTACTATTAAAAAAATAATGGCAGCAATATCAACATCCTACATTCTTAGTGTTTTATCTTAAAATAAAGAAGTAATATACTGATTGTCCACTAATTAAGTTAGAAATGGATGCTACTTGGGGGAAATAATTAAGTAAAAAGATCATACAAGTAAAAGCGAAAATGATGTTGAACAAGGAAAGCGCTTTGTATTTGTCAATCATTTATGCATTATATCCTCTTTTTTCTCCTCATTCCATCATTACTTTTTGTTCCAACTTTCAAATGCTGTCTTTATAAACATCATGGTTCATGAGTATCATTTCCATGTCAATGGTTTCACTAACAAGCAACCATGGACTTTCTTAAGAGATATCATATATATACATTGAGTATCAAACATCCTAAAACAATTTAATCTTATTAGTTTAGCCCCTAAATCTCATCTTCTTATTATGCATGTAAATACTTACAAGAAAAAATATATATACTATTTTTAATAAGTTTGCGTAGAAATTAATTGATCATTCATCACTGGAAGACATTAATATTGCTATACGTAGACATTTATGTGGTTAAGTAAAATCATATTTTAAGAGGATTTCTAGAAAGAGGCATAAAATGTCAAAAGTGGCAATGAAATTCAAAGTTGACCATGAAATTCATTGTTGTGGACAGACATTATGCCTTTTAAGGTTTATAGCTCGATTCATATCATTTGGAATATTAAGAGCTACTTTTCTTTGTTTTAACGCTATTTCTATTGATTGTTGACTAGCAATACAAAGAACTCTTTTAGTGTGAGGTAAATATATATTTTCTACTAAATAAATAATTCAAGGATAAAGTTGAGACGTTTTCTTCATTTATCGGTGATTCAAGTTTTGAGAATACTATCAAATGTAATTATGTAAGTAAGACAATATCCATATAAGATGTTTGAGTATTGAGGAGAGCAGATTTCTTGGAAGAAATGTTGATTAACTCAGACACATATGCTAACAGAACAAGGAAAGGTTTTCATTGCACAATTTTCGTTTCTTCATATATCGATCGGTTATGTACCAAAAGAAATATATCGATCGGTTCCCAGTTATAATTAGGAAATGAATGATTAGACCCTCATATTCCCAAGTAAAAGAAAATCAAATCAAAAAGAGAATGTCTTGAATCTCATTAACATGTTTATCAGTCTAGTTTTAGATATCAACTTGATTGTTAAGCTTTGTTAAAAAAGTTAAAGTAATATGTAAATATAGAAAATTATTCTTGAATATCAAGCTTGCATCCAGAGACGAATTTAGGAATTTAAGTGACTGCAACATATCATATGCATTTACTTATTTCTGTGAACATAGATGTAAACTAAAATAAAAGATTTCCAACTTTGTATATATAATTCTAGCCAAAGTGGTTGTGTTCCCACTCACTTGTAAAGAAGTGGATCGCCCATGCTTTCACCCGGCCTGTACCACAAACACAGAGATATTTTATGTAGAATATATGATGTATTTTATGTGAACCGATGTTATTAGTCATGGCTAGTGAGTTGAGTTATCACATTTTGTGAAAGAATATGTTCATGATATTACTTAACGTGTACCACAAAATCATACATCTTCAATATTATATACGATGTTAATTAAGTTGAGTATCTTCAAACAATATGTTTAGCATTCAACATCTATGAGCTCTTTATGTAATAAAAAGAGACCTGGCGCTTGATGTAACCAAAGTTTTTTGAAATTTATGATTACCACAACTGAAAATATTCACGGAAAAGATGATTTCCCCTTAAATTTACAAGTAAAAGAAACTTGTAAATAATAATTGGATATTAGCCTGTTGTTCTTTTCCCTCTTTGTTGAACCGTAGTATGTTCCCTTAAATGGATGCTTGTGCGAATTAGAAAGTGTAAGGTATCGTACGTACGTTAGCAAAATGCGTACTATTTTTCTTATAAGAAGTTGAAACAAACATACCCGAAACAACTAATCCACAAGCCAAGTTAAAGGACGGCATTTCGTACTTTAATAGAAGTGTGAAATCTCAAAGCCCACAATATGAAGAAACTTCCTCAAAAAGCAAAGAAGAAAATATAGGCATCTTTGGGCATGTGAAATAAAACTAGTAATCCTTCCGTCCCAAAAAGATTATCTTATTTTCTTTATTAGTTTATCAAAAGATTGACACATTTCTATATTTATAAATAATTTAATTGTATGAGATGATTGACAGTTACACAAATATGTAAGGCTTGCTTTGGACCACACATTTCAAAAGTTTTCGTTTATTTCTTAAACTCCGTGTCAAGTCAAACTAAGACAATCTTTTTGGGACGGAGGGAGTTCTGCTTAACATATTCGCACCAAAAGATAGAATGCCAAAAAGGAACGCATCTTTGCCTCATTCTTCCCAACTTGCTTTCTTAAAGGTTCATCCATCCAAACAAAACAAAGTTAAGTCTTTTTCCTGACTTTAATTGGTGTACTGTGACTTTGAAAAAAATGGATGTTTCTCTGAAAATGGGAGTCTTCTTTTCTTTTGGCATTTTAAGTTGATTTTGTCTTTCGTGGGCACAACGTGTTATCTTTCATCCAATTGGTATACAAAGTTTATCGTGTGTATCAAATTTGTTTATGTAGAGTTTGGCGTTTAACTAACAACACTAGCACTATTCAAGATTAATTCAACAAATAATTAAATAAAACACATTTTTCGTGTTCATTGAACTGTTATAGACTGGCTAGGTAAAAAGTAGAAAAGTAGAATGCTGGTCGACCTAAATTCATCTAAGATTTGTTTATAGATGAACTGATCGGATTTGAATTTTGATGTGGATCCAGTATATATATATAAACAGTGGTATGCACCCTTTATCTTTGTAGTCGCACTATATATATATATAGAAAGAGTATTTATATGAATTAAGAGGAGTATCATCCCCTTTAAATTTGAACCCATGTTTTCAATATTGATTATTTCTACGACCAAAATTCAAGGTTACGAACCAACCCCCCCCCCCCCCACCCAACAAACAAACAAAAAAAAAAAAAAAAAACAGCTAGAAAGGGCTTTAGACTACCATATGAATCTACCCTCTAGGCCCAATAATAATTAAGATGAAATCCAAGAACGATTTAAGCACCGAAAAAAATAATTATGCTACCATTTAGATTTTGTTCGTACTTTAAAAGTTGTAAAAATATAACCCTCGAGAGTTGAGACAGATAAGACATTAGACTATCATCTAATATCTACAAGTTTTAAACCATAGTCTAACGTTTGTTCATAAATTTTTTAATTTATCCAAAAATATTATTTAGATCATAATCTAAAAGGTACAACAATTGCAAGAAAAATAAAATAAAAAAATATTTTCTAAACAGTTGTTTCAAATAAGGACAATGGCGAAAAACTCTGCCCAAAAACTAGGCCCTTTTCTCTATTCCTTTCCTTATTTGAACACCAGGGTGGCCCATAAGCAGGAAGGATAATGTTGGGCTCTTCTTCCTACTGAAATGAACAAGAGAAAGATTACAAAAATGCTCATGTGGAGCATATTATTTAGAGCCTGTTTGGATGGACTTATTTTAAATTTTTGGCTTTTAAGCTCTTTTCTATTTTTTGTCGTGTTTGAGAAAGATAAAAAGTACTTATAAGCACTTACTTTTAGGCCAAAAAAGTACAAAATTAACCCATCAATAGACTTTTGGCTTTTAGCTTATAAGCTATTTTTAAAAAGTCAATCCAAACACCCTCTCTATTTTTAAAAAGTCAATCCAAACACTCTCATACTTGTTGTTGCCTCCTGTCTTACAATTTAAAACAACCATAAAACTTTCGAGCTCCATGAAGATAGAGCGGGTTGGAAGGGAAGAAGAATCTAGGGAGTTTTAGCCATGAAAATAGGCATTTTACTTTTCCAGAAAATCCTTTGAAGAACTAGACCATTCACTCAACATTTCGAAACTAAATAAGTAGTATGAGAACAAAAGGAAAATGTTTGAATCCAAAATAATTAATTTACCATTACATGTGAAATTAGAGTGCTTTGCTTTTTGAGAAAGAAAGAGTTGCGACCGTAAGTTCTAAGCTTCTCAACTAAATCGTTTTCACAATATACTAATCGTATATCGATATGTTGTGTAGTATCCCATAATTACTGTTGAATATGATATGTTATGATTACCAATATCTTAAATGATGTTCACAACATATTAAATATGTTGTGTAGTATATCATGATATACTATTGAACCATGGGATAATATAGTTATTGGAATATTAAAAGATATTCACAATATACAAGTATATTGTATAGTATACCATGATTACTTTTAATTCGTGGTATACTGCGATTATTGGTATGTTAAAAATTTACACTATATCGAGTATATTGTCTGATATACCATTAATACTATCGAATAATAGTATATTGTAAATACTGATATTTTAATGATATTCATACACCAAGTATATATCCATGTTTTATAATATTCACGACGTACTTACTATTCCTGCAGAAGAGGTACTGATAAATAGAGGAGTTAATATACTCTATGGGTTAGATGAGTGCACTGTTATTATATAAAAGGAAGGCCAATATGAGAGTGCAATCCAACACAAGCCTCTTAGGTTGTTCAGAAGATTTTGAAGATGAAGCTACACTTACAAGAAGTTGGTTTACAAGTGAGTGACCTGTCAAACATGCCGAGTTGCTCAATTAGGAAGATATATGTCTTGTTGGGGGACAATATTTCAAAAGTCCAGTGGAGTAGGATTAATTGTAACAATCTCGGATCCCCTAAGAGGATTTTTATATTCAGATTGGCTACCCTTAGGAGACTACATACAAAAGACAGACTGCTAAAATGGGGTGTAGTTGATGAACAACAGCGTGTGTTATGCAGCAGAGAGAATGACACTATTGAACACCTCTTCTTTAGATGTGCTTACTCTTGTGAAATCTGGAATAGGCTACTTCAATGGCAAGGCATCAATAGGATGTCCATGAACCGGCAGGATGAACTGAACTAGATGTCCACTCATGCCAATGGTCATGGTCCAACAACTACCATTCTCAGGATGAGCCTTGTTGCAGCAGTGTATCAGGTATGGATCGAGAGGAATTAGAATACTTTTCAAACCAAACTATGTGAACCTAAGGTGGTGGTCAGGAGAATTGTGCAGGATATATTTCACAGAGGATCACTCAATAAGAAGCTTGCAAGAAAATTAGCTGCTCTTAACCTCTACCAATAGTTAGCTATAGTTTTCTACCAGCACTGAGGAGATTATGATGACATCGTTGTCTGTTTTGCCCCTGTGAGGTTGCCATACCATCACAACTTTTTTAGACTCTCGTACACTTTGCTACTTTGGTAATAAAAATGTTAGTTTAATTGCCAAAAAAAATAATTGAATCAAATGTTATTGCTGTGCAATTCCTTAACAGGAGACAGTGACACATATTTCTATAACCTCTCCTATAGCTATAAAATTATGTAGAATGTTTGCATATTTTACAGGATCACACACTAGAGGAAATCATCTTGTCCAGATGATTATTAGTTAGTGGAAAGCACCTTGCAAACTAATATTAGCTACAGTACTAGCTATTATCAGATGCATACTATGAGAAAGGAGAAATACCATCAAACATTGAAGGAAAGTGAGCATATCCAATGTACAACAACAGTTACTAGAACCATTGAGAACATACTTCCTAAGACTCAAGCTGAAATGAGGATATGTATCTTTATTGATCATACATTTGGAAAAATTCAAACTAATAATGAAGAACAAACTTGTTAGCTGGACACATCCACCATTGAGGCAACTCAAATGTAACACTGATGGAGCTAGCAGAGAAAATTCAGGAAAAAGTTCAAATGGTTTTTGTATAAGAAATCACTGGGGAAATTGAATATATACACAGGTTAAGGAGATAAATGGAAAATAAATGTAAAAGCTGATGCAATTACCATACAAGAATTCATTTATCACTGTGTGTCTTTTGGAATAGAGCCCATTATACTAGAAACAAATTCACATGTCGTAAAGAATATTCTGGAGGAAGCTTGGGAAACACCAAACATATAGTCATTGTAGTTGAAGATTTAATGTCAGTGGTATTAGCAAAGGTTTGGAAAGGAACTTCTAGATATGAGTGATTATATCTAATTGGCTGCCATTTTCCTTGCAAAGACAACTTCCACCCAATTCTTGATCCTATGCTTCTTAGTTGGTGATCCAATGTTGGTCTTTGGTGCAAATACATGAGCATGCACATTCAATTACTTTTCAGGTGCATAATTATTAAATTGTTTTCCAGTGTTAGCTACAAAATCACCAACTAGCACTTCTTTCACTTGATTGTTCTCAGGTAAATCATTCTCTAAAATTGCAAATTTACTTGATGTTTGAATTTGAGCACCTACTCGTGTACCAACTGTTAATTTCTTACCAGTCACTCCTTGTCTCCCTTTGCCAGAATCCTCAACCAGATGTTGTTAGTCAATTAAGTTAAACTGATGCTTTTTTTTTTTTTTTGCCACTACCTATTACCTTATACCTTGCTTACTATCTTGCCACTGAATAAGATCTTACTCGAGCATTCTTAGCAATTTTGTCTTTTTCAATAACCAACTGTTTTGTCACATATACCTGCATTGTCCCCTTAATCATCGGTGGTTCCATTTTTCACATTATAATCATTTTTATCTTGATTAATAGGAATCAACTCTTGATGCAATATTTTACAACCTTCCTCATTATGTCCTTGCAAACAATAATGTTTGTAATACTTTGACATATAATCATATTTAATTTTAGTTCATTTAGCTAGTTGTTCACCCGTGACAGAGTTTACATACTGAATTTGGACGCTATTAGAAATTCTGCAACAAGTCTACCTTCACCTTCATCCTAGCACAACTAGGTTTAGTTTAATTCTGATTAGCCATATCAATATGAAGAGACTTCCCTACAGTTGCTTCCATCAAGAACAAGAACCCTATCACAAAAAAATTAGAATCGCTAACCTAGGAAAATATACCTATGCAATCACAATTAATGTTTCTTCCTCTAGATTGAACTAGGGATTTCATATATGTCACATCCGATGATATACATTTATTGACTTGATGTAGTATGCTGACTTTACCAACATGTGTACATAAAATTCCAGTAGACTCAAACGAATAAGAACATTGATTACATAAGAATCCCACTTGACATTCACCTTGATCTCGCATTGCATAGAGATTGCCTTGCGTAATTCTGGTAAGTTTGGCAAAATATATGAGAATTTGTATAAAATTCAACATTCCAAGTGTAGTATTTGATTATTATTTTACAATCCCACATAAATAAAATATGTATAACTTATGAGTTAATTATTGTATTACTTTATGTGGGGTAGAAGACGACATAACTAATACTGAGATTAGTAACACATGGAGAAAAATACTAAAATGATAAATTTACCCTTTGGAGAGCAAGAATGGAGATATTGCTCACTGCTAGACTCCTCCTCTTCTCAATCTATTAGAGACAAAATTAGTAAATGAAAAATATTTCTCCCGAAATTCCAAATGTATAATTGTAGACAAATATTTATTTTAAAACTTATATAATGTATATTAATTTGTAATATAGCAAATCAAACATCCGAAGGAATATTTTATGCATTGTAATCCGTGCATTACTTATTCTTGCATAACTAAACCTTGCATATTGAATCCCTATATTATAATATCTGCATAACTCCAATCAACAACCAAACAACCCCTAAAGAACAATATTGTGGATGTTGTTATAAAGTGAGAAAGATAGATCCTTAATTTACAGAAGCCCAAAACATCTTTCTCCAAGAAAAGATTAGTTTTCCTTGTAGAAAAAAAACATATATGGTAAATAGTTGCCCTTCCTTTAAAATAAATCCAAACAAAATATGAAAACCAAGGCAAACAATAACCGGAATAGCTATGCTAAAAACATTTTTTTCGTTGGTAAAAGAACATTAAAATTTGAACTAGTACTATTCGAATAATCTTATGTCGACCGTTTAAAAGACACTAGCACTAATTAGAAGTGGTTGTTTTCCGTGGTTTATTATTGTATTGTTTCTTATTTTAAAATTATGTTGTATGGTATCTTAAATCCGTTATAATTTCATAGTTATATAATCATGTAGGGGATCCAAATGTTTCTCCAGTGGTACCCTATATAGTTTACACGTGTCTCATTATTAATCTAATGGACCAGATTCATTTTGTTAACTAACGAATACTAACCATAGTTGCCAACAGTTTTCTATCCTCTCCCTTCCTCTTTTCTTTCACCACCATAGTTTAGAGCAATTAGATGCAACGGTTAGTTGTGTAAACCAAATCTGGAAAACTAAAAATTCATAATATTCCCTAATTCTGTGAAGTTCATCATGTGCAGGAAGAATCTCAAAGAGGAATGTTGAAATGGAGAGAGTAGCCTCAATTGAAGATAGTAGGAGTAATTATAAGAACAACAAGAGAAAAAAACCCAAGAAAAAAGTCAGTGAAGTCTATACATAGTACTTGAATAGGCTCTCCATGCTTAGAGTTCTGAAATTTTATAACTCTTTAAGTGCAATGGTGAATTTTGTTCTGGTCTTCTTATTGAGAGACTTGGATGAAATGTATTTTCCTCTTGTTCTTGGTCCGATAATAGTGGTAAAAAAAAGAAAAAAGAATGATTTTGTTGTTTTAGCAATCTGGATCTTCTTGTTCTGTTTTTGGAGAGATTGGACTGGTAATAAAGGATTTTGCTTGTAGTGAAAAAAAAAAAAAAGACCGGAAGTGAGAGAGCAAGGGTAACCATGGTTAATATTCTTTAGTTATCAAAATGAATCTGGTCCATTAGATTAATAATGGGACTTGTGTAAACTATATTGGGCCACTGGAGAAACTGGAGAAGATCCAAATCCAATTTTTATAACAATGAATTTAATGATTTTTGTGTGGTTACGTATTTTATTTTTCCATTATACCCCACCTCACCCACTCACCGTCCATGGCACCCACACAACCCCTACAACCACCCACCCCCTTGATCACACCAAAAACCCCTACCCCACCACCACGCACCGCCTCCATCACACCCAAAGCCCCCACCCCGCCAAACCCCACCCTCTGCCACCAACCCCTCCACCCACCATCTACATATTTTTTTAAGTTTTTATTTTATGCTTTATCTTAATTTTATTAATGTATAAACTAGTTTGTAATTAAGGGTTATGGTATTTTAGTAAACTTACATGCTATTGTACAGTACCATATAAACGATACAGTTTATCCAAACATTGTATTCATTTTTACAATACAATACGATATTATACAATACGATAATGTCTCTATTTGAATGTTCGTTACCAGTGGTTTCATAATGTATATTATCGTATTTTATTGTACAGTAAAAATGAATACAATGCTTGGATAGACTAGGATAGATTGTATCATTTGTTGTGATTTAGTAACATTTTTAATGTTTGATTTGACTTTATGAGACTGTATAATAACATGTAAGTTTACAAAAATAGGTCGGCAGTTGTTGGGTGGGTGATGGGGGTGGTGGAGGGGTGGGTAATTGTGGGGTGGTGGTGAGGGATAGTGGATGGGGGTATAATGTAGAAATGAAATACGTAACCATACAAAATCACCAAATTCATGGTTACAAAAATTAAGTTTTTCCATGATTATATACCCACAAAATTATAACGAATTTACAACATCATACAACATAATTTAAAAAACGGAAAAGGGCCTAAAATACCCTTAAACTATTAGATTTGGTGCAAAAATATTCTTCATCCACCTTTGGGGCCTAAAATACCTCTGATGTTAATCTTTGGGGCCTAAAATACCTCTGATATTAATCTTTGGGCCCTAAAATACCCTTATTTTTAACGGACCCATTTCATTAGCGGAAAAGGGCCTAAAATACTAATTATAATTATTTCAATAACTACTCCCTCCAGATAAAAAAAAGTGTCCACTTAACCTTTTTTTCTTGGGTAAAAAAAGTGTCCACTTATTAAATCAAGAAACAATTAACCTTATCTTTCTAGATTTGCACCTATTAAATATAATGTGATCAAATCCCAATAACCATTTAATTAGGGGTAGTTTAGTCAATTTACATTTTCTTTTCTTGCAGTGAGTAGTTTCTTAGGGTGTCATAAATGGCTAAGTGGACTCTTTTTTTATCCGGAGGGAATATAATTTTACTTTAATTTTAAATATTCAATTTGTTATGCATGATACTTTTTTGGTCTTAACTTGAATGTCTTCTTTGTTTGTCGATTATTAATTCACGTTATCTTTTATGCAGAATTTTAATTTAGAAGTATAACTTAAATATTTAGCGAGTTAACGTGAAGGATTCAAGCGCTGCACTAGCTGATCTATATATAATCAAATAAACATTAAATTAGTTTCATAATTTTTATGAAAAAATATCCAATAACATTTCACTTTTACTTTAAAGATATTAAGAAAAGTATGACCGAATAATTGACTTAAGAAAGACAAGCAGAATATTTAATTTGGAAGGGCTATTGCACATTGAAACCGTACAATAAACTATCACATACCAAATAATTAGATATCATATGAATTTCTGGATCATTATTATCTTTACACTTGTCAAATTAGGATTTTAAGAGCTTAAACTAATTAACCGACAATTACGAACAAAAAAGAATTAATCACTAACATATGATTAATATAAATCCACATCCTTCCAAACCAGCTAACTAACAGATTAATAAAATTAAATCAAACCTAATATATTTATTTTGAAGTTTCCATAGTTTACGTGACCATAGCACCACAGATCTTTATTGTTCAGATTTTTTTCTTTTTTCTTTTTGTAGTCCAACTCGCAAGATGCTTTCATTTTATATGTTTTTTTGAACAATAAATTGGTGGATGTCTGTGTGGTGTCAATTAACCAACAAATATAGTACAACCAAACTGTTTTCATACATTAAAATCTGGATTTGTACGAAGATTGTATAAGAGTTAAATTAAATTCAGATACATTAATATAGTATAAACTATAAAGTATTTTTATACAATCAATGTGTCATACTTTTTTATAGCTAATAGGTAACTTATTTGATTTTTAGGTTTGTTATTGAAATAATTATAATTAGTAATAATTATAATTAGTATTTTAGGCCCTTTCAGTAAATGAAATCACGAGTCCGTTAAAAATAAGAATATTTTAGGCTCCAAAGATTAACATCGTGATATTTTACTCTCCGAAGGTGGAAGATATTTTTCACCAAATCTAAGAATATTTTAGGTCCTTTTCCGTTTAAAAAATAATAGAAACAAACATGATTTCGTAAAAATAATACAATAATGAACCACGGGAAACAACCATCCAAAACAAGGGGTTAAAAGGAAGCTGAATTGAATTTTCCAATTGTAAGTAGAAATTAAACCCAGTGACCGGGGGTCGATTCCCAAATAGGCACCTTTACCAGGAAACAATGGAGGAGGAATACAAATCCCTTCAAATCATCCAAAACTCCCCAAATTCTCGGGTCTACCACTTATACCTAAACCGACCCAACCACGTCAACGCACTATCCCAAGACTTCTTCACTGAATTCCCCAGAGCCCTCACCACACTCGATCAAAACCCCGATGTCGGCGTCATAATCCTAGCCGGCTCCGGCAAGCACTTCTGTTCCGGCATCGACTTCCAAACCCTAGCCGATGGCTTCAAGGAAACCGACGGCACGGATTGCGGCCGGAAAGTGGAGAGGCTGAGGCGACATATCAAGTTCCTGCAAGAGGCTATTACTGCCTTAGAGTGTTGCCGTAAACCGGTGATTGCGAGTGTACATGGCGCGTGTATTGGTGGTGCTATTGATATAATTACTGCTTGTGATATTAGGTTTTGTTCTTCTGATGCTTTTTTCTCTGTCAAAGAGGTGGATTTAGCTATTCCCGCTGATTTAGGGACGCTTCAGAGGCTTCCCAGTATTGTAGGTATACGTCTCAAATCAGCTGATTTAATAAATAATCGGGTTTAGTAAACATTGTTTTGCACGGATTGTCCTTCTTTTGGGGTGGTCTTTAATTTTTACCCTTTGCCTAATATGCTGAGATTTTGGATTCGAACCCAGCTCAGTAAAAAAAAAGACGGAATTTTGTAAGGTAGAAGTTTGGATTCGTAAGATAGAATTTTTTAGTAGGCGTTTGGCCATAAATACCAAACACATATTCACTTTTTTGGAATTGTTGAAGTTGGAGTTGGAGTTGGAGTTGTGTTTGACCATAGTTTTTGAAATTGTAGTTTTTGGTGAAATGTAGTTGAAAAAAGGGAAAAAAATTTGAAATTTTTCTTGTTTTGGTATTCCGGAATACAACTTCAAGTTGTATTCCGAATATTTATGGCCAAACGCCCAAAAGTAAAAAAGTGAAAAAAAATTTCGGAAAAAAGTGAATAATTTTTATGGCCAAACGGCACCTTAATTTTTGATTGAGCAGAGTTTCAAACCCAAAACTGATTTTTAGTGTTTGGCAAAAATTAAATACCACCAATTTGGTGGACAAAAATTAAAGACCACCCCCAAGGGCAATCTTGCAAATTGTCCTTTAATAAATGATGTCAAAAGTTAATTGGGCTAAAATGCGGGTCATAACCCAATCCACTCAATTCTTATTAAGTTTTAATTGCTTTGTTTGTTCTTTTATAATATTTTAGTACCTTATGAAATTATTATTTTTCTTTATAATAGCTATATATATAACATGTCAAATAAAAAAATTGAAAACATTTTCACAAGATTACTCACGAGTCAATTTGGGCTTGGGCTGAGCTGAAATGAGCTGAGCTAATAAATGGATGGTGTTGGGTGGGTTATGTTTTCATGGGCTAATTTTGGCACCTCTAATTGTAGGGTTTGGAAATGCGATGGAACTGGCTTTAACTGGGAGGAGGTTTAATGGTGATGAAGCTAAAAGTTTGGGATTGGTGTCTAGGGTTTTTAGTTCTAAGGAGGCTTTGGAGGAAGGTGTCAAAGTTGTTGCTGAGGGTAAGGCTGTCATTTCCCTTATTCTTCTTTTTTTCTACTCCCTCCGTTCAATTTTACTTTGTTCACTTTGGACTTTGCACGCTCCTTTTAAGATTTACTCCCCCCGTCCCATATTAGTTATCCACATCAATAAAAATATCCTTCCCAAAATACTTGTCAATTTCCTATTTTGTCCTTAACATTAGTTGTTTTTAAAAGTAACCAATAGAATGTAATTTATTGGAGAGATAAGGGTAATGTAGTAAAAATACATTTTTATTTATGGTTTGTGAACAAGTAATATTGGACTGAGAGAGTAATAATGAAGTATGCATTTTACCATAATACTCATATTAATTGGTGTAGAGTTTCAATAGACTTGAGAAATGATTTGAAAATGAGTAATTTAATGTTAAGGGAAAAAACAAGAAAAAATAAGTTTGCCTTTTTCTTGATATGCTGAAGTGGACAAGTAAAAGTAAAATTTATTTTTATTATAATGGACAAGTAATGAACGGAGGGAGTACTCCCTGTCCCAATTTGACCGTTTTACAATTTTTTTTTTTGTTTGTCCCAAAAAGAGTGTTTAGTAAGTTGACAATTCCAACATTATATTCCTTCCTTTCATTTTTACTTGTCCAGTATACTAAAAATAGAAGACTATTTTTACTTGTCCAGTCAGGGAAACCGAGAGATAATTTTACCATTTCATACCTATTTTACCCTTATTATTCTTTATTGGGTTGGAAACTTTGAGAGAATTGTTAGTGGCTACAATGCTACACAACTTTTAATGTTAATGTATATTTGATTGATTGCTTCTTAAGGGGTGTGCCAAGTCAAACATGGACAAGTAAATATGGACGGAGGGAGCACGTGACAAGTTTAAGACCACAAGATTTAAAGGACTACACATTGTTAATTTAAGACCACAAGATTCAAAAGTCTCCCTCTGTTTCTTAAACTCCGTGCCCAGTCAAATTGGGACGGAAGGAGTAGTAAAGTTCCATTTTTTTTAATTTACATCTTCACTTATATATTTCTTGGTTGAAAAACTAATACATTTTTCTTGTTCTATGTTGATGGCTAATTAAGTTATTTTAGAAGATTGTACACTAAGCAAGTTCTAGTGAAGTAGCATGTCAAGAAACAGCTTAGAATTTGAATTTAAGTGCATCATGATATCCTGTGAAAAGCTTTCATACTAAGTTTTGAAAGGATGTTATGAAATCTATAAAGTGAAAATCACAGAATACTTGGTAGACCATGTACCATTTAACATCTAGGCATCTAATGTAAATTTATTTTGCTTCTCAATAGTGATTGTATTATATGTTAACTAATGACTAGTGAGTATGAACTTTGGGTTGTCAGCTATTGAGTACTGACACTAGAAACCATCTATAATTTCATTACCTGAGGATTTTCAAGGCTATGGTGGGAGTTGCACTTTGCCCATCTTATCGCCTTCATGTAGAAATGGTGCTAAATCTCACTTGGCATTCATATTCCCTCCTCCGTGGCTTCTTCACATATAGGCCTTTTTTTTGTCCTCCATGCTTTAGAAGGACCTGATGGATGTTGGTGCAAAGCAATAAGGCAAAAATTATTGCTCATCTGAAGTTCTCTACTCTTTAATTGCTTCCCCCATCATGATAAACATAGCCACTTGACCATGAATTGATAATTCTTGACTCTTTCAACTTTACGAAAATTTATTAGCAAGATTTCATCTCTGGCTTGTTGGCATGATATATGAGCTGCTGTCCTGGAACTTTGGAGCAAATGTTAACGTAATAAGTACTCCAGCAGATGTTGGAATATTCCCTTCCATTAATTGAAGCATTTTTTTTACCTTTTATTAGCTTTGTTTATGCATGGATTTTATAGTCAGTGATAGGATTTTTATAAAACACTTTCATTTTATCGTCTCTTAATTTAGACTTCTTTTTGCCATTTTTCTTCTTGTACTCTAGTCTTGACTTATACAATATAAACATACATCTCTTACGGTTGAGGGCTTAAAGTAGTCCTTGACTTATACAATATAAACATGCATCTCTTACGGTTGAGGGCTTAAAGTAGTTTCTCACTATCCTAAAGGCATGACCTTAGGTTCTCTTCCTGCAAGTTGGAATGGTGTAGTTCTCTATGATCAGTATTTTGAATGTTTGAAGAGAGATACACGAAAAAGTGCCATCTTTTTCTTCATCAAAATAAATAAATAAATAAGTGCAATCTTTTCCGTTTCTCTTTATCTGTGGAGCTAATTCACTTCAGTTTTCTAGCATCTTACACATGCTAACTCCTTACGAGGACCTCGTGTTACCATCTATGTTACTTGTGCTCTGGTGTGGGTACCTAATATGGTTGCATCTAGAGCAGGGATACTTCATCACATAAATTTTAGGAGTCAGGGGTATGGATCGAGTGCAGATACAGGTGCTGGAGTGCAGCTAATAGATGTATATAAGTGTATATTTAGCCACACACATAGAGACACACACTGACATAAAACCAGGTTCAACCATAGTTTGAACCTATGCAGCACAGTGAAAGCATGCGTGTCTTGTTCCCTGCTAGAGGGAACCTGATTTTGAAGAACTATGTGACAAACCATATCTATGTCGATGGCTTATTATTCACGATATGTTTTGACTTGAATTCACATCTAAAGAACACAAAAAGTATGTATACATGCTGGAATTCTTAGGTCATAAAACTGTGTGCTCCCTCCATTCCAATTTTATGGTAAATTTCCTTTTCCGTCTCAAAAAGGATGAATCTTTTCTAAATTTGGAAACAATTTGACTTAAACTTCCCATTTTACCCATAATGACAATATTTTAGATGTTTAAGACCACAAGTTTCAAAAGCCTTATAGCCACACAAATCTTATGCATGTTTAACACTAGTTTTTTCAAAAGTCCTTCCTCCTTTGTTAACGTCCGTGCCCAGTCAAATAGGTTCACGTGAATTGAAATCGATAAATTAATTGTTATTTTGGCGGAGGCTCACTTTATATCAGTTTTAACTACTTATGATTAACTTCATCTTCCCCTCCTTCCCTGAGAGCCTTTTACAAGTTTATGAGTACAACTTACCAACTCTTATATAACATCAGGCGGGGATAAGCTTAAATGGAGTAATATGATAGTGATGATTTATATAGCTAACTCCAACTTACTTCATGTTGATGCATAGTTGTTGATTTTAGGGGTGTCAAATCGCCGGATTGGGCTGAAATTGGAGAGGTTAAAATGGGCTGAAGTAATAAATGGGCGGGTCATTTACTTGCGCTATAATGGGCTAAAGCCCGGATTGGGTCATAACCTGCCCAATTTGTAACCAACTTGTTTTGGGATTGAAGCATATTTATTGTTGTCGTAGTTTTTTTGTCCCCTCGAATTATTGTCATAAATGTGTAATATATTATATATTAAAATCATTTTAATCACGTATGTAAAACTGAAAAACCATAACCTGAAACAAGAAAATTGACAGCATATCAATCACACTCTTCGTGTTGTAATTGCACAATTTGCACTATAGTCCACCATACTAACAAGAAATTGATTCAATATGGGGATAATTAGCTGTCCCAAGTGACGACCAAAATACAGTCTTTCTTCAGGTCTTCAACATTCAACAATATCTCTAATACTTGGTATAGAAGTTAATAATTCATCAATATATTGTAGAAATAGTCCACACTCCTAAATATCTTCATATAGAAAAGAAAATATCAAATTACAAATTTTGAAGTAGTTTAGTTGATTTTCTGCCATGGATCGTGAGCACTAGGTACCGGTGAAAAATATTTGGGCAAAGCCTGGAAGGAGTTTAGCGAAGTGGTTAAATAGTGGGTTGAATTGGGCATAGGAACTTGGGCTAAGTTGGAGATTGTTTAAAATGGGTTATGATTAAACGGGTCAAAGGGTAGCCCATTATTAAATTATCTTGTGCCCAACCCATAAAATTCTGGGCGGGTCACTAATATTTGGGTCACATTTGACACCCAGTTGTTGTTGTACTACGTGTACAACTTGGCCCTCCATCTCTCTGTTGGGAAATAGGCAGTGGAACTTATGATTCACTTTCTCTATTTTATGTCGTGCTTGAGAGATGAGAGTCAATGCTGACACATATATGTTGAGGGGAGCGTCCCAGAGTGAAACGTTGAAAAAGGCATGTAGGTAAGGCTCGATCCAACATGTCTTCGATTATTTAACAAGTGTCAACCCGAAAACATTGACTTCTGATGATCCTTTCTTTTGTTATGTTGGTTTATCTTTGCCCAAGAAAGGAATTTGAAATTAACTTTTGCATGTTTTTGTGAGATAAAAATAGTA
>NC_081349.1:14610016-14737971 GCF_029784015.1 Lycium ferocissimum | reverse complement strand
CAAGGGATTTTGTGATATTGAAAATTTGGAGTTATGACTCTTGACACCAGGTTTGTGTTGAAACCCATTTTGAGGTATAAATAAATTTTAAACACAAGTAGAGTTACCATGATTATTTTTTGTCTGTTGCTCATGTTATGAACATTGTGCAATCCTATAAATAAAAAGAGTGGAAAACTAAGAACTAGGGAGTGTTTGATACGGAGGAAAATATTTTTCAGAAAATACTTTTTAATTCCTTCATGTTTTTTCTCCAGAAAAACAAATTTCTTAAAATAAAAAAAATGACTTCACCAGTGAAAAAGTAGAAAAAATAAGTTTTATAAATAGCATTTTAAGATCATTGCTGAAAGTTTTTATTGAAGCTGCAGTAAATTGCTTTTTACAACCAAAAAGAACTGATTTATTATGACATCATCCTTGAGCACAAATGCAAACAAACGACCATGAAACTGTAACTGAAGCACCTAAACTTGAGTTGCTTTCTTTTATGAAGTAAGGATTCAGAACGATAAAAATCACTTAATTATATTCTTAATCTTACAAGTTGACACACAAAATTGGTCAATTAGCGTAGCACCTTTTCACAGACGTATAACCCTTACGACAATTCGTACACTTTCTCCAGCCTATTACATTTTTGCAATCTGCATTAGTTTTGCAACGATCGAAACAACGCACATCTCGGAGTACAGTCTGCTCAATCACTTGTACAGCTTCTTCTAATAAAGGTAGATCTCGCAGAGCCATCACTCGAGTGCTTGAGGACCAAAATGAATCAACTGCATATATAACATTATTAATCAAATTATTAGTATATACAATACAGATAAACAATTATATTTTACAAAAAGAAGTTACTAAGAATTACTTACCAGCAAGTGAAACAAGGAGAATGCAAAAGAAGAAAGAGAGCTTGTTAGCCATGTTAACAGATTGCATTTTCTTGCTTAATGTAAGGTCACATATATATAGGCCTTTCAAATTGTTCAAATGTAAAAATATCTTTCATGAAATTTATATTATCCAATTCACTGCTAGGGTCCCATATCACATGTTCACTCTCTCTCTCTCTCCTGGCTGCTAATAAAAATGCATATGTATTCCCGCGGATCTGAATATTTCACACTGTAGAAATCATCATTACGCTATAATAATAAAAATATTTTTATTGGCAAGTATCTTCTTTCTCGTAGTGACAAATATATTGCACAATATTCTATTGATTATAGCACACTAGTTGCTCAAGTGAAGGACCGACTATAGTATATCAAAAGTTGTCAGCTCCATTAAAGCAGAGCCGCGGTACTCAAAATTGAAAATTTATGGATTTTGGATAACTTGTCTGAATTATTAAATTTATATTTAGTTATTTATGTATATTTAATAATTTTTTTATATAAATATAAAATCTAAATAAAAACTATTGAATTTGTCTGAACTCGTAGCTAATATTCTCCCTCCGCCCAAATCAAAGTTGAAATGGAAGAGCTTCAATCTGGAACTTACGCATGTAGAGTAAGTCATAAAATACATTATTTTAATGGCGGCTTTTCTTTTCATCACAAAGTTCTATTTTTAGTGGCGGCTTTGTTGTGAAGGCACTTTTTCTTCCCCTCCTAATACGGATGCTTTTATTTAATTAAGAAAGAATGGGGTGGATAAACCTAATTAAGAAGATTGAACTCAAGCTTTTATGTGTTCACTATTTAGTATTGTTATCATTAAAAAAAATATTAGTTCAAACGTGTTATTACTACTCTATCTTTTACAATTTTAGTATATTTTATATAAATTTATGATCCGCATAAAAATTAGGTTTAGATGAATCTTGTGGCGTAATACTCCACGTATTTCTATTTTAAATCACCAATCATAGTACCCATTGCATTGTGATTGCCGAATTCATGATGTGAATACTGGTTGTCCTATTTTACGTCTTGCTCTATTGATATTCAGTTGGAAGTACTACAATTCTCCTTGACAATATTTTTCTTCCAATGTGAAAACAAAGCAAAATGGATTCAGCTTTCGCACTCTTTTAAAATGTCTAGCTTCTTCTAATTGATTGGTGTGAACTTGTTTTTTGTAGCCCCAAAACGTCTCATGTTATAATTTTCGAGTGGTGACTATTAGTTATTTAACTGGGCAGATGACGTTGGAGTTATTCTCTTATTTGCCGTTGTTCTCCTTGTTTTAATTATGCAAAGTCAAAATCTTTTCTTTTATTCATCCTTATCTTATGTGAAAGAGATTGCGGAAAGAACTTTCTTCCTCTTTATGTTGAGTTGTGCATTATTCGGCTTGTAAAGAGGTAGAAAAAAGAAGTGATTTTGCACACATGAAAATACATCGATTTGCCATCTTCTCTACGCATGAGATATACGTGAGGTAGAATCCTTCATCCCCCAGAATTAAAAGTCGGTCAAAGCTCATTGCTCAAGATTAAATTAATGACAGCCTTTATTTTCGTTCATTATTAAAAATCAAAAGTTAAATGGCAATCTTTATTTTCCGAATGTTAATAGGCGATTCTGATTTTGACCTTTAGATGTTGTATACCTATATATACAGCTTCAAATGTCTCTTGTCACACACCCTAAACATCCTCTCTTCTTCTTGAAGTTCTTCTTCTACTATTCTACGCACTGTAGGAGGTATCAAAGCTGAGTTTTCAATAAAAAAGACTCAGGCACTTTCACGTTAAAGCAAATACAACCGTTATATCATCATTCCAACTTTATAACATTGGGGCCGTATATAACGACAAGGGTCATCACCAACTAGTCGTTTTATAAACGACACAAAGCTCGGAAAGGTGCAGGAAGAAAAATAAAATACATAGAGAAGACATTTAATGATATGAGATTGGAATATATGGATCAATTTGGCTTAAAGCATTTCCTTTCGTGGTCATAATGAGGTTTTGCGCATAGAGTACACGCTTAGCGCATTACGCATGAGAATAGCAAGTGGAGAAACAACGCTTTCCTCCTCGAAGTTGTACAACCTGCTCAATCACTTGTACTTCTTCTGATAAAGGTAGGTCTCGCAGAGCCATCACTTGAGTGTTTGAGGACCAAAATAAATTAACTGCATAACATAACATAACATAACATAACATAACATGATCAATCAAATTATTACAAATTATATACTAAGTAGAGATATATATAATTACTCCTTCCATTTCAACTTGTGTATTTAATTAGTTTGGTCGGACACAGAGTTTAAAAAAATAAAGATTTTTTTTGAATCATGCAATCTAAAATTAAATATGTGTACAATATATATATAAAATATTTTTAAAAATTAAAATTAAAAACGTAAATTGAAATGAATGGAATGTATTTTATAAAAAGACTGATGGATATAACAGAAGTCACAGATCAGTGAGCGTGATAAGAAGAACACAAAATAAGAACTTGTTGGCCATGTTTACAGAGTTTGAAGAGCTAATTGTGTGAGTTCATTTTCTTGGTTGATGAAAGGCCACACATATGGGGCTTTTAAATTGTTTAAATATAAAAAAAAAAATATTCTTTTAAATCTTTCATATATATCCACTGCTAGTGTCCCATGCACTCTCTCTCTGGCTGCTGCTATATAAACCATCCAAAGGATGGCTCACTTTTATTATTAAGAAATACTTTCTTCGTTCATTTTTATTTGTTCAGTATTTTAAAAATAGATTTTCACTTTTACTTGTCACTTTTATCATATCAAGATAAGATAATTTATTTTTTCTGTTTTACTCATATAGTATTAACTACTCACTTCAAATTATTTTTTAAATTCGATAAAAATATGCATCATTTAATATGAGTATATTGATAAGAAGCCTAATCTAGAAAGAAAATGTAAAAATTATGAGTGGGATTCATGCACTATGTAACAGATGAACGAGAGAATAAGAGAGTGTAGAGAGAGAAAATTTTATTTCTTGATTCTGTGTAAAAAATGAATTGTTACGCAAAATATCTGGGCTGGTCCTTTTATAGTGACCCGACCCAGAGTGTCCAATAATAAAGAATGGGCTCAGCCCGATACAAATAATACATTGTAAAAAAACTGAATCTAGACTATGTAATTCCACATCCATATTGTCCAACACCCCCCTTCAAGTTGGAGGGTGATATAACACCCAACTTGCGAAGATGAATATGATGAACAGCACCGACTAGAGGCTTAGTGAACATGTCGGCCAACTGAGAAGCACTGGAGGTGTGAGCAAGGCTGATTAAGCCATCCAACAGCTTGGTGCGCACGAAATGACAGTCCAGCTCGATGTGCTTAGTGCGCTCATGGAAAACAGGGTTGCGAGCTATATGGA
Organism: Lycium ferocissimum; assembly: GCF_029784015.1. Classification (NCBI taxonomy): domain Eukaryota; kingdom Viridiplantae; phylum Streptophyta; class Magnoliopsida; order Solanales; family Solanaceae; genus Lycium; species Lycium ferocissimum. The sequence goes on along the minus strand of NC_081349.1, from coordinate 14,733,638 downwards.
TGGCAGACTGATTGTCACACAAAAGTGGAATTGGAAGGGAAACCGAAACACCAAAATCGACAAAGAAATGCCGAGTGAGCCAAGTAAGATCGACGTACTCTTTACTTCATGGATGCGTACTCGGCCTCACCGATTGAAGGAACACCCTGGTACATTTCTTGGACTTCCAGCTAATCATGCTACCACCCAAAGTAATGCAAAACCCAGAAACTGATCGTCTACTGTTAGGACAGGAACCCCAATCACTATCACAATAGGCCTTGATGGACAAATCAGGAGTGTTATTGAAAAAGAGACCAAAATCAGATATCCCTTTCAGGTATCTCAACAAATGTAAGGCTGCCTTCATGTGAGGAATGCAGGGTTGTTGCATGAATTGACTTAAATGTTGCACGGCAAAACACAAAATCGTGGAGTCGGTGTGGTCGTTAGAGAGTTCAACTTGCCAATCAGACATCTGTAATTTTCAGGATTGGGAAGAGGGTCCCCAGAGTTGGCAATGAGTTTCTCATGCAATTCAAGAGGACAAACAACAGAGGAACAGTCCTCAGACTTGAACTGGACTAAAAGGTCATGAACAAACTTCTTCTGATGAAGTAAAACCCCATGTGCAGAGTATAAAACCTCAATGCCTAGAAAATAGTGCAAGAAGCCTAAGTCCTTGATTTTGAACTGATCATGCAAGAAACTCTTTAAATCAGAAATCTCAGCAATGTCAGTGCCAGTGAGGATGATATCATCAACATACACCACCAAAAGAACAAGGGAATCACCAGACCCTTTGGAGAACAAGGAATAGTCATTGAGAGAGGGAGTGTAGCCCCTAGAACAAAGAGCTTCAGATAACTTGGCATACCATTGCCTAGATGCCTGCCTCCACCCATATAAAGACTTGTGGAGCCTACATACCAAAGGAGAGGAGGAAGAGTGGGAAGGAACAGACAAGCCAGGGGGCAGTTTCATAAACACTTCCTCATCCAAGTCCCCATGGAGGAAGGCATTGTTCACATCTAGTTGGAAAAGTGGCCATTGCTGCTTAATGGCAACAGCAATGAGAGTCTTGACAGTAGTCATCTTCACAACAGGTGAAAAAGTTTCATGAAAGTCTATACCTTCTACTTGAGTATCACCTCTAACCACTAACCTAGCCTTGTATCTTTCCAAAGTACCATCAGCCTTATACTTAACTTTATAGACCCACTTACAACCAATGGGTTTTTTGCCCACATGTAACTCAACAATTTCCCAAGTTTTATTAGCATCCAAAGCGACAATTTCGGCCATGGACTTGCCATTCGGACGGTGACGCCGAGAGTAGGTATGAGGCTCAAATGCAGGAAGCTGACTACAAGTAGAAGTAAGGCTAGAAGTAATAGAGCTGGAGCTCACTGAGGAAGAAAAGCAGTCATATTGGGCCAGTAGTTAAGGTGGTTTGTGAGTTAGAAGATTTTCTCAAAGGAATGGAGGGAGGTAGGTCAGTGGGTGGAGCAGGAGGTGGAGAGGCTACAGGTGAGTGGATTATAGGGAAATCAGGTTGCACAGGGGAAACAGCCTGCATATGAGAATCAGAGGAGTCATGAGGAAGGAAAAGAGTAGAACCGGGCGAGGAGGAGTTGGAGAGGTTGAAAAGGAGGAGGAGGGATGAGCGGGCAGAATAGGATCATCAAAGTAGGATGAAGGTGAGAAGGGAGCAGTGGAGGGGACAGTTGGAAAACCCTTTGCAAAAGGGAAGACATGTTCATGGAATGTAACATCCCGAGATACAAAACATGACTTGGACAGCATATTGAACAGTTTATAACCTTTCTTTCCAAAAGGATAGCCCAAAAATATACATGGGATAGCCTTGGGCTGAAACTTGTCTCTGTGAACTTTAGGAACTGTAGAGTAACACAGACAGCCAAAGGATCTAAGATGAGAATAGGTAGGGGGTTGTTGATGAAGAACCTCATAAGGACTTTTATTGTGTAAAATGGGAGTTGGAAATCTATTAATGAGATAGGTAGCAGTAAGAATGCAATCACCCCAAAACTGAATAGGGAGATGAGATTGGTATAGAAGGGCCCTGTAGGGTTTCTAAAAGGTATCTATGTTTTCTTTCTACCACCCCATTCTGCTGTGGGGTATGAGGGCAGGAAGTTTGATGGACAATGCCTTTTCGTAAAAAATAAAGATCCAACGTTGTGTGAACCTGGCTAGAGCATTATCACTCCTAACAGCTTTGACTTTAAGATCAACCTGGGTTTCTGTCATGGCAATGAAGGACTTAAGAAGGTTAAAGGCATTGCTCTTTGCTCCCATGAGGTGAGTCCAAGTAGCCCTAGAGAAATCATCAACAATGGTCAAAAAATACTTTGAGCCATCATAAGTAGGAGAACCATATGGGCCCCATGTGTCTATGTGGATTAATTCAAAGGGTGGAGTGGTCTTAATAGAGCTATCACCAAAAGGAAGCCTAGTTTGTCTTGCTAGAGGGCAAACAGGGCAAATAAAAGACTGCCTAGAAGAAAGAGTAGAATGATGCACTAAAGCAGGAATAGACTTCATCTTAGTAAAGGGAATATGGCCAAGTCTATAGTGCCAAACCACATCCATTTTATTAATAGCAGAATTGCATTCATGAGAGATATTTACAGGTGTGGAAAGATCTGTAAAAGGAAAATCAGAAATTGAAACAGTAGGGGAAGTAGAATTGCATGAGGAAACTGGGGATGTGGAAGGCTGCAACAGCTTGTATAAGCCCTTATCCAGCTTACCAAGAACCAGAGGCATCCTCAGAGAAGGGCCCTGTATAAAACATAAATTCTTGGTAAAAAGGACAAAGCCATCAAGATTGTCCAACAATTTATGCACAGAAATGAGATTATGTTGAAAAGTAGGTATATAAAGGACATGATGAAGGATTAAGTTGGGTAGAAATTGTAAAGAGCCCACACTGGTGACCTTAACCTTGTATCCATTTGGCAAGGAAACAAGACAAGGAACAGGTAAGGGATGTAAGTCAAAGAGTAGATCTCTATGGGAAGTCATGTGGTCAGAAGCTCCAGAGTCTATAATCCAGACAAAACTATCTATTTGAGAAAGCATGCAAGATTTGAGCAATGAATGGTCTGATGTTATCTTACCAGCAAAGTGAGCAGATGCTGATGTAGTAGTACTATCATTGTTAAGTTAAGCATACTGCAGTAACGTCAACAGCTGAGAGTGTTGATTTTTGCTCAAGCTAGGGATTACAGATGGGCCTAAGTCAAAAGGAATAGCAGAAGTTTCAACTGCTGCATGAGCATGAGCAGCAGCAGGTTTCTTAGGTCCATTTCTGTTGGATTGGCCGCACCATTATTCTTTGTAAACTTGTAATCTTGGGGTAACCATGTAATCTATAGCATTTGTCTATGTTGTGGTTGGTCTTTTTACAATACTTGCAAAATAGAATAGTACCCTTTGGAGTGTCAAAACAACCTTGGTGGGATAAGACTTGTCTAGATGGACCAACGTTGAAGGAGGCAGTGGATGAAAATTGAGAGGATGAAGAGACTTGTCTCGTGTTTTTCATCGTAAAAGAAGGATGCAAACCAGACTCGGCGTACGGGAAAGGTTTGATCATGAGGATGTTGCTTCTAGTCTGAACATATGTGTCATTAAGACCCATGAGGAACTAGGAGACTCTCTGCACATCCTCATCTTTGTGATAGTCTGACCTAGCACTACATGTACAAGAAGTGGCCCTGCTAATGGACAGTGCAGCAATCTCATCCCAGAGTTGCTTAATCTTGGTGAAATATGATGCAATGTCTAGAGGGCCTTGAGAAATATGGGCTAAGTCTTTTTTGAGCTCAAAAACCCTAGCAGCATCTGCCTTACCATATCTATCCTCTAATTCATCCCAAATGTCCTTAGCCAATTCTGAATACTCAACACTACGTGCGATGTCCTTGGTGAGAGAATTTGTCAACACGAAAATGACAAGATCATTACACTTTGCCATTTCAGTTAAAGGAGAACCATCTGGAGGTCGTTGAGATGTACCATCAATTAAATCTAGTTTGTTCCTAACTGATAAGGCAACCAAGATATTTCTTCTCCAACTTCCATATCCCGTACCATCAAATGGCACAGGAACTAGAGAAGCTTCAAGCACATCTGATGGATGGACATAGAGGTGGTGACATGGATGTGTGTAATTGTCACGACCCAACCCCGCTGGCCGCGACCGGTGTCCTAACCGGACACCCACACGTACCTACATTAGATCCGGCATACCAAATAAATAATTCCGTTTAGACATACATAAATTCATACGTATATAAAATACATCGCACTAAAAATATACATACATACTTAAACCCGTACATAAGTCGTTAGGGCTATCATAGTAGTTATAATTACTCAAATCGCGTACTCGTACTTACTTACCGTAACGTTGACAACCCACAACCCACAAACATGTCTACTGTGCCTCTAACATACATAATGGGGACCGTAATTTACGGGACGGCCCCGCCGTACCCCAAATAAGCATATGTACAGAATATATGATAGCAAAAGTATATACCAAAAGTATAAGCTCCGGATCAAGGGGAGCGACTCCAAACAGCAGAACGGATATCCTACACTGGCGGCGTATCACGCGGTGCGTCTGTACCTGCGGCACGTAGCCCCCCGAGGAATGTGGGGTCAGAAGAAAAAAATGTACCGAGTATGTAAAGCGGAAAAGTAACAAGTATAATCATAATCAAGGACAGGAGTACAGAAATAAAACAGACGGAGCTATAGTTAGAATCCGAAATACAAAAGGTAATACCTTGTTCGAGACCTCAGAAAACATAATGCCAAAGGATAAGCGATGCATATCAGATCATATTATGTCATGTGAACATGTATCGTGTCCCGGCCCTCTGATAAGGGACTCGGTAAGTGAAATCATGCATAACAAAATCATATATCATATGTGCAGATGACGTGTCCCGCCGGCCCTTTAATTTTGAATATGGAATCATACATGTCAAAATCATATATCATGTATACATAACGTGTCCCGCCCTCTACTACGGGTCTCGTGAATGATAATCATGTGTGCCGGCCACTATCCCCGTATCATCATATCATAATCATATACGGATAACGTGTCCCGGCCCGCAAGCACGAGGGACTCGGTGAATAATGCAGAGAAGTGCGCACGAGAACATGTCCCGGCCCGGCTCGGTGAAGAGACATACCGTAACTTGCACGAACCGTAATAATGCAAAACATATGCACATAAGTCCAGACCCAATAGACAACCATACAATAAGTCATAATACGTACCTTTCGGATGTTGTGACAGATCATGTCAAAGCAGAATTTTGAGATTATTCGTACGTAGCAAATATATCACAGGCTCACGGAATGAGTCGAATGATCGTTCTTTAACAAACGGAACAATTTATATGACGATCACTTCAAAGAAGTTCCGACGACAATCATAATATATACGTAGGCCCTTTTTGGGGATGGCACGATTACTTACATCGAATCATGTTTCTAGGATCATAACACATATCAAAATATATTATAGACTCACCACATTTATCATTCGACAACGGTACATTGATCAAAAGATTCCTTTAAGCATTATATAGAAATAAATAAATTAAAAACCATAGTAAGAGGTCTCGAAGTCTGTGGGCCCACCTCGGGTAAATCGAGGTGGTGAACTCAAACTATGGATCATAAACCTTATGGAATCATTCATGAGAGTTTTGGGACAATCCGAGTCCATTTATGAAGATTACATACATATAAGTCACTTTGATGACAATTTGTAAAGAAACTAATTCAATCGCGCTGAAGGAAATGGGGCCAATTTCAACCTCGGGTTTCAAGGGACAGAGTCATATCTAAGGCTCGCGTCCGAGCCTAATACGTTTAGAACATGCCAAGGGATGAAAGGGAAGACTTTACATACCTTACGGACGTTTTATGCTCGCTTAAGCTCAAGTCCCGTTTCACCCGTAAATCTGCAAATGGTCACATTTACCAATTGTGAATTATTGATTCTAAGAATTTAACTCAAAAGCATATTGGTCTACCGGAATTCCGGCAGCACCTCCCCTGTACATATAGCATCCCCGAGACGTAGCTCGGCTCAATATATCAACAACAACAGCAACAACCCAACGACATCATCAACAACAACAACAACAATCGAATTAAAACGCATTCTAACATGAATAGTACTACTTTATTCATAATGTCATAACTTCCATTCTAACTTCACACTTTCAATCCAACATCGACGTTTTCATATTTATCTTCTAATTCAAGGCCATTCAAATACGATTCGGACACATTTCTCATTATCCTACAAGGTATACCAAATTTCCATCGAACCATAATCCATCTCCAAATTTCTACAAATGCGTGAGTAAACTACCAAACTACATTATTTTCCTTCCAAACTCATTAACAATAACCATAATTCACATTTGAACTTACTTCCATACTTATATAAAAATCATATAAAATTTACATAATTTCTCATAATTACATATACCCATCTCAATGCTCGTTCAAATCATCAAACCTGCACTTGCGTCACAAAGGTCACAACGACGCAACTAACGAACTAAATAGAATGCAATCCATCTCCTTCACACTACACAGCATCCCACGGCCATGCACCTCACTCACACACATACGGTCACACTTCAACATTCACAACTTCAACCAAAGTCATCAAACTTCCATTTTCGATATAGAATGCACAACAACTACAACTAGAATATAACATAAAAATCAACTAGTCTTGCCTACACAACACATGCATACACACGGCCAAATCATGAAATTTTCATATTTTTATGAATTCTATCCATTTCTCCATGCTACAACACAAACAAATCTTCCATAATATATAAAGAACATGCAATCCTTACCTTCTCTTCCAACCTTCACTCGCCACAAACGTCGCTTTCTCGCTAAACTAATTATATCACGTTGACGAGCGTCTTGCACTTACTAGGAATTCAAGAAGAACAAGATTTATGGATCAAAGTTGATGACTTAGGAATTTCTTCTTCTTTTTTTTTTTTCCTCCTTGTTGTTCGGCCGAATGGCCTTCAAATTGTTGGTCTTTCTCTTGTTTGTTTTTCTTGAAGTTTCTTGAAGATTAATCTCCCCTTATATTAGTTGGTCACATGATTAATCACATGACCAACTAATATTGTGGGCTTGGCCGGCCACCCCATGAAAATTGGGCCTCATCTTCTCTTAATTTTTTGTTGAGCCCAATTCCTTAAGGATCATATTTTGCAATTCCCGAAACAAATTTCCAAAATTTCAATTTTGCCCTTAGGCCTTCTCCATTGTTTCCGCATTCAAGCCTCCATAACCGGCGTACACATACTAAGAAAAATCCAAACTTGACCTTATTCCTTGCAAGTCAAGGTTACTTCCAAATTTTTCAATTACGCAAAGAGTCTGACATATAACGTATAATCATCCTCGTGAAAAGCAAACAGACGGATGTTAACAGCAGTGTGTAGTAAAAGCATTAGTCACAGGGTCATTCGGTGTTCGGATTACATCAGGCATATTTCACAATCTAGAACTACACTAGTTTAACAACAACAACAGAGCACAATATAGAACTACACTGGTTCAACAACAACAACAACTCAACAACAACAGCAGCTACACTAGTTAACAACAACAACAGGATTGCAAGTAATACCCACTGCCTTCGCAATCGCAACAACAACAATGACAGGCAATGCAAGTAAACGAACAAAATAATCGGGAATAGAGAAGAAATACCCTTTTCCTTCGCAACCAGAAGGAACAACAGCCTTCAATCAAGGCAGCAAACCCTAGATTCGTGAAAATTTTCCCAAATTTTGTTCGAAAACACTGGATTCTTGTAAAAGACCTAGTGTAATGAACTACTATACTGTAAATCAACCATCAACACAGCTCGAATTCATCAATTTCTTAAAGAAGCAGCGGAAATGAACAAAATATATTGAAATCGAAAATTGTTTTCAATCAAAGAAAAAAAATCAAAATCACCTAGATCTAGGCTTTGATACCATGATAAGAAGCCTAATCTAGAAAGAAAATGTAAAAATTATGAGTGGGATTCATGCACTATGTAACAGATGAACGAGAGAATAAGAGAGTGTAGAGAGAGAAAATTTTATATCTTGATTCTGTGTAAGAAATGAATTGTTATGAAAAATATCTGGGCTGGTCCTTTTATAGTGACCCGACCCAGAGTGTCCAATAATAAAGAATGGGCTCAGCCCGATACAAATAATACATTGTAAAAAAATCGAATCTAGACTATGTAATTCCACATCCATATTGTCCAACATATATTAGTAAATTATGTACTTCATTTATTATTTCTTAAATAAAATGAAAAGTTCAAAGTGAACGGAGGGATAAAGAATTAATGTTTGATTCAAAAGTATAGCACAATATTCTATTGATTAGTGTCATAAAATACGTTACTTTATTGGCGGCTTTATTTTTTCATCGCTGGGTTTTATTTTAATTGCGGCTTTACTTATGAGGAGGCACGTCCAAAGAAGAATTAATTTTAAATGTTATAAGTAAAACTAGATGGCCAATGCCCGTGCTACGCACGGGCTCAACACTTTGGATTATAGTGTATCTATGTATATGCAGTTGTGTTTGATAATAAACATACATAAGTTTGTACTGTTTTTATGACTATATATATATATATATATATATATACACACACACATACTATGTTCAAAACACGATTAATATAACATTGTAGTTTGTGCTCCGTATCTAAAACTTTATTATATTCGTGTTTGCTACGAAAATTTATTAATACTTTTCAAAATAGAGGACCTGTTTAAAAGAAAACTATTTTCCTCTCTTTGAGATAAAACAATAGCAATATTTAACTATACCGCTGATACTTTCAATTTTAATTCGATTAATTTAAAGGTGTAAAATACTTTTTATTTTTTATCAAATTTTGATTTGGATAATTCTAATTTAAATTATTAAATTAATTTTACATGTTTAAAACGAAACAAAATAGAAATTGATTTTCTATTTAAACGAAGAAATGCTATTTTTAAAATTTTGGTAAATATTCTCGGTTTAACTCATTTTACTTGTCACGTTATCTTTTCCATGGTTTTTTTAAGGAAACGTGAATTAGAATTAGAATTTGACTAATTTACCTTATTCATTATTTGATCTCCATTTGATATTAATCTCTTTTGACATTTATTAGAGTAAGAATAAAAATGAAAAAGTAATTAAATCCTATCTTATTTTAAAATATAAATATTTTAAGTATATTTATTTTAGTAAACATAACAAATAAATGACATGGGGGATTAGCAAATACAGCAATTAAATATCTAGATTAGATCTCAGGCTAATATAAGAAGAGAAAGAAAATTGTAAGTATTTGCCTACTTAACCTTTTGAAGAAAAGCAATAATATGGGGTTCATGTTTTTTGTCCGGCAATAATTTCATTTCCCACTAATGGGTTAATACGCGTGTGTGCAATGAATCCACTATTATTGACTTGATAAGGATACTTTTAGGAATTACATGAATATTGTTTGATTTTTTAAATATGGGGCAAACGTTTTTTTCTTTTTTTTTTTTGACATCGCTTTTTTTTTAATAGGCCCACTTTTTTTTTATGAGTTTGAAGAGGGTGGGCCCACTTTTTTCCTTTTTTTCTTAATATTGCTTGGCCTTTTTTAGTATGGGGTCCACCTTTTTTTTTTTTTAAGAGTGACGGACGAGGAAGCATGGGTAAACCGATGCTTCTATATAGTAAAAAAATAGAAATATCATAAAATATTTTTATCCACTTTTTAGAAGAGTTGGTAATATAAAGTATAAAATGTCATTTTTTTGCCCTTAAATAAAAAGTGGGTGGGACCACAAAGGATTTTTTTTGCCTTTAAATAAAAAAGTGGGACCAAAGGACGGAGACGATCTTGCTTATAAACGGGCTCTTCTATATAGTAGTAAAGTAATACACACACACACACACATATATTATGTTTAAAACACGATTAATATAGCATTGTAGTTTGTGCATCATATCCAAAACTTTATTATATTAGTGTTTGCTACGAATACAAAGTTGACAAAAATTTATTTATACTTTCTAAAAAGAGAAGACTTATTTAAAAGGAAATCGTTTTCTCTTTGAGATAAAACAATAAGAATATTTAAGCATCGATCATACTTTGAATTTTAATTGATTAATTTAAAGTAAAATTCTATTGTTAATGTATATAGATTGGGCCTAAATAAAACCTATTATTTTTTATCAAATTTTGATTTGAATAATTCTAATTCAAATTATTATATTAATTTTACATGTTTAAAATGAAACAAAGTAGAAATTTAATTTTCTATTTAAATGAAGAATTACTATTTTTTAATTTTTGGTAAATATTTTTTGTTTAACTCATTTTACTTGTCATGTTGTCTTTTGCACGTTTTTTAAGAAAACGTCAATTAGAATTAGAATTTCAATTTACCTTATTAATTATTTGATCTCCATTTAATATTATTTTTTCTTTTATGACATTAATCTCTTTTTACATTTATTAGAGTAAGAAAAAATGAAAAAGTAATTAAATTCTATCTTATTTTAATATATAAATATTTTAAGATACGTTGTTGTCGTACAATAATTTCATTTGCTCCCACTAAGGCGTTAGAGTGGCATATTTGTGTTTGCTTTCACTAATCCAAAACTAAGGCGTTAGAGTGGCATATGTGTGTTTGCTTTCCCTACACTACAAGAAATATGATATTTAGCTACGAAAATACTAGCTACGACCTTAAAAACTCGTCACTAAATGTTCACTTTTCGTGACAAAAGTTCCATTTCGTCCTTAAATACATGTGGACATATTTTTAGTGACGAAACACAAAGATTCGTAGCAAAGTTTTGTCCCCTAAAGTTTCCCTCCAAAAAAAAGCGTTGGCGCCATTTATTGAGTACTATTAGCCACGAATTTAAAGTTATTAGTGACACATTATTTTGTCATTAATGATGTACCAAATTTGTGACAAACTAATTTTCGTCCTAAAATAAGTTAAATTTTTTAGACAAAAAACTTTTGTCGCAAAAACTATGTTGATACATTAGTGACAAATTAAAATATGTAGTTAACCATTGTAAACTTTAGCCACATAATTTTATAATTAATTGTGACTTTAATTTTTGTCACTAATAGTTCAAACAATTAGTGACAATTGTATTATTTGTCTCCGTTCAACTTACAATTTAGTCACAATGCAATTTTGTCACAAAAAATATAAATTTGAAATGGCTACGACTCAAATTTCGTAGTTGACTAGTGCAATTATTGGCTACAAAAAAAATTGTAGTTATAAAGAAAAAGATTCAGACACATCTCGATCTAAACAAAATAAAAATTAGAGTTTTATCCGTCAATAGATATACCCCAAGCATAATTTTCTTTGAAATACTAGACCATACTACTGACAAGCGACATAACCATATTACATAATAAAAGAGATAAAATGCCTATACACATATTTTTAACTAATATACCACTAAAATTTGGAGACGAAAACTTTTGTCGCAAAAACTTTGTTGATACATTAGCGACAAATTAGAATTTGTAGTTAATCATTCCAAACTTTAGCTACAGAATTTTATATTTAATTGTGCCTTTAATTTTTGTCACTAATAGTTAGAACAATTAGTAACAATTGTGTTATTTATCTCTACTCAACCTACAGTTTAGTCACAACGAAATTGTCACAAAAAAATATAATTTTCAAATGGTGACAACTTAAATTTCGTAGTTGAATAGTGCAATTTCGGTTCTATTTTCTTCATCTTTTCGCGTCTTCAATCTACGGATAACTGAAAGAAAAACTATGAGGCCAGCTAAAAGAAACTTTCTGCACTTTTATTAATCAAATAAATGGAAGGCCAACATGTTATACTAAGTCTTGACCACTATGCTTAACAAATATTTTAGAATGAATGGATAAATTTATACTACTGTTTGAACTGGATTCAGAAAGGTAACAAAGATGGTGAGAACGTAGACCAAGAAATGCAGTTTAACCTTTCACATAATTTAGTCATTTTGCATTTTGTGGACATTCTTTGCTTGTCAATTTTAGTTAACTCGTTCCAGCAATATAATAATTATTATAACAAGAAGAGGAATCTAAAAGAAGTCTTCTCAACACCTTCAGACCTTCCCAACATCACAAGAAATAGAGGCAACGCTGTAACCCAGAATATGCCATTAATGCACCAATCATCGAGAAAATTGTCTCATGTTTGGTCAATCAAAATGTTTTGAAAAACATTTTCTCTAAGAAGACAAGTTTCTTAAAAATTAGGAAATGTTTTAGAAAATATTTTGCATAAAAAAGGTTTCCTTTGTACTGAATACACCCATCATCTTATCTTCTGCTTTATTTTTATGGATCGTCAAATGATAGGTCGAGAAAAGCAACACCCAGATGCAGAATATTAAGTGAAAAACTATACAAGATTTTAAAATTTTAACTTAAATTATACAAGTTATAATTACATGATAAACAAAACTGTAAATTGTTCCATTTCTGAACATCGACGATCCACCCGACTAATCCGAACGCGCCGGAAGGCCCGCTAGGAGGGGGTGGGTGAGTGCTTCCGACCGAGATGATCCTCATTTCCGAAACTAGAACTCGAGACCTCTGGTTCAAGGTGAAAGGATCCTTAACAACCCACAACATCCTTCGGCGGTAATAAACAGTTAAATCATCAAAAGCGCTAAGCGACTCTTCCAATTCCTTCTCATCATCGCAGTTGTATCCCAGCAAATAGGCTCGAGCTGAAGCAGTATAAGGGAAAAAAGGTGAGTAAAAGGAGTTGAGTGATTAATAAACCAGAAGACAAAATTACAACTAACATACCAAAACGACCCAAGCCCATGAATGGTTCTGCTTCGTCTTGTCTTACAAGCTTCTTGTTGGTCCTGTATTTCCACAAACAAAAGAAAATTAGCTATAAGTTCAATATAGCGATTTATATATTATAGAAACAGGTATTTAAAACATTATACTACTTTGATATCTTTAAAGTAATGCTACAGGGAAGCAAAATATAGCATAAGTAGTGAGATGCTACAACTCTCCCAACTCCCAAGGATGTTTTTCTAGGCTCATCATACAAGCATCAGGTGCAAACCAATCCTCACAAGCATATATTTTGACCTGAAACATGTTGTAAGATGTACTAGATCCTCAAATATTAAAACAAGCTATGTGAACAATAAGAGTTTCCTGCACGGATGGAGATATTACTCCCACAGAAGCTAGGATCTAAAGCATAAAAACTACTAGCAAAACACAATCCAAGAAGCAGTAGACTAATTGTTTATGCCTTCCTCTATTCCTGTTGTCTTACTCAGATTATATTAAGTGGAAAAGGTATACCACACATTTACATTATTACATATAGACACGATTTTCACTTTAGAATTGTAATACTTTTCTTTTAAAGGATAGCACACACTGTCACCTATAATGACCATCTTTGTCAGAATGGGAAATTAAAATTAGTAGCATCTAAAAAGGACCTTCAGAAACAAGTGAATTTTGGCACATCACTATTCATTGTCTACTTATTTTCAGAAAATAGAATTTCTAAAGTTGGCGCACATAAACTTTTCATGTGCCCTTAACCGTGCACATTTTTCCGGAAACAATGAATTCCAGATTCGCCGTAAGCTACATGCAGGTGCTTACCACAGTGATTGACCATTCAGTTTACTGACAGAATTCATTGATCATACAATAAAATGAAGATCATGTTTATCAAAGGCTCAACTCAAGAAAACAAATAAAACAATGCAATTCAGCAATTCAAAATTCATGGCTATAGATTAGCATACTGCTCCGTGTAACACTTTTCCTCTCCCCAATTTTCATTTCCTTATAAATTGGTCAAATCTTAACAGAACACTTTAAAGCCAACCGGCACTACCCAAAACGCACTTCTACGCATCTCCTAATTTCACCTGGTTACCTAGACTTCATTGGCGAATGAAATCGTCTTTCAGACAATATATCGAACTGGTTATGTGCATAACTTTAACCAAGTTTTTTGTGACAACGGGATAATAGAGTTACCCTCCCAAAAAGTGGTAATTATAGTTCAACAATCATATATTCATCACGATCAAACAACAGCACCAGATTCTCACGATTTGTTATCTAAATTCCACACAAAGAAACCACAGGTATAGAAATGATGAAAACAAAATTCTGCCAGCAAAGAGAAAGCAAGGGAGAGGGAGATAAAGAGAAGAGAAGAGGAGCATACCTCGTGGTCGTGAAAGGTGTAGGGGAGTCGGGGAACTGGGAGTTACAGTGAAATAAATAGGAGAGGTGAATGGTCTAACACTTACCTGGACCCAAAATAAGGCAAACCATCTGAACCACAAAACACTTTGGGACTTCTTTGTGCCTGCACTCCATGTAACTGGCAGAGAACTTTGCACTGTTTTAAGCAAGAAAACTTTTGCACTATTTTAACCAAGAAAAGTTTTGCACTATTTTAACCAACTTCAACCCCTTAAACCTGTCCAATTAATTCCAAATAACATGAAACTTGGTATATTAGTAAAAAATAATATAATAAACTATTCTAAAAAAGAAAATTCCAAAAAACGACTAAGAATTTTGAAATCGATAGGTTGCCTCCCACCAAGTGCCACATTTAACATCGTGGCACGACGTGATTCAACTTTATCACATTTCTCGCCACTTTGAGCATAAGAAATGGCTCCCCAAATTCATTTCAAATCTAAAAAGGCATATTAACCTATATATCTCACAATCAAACCTAAAAAAGGAATATTAACTATAAGAAATATCAACATATTTTAACAACACAAAAAATATCATCATAAAGTACGATCATCAGCCTTACAAACTAAATTTAAACCCAATATTCACTCTAGCCATTCTAACATCCATTCTAACCACACAATCACATTTTCATATATTTAATCCAAATTCAACGAACTTTAATAGTTGTCACTAGGATTACTACCACCGGATGATCTTCTTGTGTCCATGGGTGATGTAGGTTCACCATCTACATCACTTGGCTGCAAAAAGAAAAGAATCAATAAGATCTTTGAATAAAAACCTGATTTTTACCAACTCCTAAGCTTTATTCTCTAGTCAAAATATTTAAATCCAACTCCTACGTTTCAGGAACAATATAAGTTATATTCAGAAATCCTCCTCCTAATTCACTGAGAGGAAGCAACATACAGGATCATGTCACCACCACTGGCTGAGGACACATAAGGGATGTTATACCTGGAAAATTTTAGCCAACTCTATTACCTTATGAAAATAGTTAATGCCACAACTGAGGATACTTGCATGAAACTAAAATGCTAAAGGGAAGAAACTGAGAAATGACACTAAATTGAAGGTAAGATACAACTCCATTGCACTTTTAATGCGGCAAAAGTCAGAGTAGAGGGCTGGAGCAGAGAGGTAATCTAATCTTTTACAAGCAAATAAGCAGAATGGAAAAACACAACAATACAAAATCTGGCACCTGAGAGATTCCAAATAGCTAAAATCATAACTTCAATGAGAAATTGAGAATCAAAATGATATATATGAAGGAGTGTATTCACGCAAGATTCTGGTGATTACATTCACATAACAGTGTCAATTATAAGGCACAACACTATCCAGATATATAAAGTAGGAAAATAAGGTAGTTAAAGAAAATGAACATTTTGTGTACATAACTTATTGTGAAAGTCTGCATATAAATTATGATAATTTTTTTTTCAAATAACTTATTATGAAAGACTGCAAGTAACTAGCTCTTTTCCAACCAAAAGAAAATGAAAAGAACATATTGTGCACAAAAAACGATAGAGGGCGATATAGATTGATAGATGGCACTGATCTTATAAATTATTTCTTTGGTAAGAATTTTCAAAAGAAAGACACTCTTACCTTCATATTTCAAGTCATTTATTATATGATTCATTTACGAAACGATAAAAAGAGACGTTACAAAGGAAATTCAAAATAGTAACTTTGGGAATATAGAGTTATTTACTCCGAAGTAGCAAATAGTATATTTAAACGATAACACATAGTCAAGAGTGCCATCTTGGTGATGCACCTTCAAATTCTCCAAGTTAGAAATTAGGGACCCTCCTAACAACATAGCAACCAGAAGCTCATTTTATCAGCCAAAAATTTCTTTCACTACTCTGGTTCTTCTTCTGCTCGATATTTTTTTTTTTTTTTTTTTTTTTTGGGATAAAAAAAGTGCAGTCATAGCGAATAAATCCATATAAGGTCGCTACTTTTACAGTTTTCAAACACAAGAATATATACAAAATTCAATCAGACAAAATCTGCAAATAACTTATGAAAGTCATCCCCCTGAAATCCGCTAAACAAGATACAAAACTCAGAAGAACTATTAACAGGTGACTGACCTTACTATTATGAGATTACATCACAAGCCAATGTCGTCGCCATCACCTGTGCTATCAGCTTCATCATCATTAGTACTATTATTACCTTCATTCTCCTCATTATCACTTATGTACTCTACCATAGTCTCATCCTCTTGGTCAGAATCTTCTTCGATATAATCAACTTCAACTTCTGGTTCTGTTTGAGCCTCCAATTCAATTACATTTGTATCCAGGGTAATCGGTTCAACATCATCTCTATGTAGTTTACTCAACATATCCACCGTATCATTGACAATCGAATTACTTTCAAGTGACATGTCTTGATACACATCATTATTTGTAATATGCGACTCATCACTTTCGTCTCCGAATTTTCCTTCTCGGGACATCATATAAGTGTCTATCTTGAAATTTGAGCACAATTCGCCAATTTTCCCCCAATTTTGGGTCATCAATGTAAAATACTTGTTTTGCTTGAGTAGCTAGTACGAAAGAATCATGTTCATACCAAAATCTTTTAACACATATGCTCGTAAAATGTTTATCTTTTTGCATCCCTGTTTTCTTGCGAAGATCAAACCACGTGCATTTAAATAGAAAAACTCGATTCTCATCAACATACTCTAACTCAATGATGTCGGTTATAATACCATAAAAATCAATCAACTCATTTTCATGATAGCTCGCAACAACTATACCACAATTCGACTTTTACGTAATTCATCGCGTCGTTGAATAAGATACCTAACACCATTTATAACACGGCAAGTATGTTTTCTTCCACGCACATCGATTCCATTGCCAAAGGATATAATTTCTTGATAGACATTGACTTGTCCTTATTATATAATTTCAAAATCTATGATTAAAAAAATATAGCGTTCAATTAGTAAAGAAGAAAAAGATTAAAATTTAAACACAACAACATGATTATTATCTTAAAATCACTTACTTTCCTTTTAAACCATAAAGGAAATTGTTCTCTGTGTTTCTCTTCTATATTCCCAACATCTTGTTTCACCAACTCTTCTTTATGCTCTCTGCATGTAAAAAAAAATTATTTAGAAATAGTATTACAAAAATAAATATATCAATATATAAATAGAAAAATTACTCACTGAAGAAAAGATTCTGCTTCTTCGCAATTATTCAACACATACCACCGAGCCATATCAAGATCTTTCCTTGGTATGGCATCATAATCTCCATCTCCAAATGGTCTAGCACTCTTTGAAAATATGTCTCAGAATAATTTGAAGTTCATCTTTCTTGCTAGATCCATCATCATTTCGATCTTCACGATTAAATCTAGTTTCGATGCCGGTAAGATACATAGAGCAAAATGTCAAACATTCATCAATAATATAGCCTTCCATCAATAGAACATGACTCTAGGTCGTGCCTTGTTTCGCACATAACTCTTAAGCTTGCACAAGAACCTCTCAATTTTGTACATCCAACGATATTGTCAAACTTGGTCCCCCATACATAGCCTCTCGTGGTAAATGCACAGCCAAATGTACCATAACATCGAAAAAAGCAGGTGGAAAGATCATCTCAAGCTTACATAATATAACAATTATATCCCTTTCAAGTTGTTCTAAGTCATCTCGTCTCAATGTCTTACAACATAATCGTTGGAAGAAATCGCCTAACTCAATCAATGATGAAGAGACATTTTTATTTTCAGAAACGATGCGACATAAACAAGGCCAATCGAAGTAAGCTTAAAACTAATCATTTCATGGGGTCAAAAGCGTTTGTACCGGCTCGTCTTTGAACTTGTAAGTTATACCATTTTTGTTCTTTTTTACTAACAATATTTTAGTTCTACTTCATATTAATATTTTATTTTATAGGCTGAAAATGGAGTAGAGCACGATAGAATCGAGTTCTACAAGAGTACTCATTACTCGGCGAAAAAGGATGGTCATCTCTAGAGGTGAGACAAACTATGTAAGAAAATTATTATTTTAATACCATATCCATTGCATTTGTCCGGGTAAATATTCTTCAGAAGTTGTGTCTTCCTTCTTTTTGTCTTAGAAATCGAGATTAGCCTTGAATAATTCATAATAAATTTTTTCTTGTGATTGAACTTTAAAATAATGAAAATTCTACTTTACAACGAAACAACTACTCAAGTCAATTCCGAGCGAGTTTGGTGAATTCCATTCTACCAAGGAATATTGATTTTGATAGTGTTCCCGGAAAAGCGATTTCAATCTAGATGTTGTGTTCGTGAAAAAATTTGTGTGTTGTCTTGCAATTTGGTAGCGTGATTTTCTTTGCAATATAGTTGTATTTCTTTGCTAGATTATAATTTAATATTACTATTCTTATGCGAGAACACCATGAAAGATTTGAAAGATATATATACTTCGGGAGAGCGGGAGAGCCTTGCATGACTATTGATCAAATTATGGATCTTTGTACTTGGTACAAAATCGGGGTACATAAAAGGTCTCGGTTATGGTCCGAAACCGATACTACCGAGCCACACAAAGAAGAACGGCGAGTTAGAAGACTCCCTTAGAAAGACGAAAGAGGAAGGTGCTAGTGCCCAACATGATTCTGAGAAACGATTAAATGCGGCTGAAGTTGTGGTAAAAACCCAGTCCAAGATAGAAAACCGAGCGGTCCCGAGATAGAAACTCAAAGCGGAGGCCCGGATACAAGCATTAAATTCTCAACTGGTTACTTTAGCAGCACGCGAGGAAATGTTTAGAAAAATGCAACATTTTGCTAGCTCATCGCCATCAAGGTTAGAAGTAACACAACTTTACATGATAAGTTCTATTTTTGTTCTTTTATTATATATGCCTCTTATACATGTACTCATCAAAAACTGAATAAACATGAAGGAAAGAGTAGTACTCCTCATAAATCTAGCTAGACACTTGAAACATAAAAAGAGTTCTTGCTATTAGGAGAAGATATTAGAATTGTTGTTGTTGCGAGCAGTCTTTAAACTTTGAGATATTTATTTATCCAGGATAATACTCATTAATTGGTGGTCCTCTTTCATATACTAAACTAGACTTGAAGTTAGGAATAGTTGATTGTTTTCATGATTGCGGTTGCATTAATTAGTTTATATGTTCCAGTTAAGCACGCAAACTCTTAGTTACGGTTTTTTTTTTTTTTTTCCGGGTAACTAACATTGTATTATTTACCAAGCAAGTCTCTACAACTCAAACAAAAAAAAAAAAACAATCACTACGGAACTGGACATTCCCCGGCTTCCGATTGCACACTCTCCTCATTTACGAAGCCTCTATACCACTCGTACCGGGTTTGGACAAATGAGTCTAATCTACTCGTTGCTAGTTAATTTTGGAAATAAGCTAGCTCATAGTAAACTTCTGGATTATCAATCACACTATTGCCTCCCGAGATCTTTGCTTACGCTTAAAGACTCTCCCATTACGTTCGTGCCTTTATTACATTCTTTTTTTGCCATTGTTAATTGGTCTCTTAATCATATTCATTTATTTTCATTCTTTAGACGCTTTTCTTTTGTACAATTTTCCACACTAATAAAAAAAAAAAAAACATGTGGAAGACATAAAAAGTGTACGAAAAGAAAATCATAGCTTGAGTGGAATTATGGTTACGAAGGCAATGAGTTGTGGCCAAAGTGTTCTTAGGTAAATACTAGACGACCTCATGTAGAATAAGCATTTTGGCACGGAAAAGCCGATCATGTTACCCGAGCAATCTCTAATGATGCCCCCAATACTGCAAGACCTTTAGCTTTCATGTAACTACCATCGGTATTAATCCGAATTGTCCCACCAAAGGCTTACTCCACATAACCTGTTTAGTGTTAAGAACGGTCTCAAAGACCACGAATCTACAAAGCTTGAACCGAGACGGTGTAGTATCACATTTGGGAAAAGCAATACCAATAGCGACTTTCATGTTTCAAAAATTGTTTTGTACCTTCTACTCCAATACTATTTATTCTTCTAATGAAAGCGAAAAGAGTTGTTCAATGTTTTCATACCCATAATGTTGCTTATGTATTGATGATGTTCCAAATTGCTAAACCATTTTGATGAACTCAATTTAGCTTTGGATTGTGCACTCATAACCATTGAGCTTTGAATTCTTCAACTTCTACACTTTAAATCTAATCTTATTTTCTTCTCTCTTTCCGCAGTATTAAATGTGGGAATTGAATCAAAGGCGATTGCAAGCTAAGTGTCACCACATTATTAGTATTTTGGAAGAAACACCACTTTTATCTGTCTTAGTTTAGGAGTAATATTTCATATATTTCAGTTGGATTGGTACTTTGGAAGAAACTGCATTGTCTATCTTAGTTTAGCAGTAATATTTAGTATATTTCAGTTGGATTTTCTTGTTAGTAGACATATTTTACTTTTATTTAGGAGTTTGTAATGAGATATGATCTCAGTACAATTTTAGTTGTTAATTATATGATCATGGGTGAATTGTATCATTATCTGGCATGTTTTATTATTTTGTTTTCAATTTATGCAATTCTAATTTTAAAAATTATTACCTACAAAATAATTAAACGTCATTGAATGTCTATAATTAGTGACAAATATTTTGTCATTAAAGGATTAATTTTTGGCGACGACTAAACTAAATTTTTCTAGACAAATATATTTTCGTCACGAAACAAATTAGTTCGTCATAAGTTGACTACATTTAGTGACAAAAATATATTTGTCCCAGTATCCTCCTCTTTGTTGGGTACGAATTAATGCTTTATGTTATGACAATTGTAATTGTCACTAATCATGACAATTTATAGTGATGATTTTTTTTTTGTCATTAAAAAGCAATACTATTAGTGACGAGATGATAGATTCAACTACAAAATTGTAAACTTTGTTTATAACAACAAATTTGTCACTAATCCCTATACGTTTAGGGATAAAACATTTTTTTGTATATAAAGGTAGTCTTTAGTGCGAAATTACATTATTTCCGCTACAAAATACATATAACTTTTGAGACAATTTATATCGTCATTGAACGGACTAAATAATTAGTGACAAGGTAGTTTCGTCGGTATTAATAGTCTCTTTAGTGACAAAAACACTATCAACTACGATAATCTATCCTTTTTATGACAAATATGTTTGTCACAAATACTATGCATTTGGGGACGAAAGGAAGATTTCGTAGTTAATAAATTTTATTTAGGGACGAAACACTAAGTTGTCTTTGTATACTTTTAGCGACGCTTTTAGGGACGAATGATTGACGAAATTTTTTTCACACAGATTTTGGTGACGAAATATGACTTATAAGTGGCAGAAATTATTTGTCACGATAATCGGAATTTGTTGTAGTGTATCACATAAATTCGGAAAGAGGAAGTATTTTTTTTTGGCGTAAATCAAATGCATATCGCTTAATAATAGCGTTAATCAAAGTTTTATTTCTATGTTTTTTTTTCCCAACTAGATAGTCACATCAGTGATGTAATCCTTCAATGCGTTAGATAATGTGAATAATTCTTCAAAGTTTCTAATTACTTTTTCTTGATATTTTCAATTAATTGATATTTTCAATTAATTGAATTATAACACTTTCTATAATAACAATTCCATAATTATACTACTAAAAGGTACTCTCTATGTCCTAATTTATGTGACATAGTGAAAAGTCAAAAGTAACAAGTTAAAGTGCACGGAGAAAATAAATATGTGTCAAAGAATTAAAATTGAAGTGCATACGTGTATACATGAGGAGAGAATATGTCTATCTGGGATAAAAAAATAGTTTAGTAATGTGGCCAAGTAATATGAGACGGGGGGAGTACTTCATATATTAATTCTTAAAGAACTTGAAAAGTAAAAAAATTAACAAGTATAAGTACACGGAGGAAATAAATGTGTCGGAGAAAAAAAATTAAGGTGGGTCCACCTCCTACTCATGTAAAAAAAAAATATTGAACACAAAAATCGCTAAAGAAGTCATAAAATCAAAAGATTTAAAACTTATACCTTTGGGTAAGGATAAAAATGCACTAATTTTAGACACATACGTCTCACACAAATAATGAGGAATAACATCAAAAAGACGAAATATAAACGGTCACGAAACGAATACACATATTTTATTAAAATGATGAAGTTGGTCTATACTTAAAAATTTAAGACCACAACAGATGCTAACATATGAAAGCGCTTTTCAGTGTTGTTGAGTAGAAAGAGATGATGGTATGAAACTCGGTAGGAGAAGGTGTATTTGAAACCAGGAAAGTCATAAATGATAGAAGCGGACTAAGTAAAATAATTTATTGATATTTTCAATTAATTGAATTATAATACTTTTTATAATAAAAATTCCATAATTATATTACTAAAAGATACTCTCTCCATAATTATATTACTAAAAGATACTCTCTCTGTCATAATTTATGTGACATAGTGAAAAGTCAAAAGTAACAAGTAAAAGTGAACGGAGAAAATAAATATGTGTCGAAGAATTAAAATTGAAGTGCATACGTGTATACATGAGGAGAGAATAAATATTCAGTACTATGACATATGTCCACGTGGGATAAAAAGGTAGTTTATTGATGTGGCCAAGTAATATGAGACGGGGGGAGTACTTCATTTATTAATTCTTAAAGAACTTGAAAAGTAAAAAAATTAACAAGTACACGGAAGAAATAAATGTGTCGGAGAAAAAAAATTGAAAAAAAAAAATTAAGGTGGGTCCACCTCCTACTCATGTAAAAAAAAAAAAAAAAATTAAACACAAAAATCGTTAAAGAAGTCATAAAACCAAAAGATTTAAAACTTATACCTTTGGGTAAGGATAAAAATGCACTAATTTTAGACACATACGTCTCATGAGGAATAACATTAAAAAGACGAAATATAAACGGTCACGAAATGAATACACATATTTTATTAAAATGATGAAGTTGGTCTATACTTAAAAATTTAAGACCATAACAGATGCTAACATATGAAAGCGCTTTTTAGTGTTGTTGAGTAGAAAGAGATGATGGTATGAAACTCGGTAGGAGAAGGTTTATTTCAAATCTTTCAATTGGAGAATTAAACCAGGAAAGTCATAAATAGGAGAAGTGGACTAAGTAAAATAATTTATTGATATTTTCAATTAATTGAATTATAATATTTTCTATAATAAAAATTTCATAATTATATTACTAAAAGGTGCTCTCTTTGTCCTAATTTATGTGACATAGTGAAAAGTCAAAAGTAACAAGTAAAAGTGCACGGAGGAAATAAATATGTGTAGGAGAATTAAAATTGAAGTGCATACATGTATACATGAGGAGAGAATAAATATTCAGTACTATGACATATGTCCACCTGGGACAAAAAAGCAGTTTAGTAATGTGGCCAAGTAATATGGGACGGGGGAGTACTTCATTTATTAATTCTTAAAGAACTTGAAAAGTAAAAAAATTAACAAGTACACGGAGGAAATAAATGTGTCGGAGAATTAAAATTGAAATGCATACGTGTAGACATGAGAAGAGATAAATATTCAGTACTATGACATATGTTCACATGGGATAAAAAGATAGTTGGTTATGAAATGAAAGATCTTTTAAACTTATGATCTAAAACAAATCATAGATATTTGTGTGGATTTAAATCATTTCATTAAAGGTAAAAGGGGAAGTTTCAAGTTAAATGATTTCTAAACGTAAAAATATATCATTCTTTTTAGACAAACTAAAAAGAAAATGTGGTACTACTTTTTGTGTTGGGTAGTACGGGCTTTCATCATCTAGTACTAATTATAAGAGGGAATAGTTATAGCACAGAGGTGCCCGTCAACATACTTACTGAAATGGGGTCATTTTCGATATTTTGGAATTTCCAGTCCTTCAGATTATCAATTTTTTATTTTTTTTTGGCTTTTCACCCGGTGTTTGGTAATTGAATTGGAGTCCTACTATATTCGGATTTATGCCGCGTAAGGCCTATTTGGGGGAAACGCTCTCTATCAAAGATTTTTTCATAGCTAGGACTTGAACCCGAGACCTCTGATTAAGAGAGCAACCCCATCCGCTGCACCACATCTTTTGGTGGTTAAGATTATCGTACTTGGTTACATGTCTACGCCCTATTCCTTTATGCTATATTATATATTTATATGGTATCATGAAGGATTGTTGAAGTCCTTGAATGAAACAGTCTCCAATCCTCCATGATATCATCACGGTATAAAAATATATTGAGATGGTATCACGTAGGACTGTTGAAGAATGTCTCATTGAAGGAATGCAATAGTCCTTCCTGATACCATCTCAGCATATGCTATATACCATGATGGTATCAGGGAGGATTGAGTGTTGTTTCATTCAAGGAATTCAATCAAGTCCTATGTGGCACCATAATGGTGTACAAGACATACCATATTGGTAGCATAGAGGACTGAGAACTGCCCTTCCTTTTTGTTGCATTTGACAAAACTAAGCTTTTATACTAATTATATGTAAAGATGCATTCTATTTTGATATTGTAAGCATTTTATTTCGATAATGTAAGCATTATAAATATATTGAGATGGTATCATGTAGTAGTATAATTTAAAGGAATGATCTAATCTTTCATGATGCCTTGTCGGATATAATATATACTGCGTGGTATCGTAGAGGATTGAGTGTTTTTCTTGAAGGAATGACGGTCCCCTATGATACCCACATGGTATATATTGATACCTTGTCAATAAATGGTATACCATTTGGGTATCATAGAGAGATGAGTAATATTTTTTGAAAAAATGATCTAATCTTCTATGATACCATGTCAGTATAGGATATATACCACGTGGGTATCATAGTATATTGCAATAGTATACTTCAACTGCTACTAATTTGATATACTATATGCTAAAATATGTCCCCTATGATACCCCACACAATATATTTATACTCTATCAATATATGATATATAATTTGAGCATCATAGAGGGTTGAGTACTATATCAGTTATCTTTTTTATTTATATAAAAAAAAGAACCAAAAGGTGTGTTGAATAACATTATAAAAAAATAAAAAATAAACAAAAAATTAATTTATAAAAAATAAATGAAATTTGAAAAGGAGGGATAAGAAAATTAACAAGATTTTAGATGAAAAATAATATTTAAAAAGTTAGATTAACAAAACCTGATTCAAAAAGGTTAATAAGTTGATGCCAATATAACGTTGCGTTGCTTCAAGTACTTGATGCAATATTTGAACATTCGAAGAGAAACCCAAAAGAATTGAATTTACTTTGTTCTTGATCCTTATTTTTTACAGAGGAAGTTAAAAATTCAAGTGACTCTTGTCTCTTCTCCTTTTTGCAGGGAAGGAGTAAAAAAATAACCAAAAGGTAAACAAGTGAAAATGTGGGTCATTTGTCAAAATAGTAGAAAATAAATTCACTTTCATATGGCAAGATCACCAAAAAATATTTTCTTGTACAGTTGTACCTAAAAGACTATTCATATTCCCTTAAGTAATACTCAATCTTTGGAATTATCATTAAAGAAAAATTTATTTTCCTTCTTCATAAAAAATATGATGCTATTTCATTTAAAGTGCTCAAATTATCAAAGAAACCGAGAGGTGCTCCCCGCCGGTTCTTTGGAACGAGGCGAGCTGGGACGGATCTCGATTCAGAAAGATGAAGTGCCCATACATTAGATAAGACAAATATGGCACATTTTATAATTTGTGAGCCATTGGTAATTCCATGAACAAAGAAGCCAAATTAATGGATAGTAGTAAACTAAAAGTAAGAAAATGTGATCCACAATAGAGATTCAAACACAATCCATACTAAATCATGATTGTAGAAAACACCAATTATTGATTTAAGAAACAAAACAAATCTAATAAAAAGAATATATATATATATATATATATATATATATATTTGTTTTAGGACAATGCATGCCTTTGGAAGCACAAGAATCACATTTCCCTGAAGGAACTTTATTAGTTCTCTTCTTCAAACAAACATAAAATCTCTTCCCATTCCCACCACTATTTCTCTCACACTCCATAGCATTCCCTTTTGTCTTTCTAGAACCTTCCACATTTTTCTTCCTCAATTCCTGCACCCCATCTCAGTCCCAGAAGCACTGGAAAACCTAAAAATTGACTCATCAGTTAACCCCTCAATATTTTCTTGAATTTTGCAACCAAAATCACATGCAAAGTTTGAATCTTTTTGCTGAAAATAAGTACTAAACCCTTCAAGATCACTATGTTTATCACAATTACAAGTAAAGCTTGCATCCTTATGCTGAAAGTAAGTGTTAAACCCTTCTAGATCACTGGCATTACAACATAAGACATCTATAGCTACGAAATCTATGCTATGAATTTAAAATTCATAGCTATTACCTAGTAGTAGCCACAAAAATTCAAACTTCATGGCTATCTACAAAATCGTAAAATTTCTTAGCCACGAAAATAAAATTGACAAAGCCAATTCCTTATTTTTGCTATAATTGCTAACATTCGTGACAATAATGACCTAAATAGCTACAATAAAATTTTGTAGCTAATCATAAGTTTTTGCCACGTCATAAAAGTTATATATAGCAATAACAACCTTTTAGCCACAATAAATTATTTGAAACTAAATATTGTAGCTAAATAAATATGTTTGCTTCAAGTTA
Organism: Lycium ferocissimum; assembly: GCF_029784015.1. Classification (NCBI taxonomy): domain Eukaryota; kingdom Viridiplantae; phylum Streptophyta; class Magnoliopsida; order Solanales; family Solanaceae; genus Lycium; species Lycium ferocissimum. Next base: position 14,706,484 of record NC_081349.1, on the reverse strand, counting down.
TAAAACTCGTGGCAATAGTTAAGTGATATAGCCACAAATTATTTGCTACAGTAAAAATTTGTAGCTAATCATAAGTTTTTGCTACGCCATAAAAATTATTGTAGCAATAGTAACTTTTTAGCCACAATAAATTATTTGAAACAAAATATTCTAGCTAAATGAATATTTTTGCTTTAAGTTATAAAAAATTGTGGCAATAATTAAATGATATAGCCACAAATTTTTTGCTAAAGTGAAATTTCGTAGCTGATTATTACATTTTACCACGAGTTGAAACTTACTGTAGTAATAATAACCTTTTAGCCACAATAAATTATTTGAAACAAAATGTTATAGCTAAATAAATATTCTTGTTTCAAGTTATAAAAAATATTGAAAAGTTTAAATGATATAGCCATAACTTTTTTGCTATAATCAAATTTCGTAGCTAATTATTAATTTTGCCACGAGTTGAAACTTATAAACAATATTTCTTGTCTCTCAAGTTTTATATTGATCAAGTGTTTACTGTGTTATTCCTAATCTAGAACAATAACCTTTTAGCTATAAGAAGTTATTTAAAATGATATATTATAGCTAAATAAATATTTTTGCATTGAGTACTAAAAAGCAGTGTTTTAAAAGGTGTTTTCGGGGCGAGCCCTGGGGCGGGGCGTACCAAAAATGCCCCGGGGCGATGGGTCGGGGCGAGAGTCCCCAAAGGCGTACGATTTAATATAATTCGGGGTACGCCCGGCGTTTGGGGGTAGTTTTTTTGTTGGGGCATAAGCCCAAAAATTAAACTTCTTTCAAACTAAAACGAAATTTGTTAAATAAGTCCTTAATATAATGCCCAAATTCTCAAAAGTCAACATGTAATTACTCAAATGTTTTAAAAAGTGTTCATCAGATAACATTAGATTTAAAAGTCAAGACCTTTTTTTTTTATTTAAATAAATGATTATATCTAATATATATTCTTTTTCAAATTATTTATCTCTATCCTTATTCTATTTTCTCGAAAAGTAAACGATCAAGTGAGTCGTACTTGTAAGTAAGTCTAATAGATTGTTCTAACAGTTACTTTTTGTGGTATATTTATACCACAATTTACATCTAATACGGAAGCAGCATATATATATATATATATATATGCTCCACCCAAAAAAAAAAAAAATTAATTAGAACAATCTATTATATATATAGAGCCTAAATTAGAGCCTTCTTTTCCTACTAGAGATATTAGAGAGCAAAAATAAAATTGACAAGGAGATTGGAGAGATTAGAGAGAACCAAAAACCCTAAACTTTCAAAAGAGATTCAAAAGCCATTTCCGGAAAAAAGGTACATCTTCTTCCTCTGTCTCATTCACCGGACATAGCCTTCATTTTTTTGTAGATTTTAATCGTCAGTTCCTCTCTCTTTTCTTGTTTTTAGATTTGCAATTCTAAAATTCTTCAACTAATGAAAGGTAATAAATTAAAAAAACACCAGAAAAGAAAATAAGATACTAGTGGACAATAGAGACAACGAAACAAGCAAGGATAATGCACAGATCTCTTGTTTTTTAAAAATCCAGACGCCAAAGTTTTAATGGGAGGGGAATGGGAAAATTGCATTAGATTGTAGCAACTGTTGTATGTGAATTTTATAAATTGATTATCTAGGCATATTTTGTTAATAGAAATTAATATATGAATGAGTATATAGCCCTAGTGAAGGAAAGGACAAAATAGGGACGGAACATATTTTGATGGCATTGGTATTCATTTCTTGGTTTTACAGAGAATCTCAGCATCGGTACTCCACAAAAGGTGGTGTTGCCAACCATGTCTTTTGCATCTTCTTTGTTTTACGGCTTAATACATTAACTCAATAAATTACCCCCAGCTTGTAGCACACCTTTTGAAAATATGTGGAGTATACTTTTTTTTCTTCTATTGTGTGCTCTGTTTTTGGAGATTTTGTTCATACCCATAAAGAAAATATAACTCCAAATTCATTGGGTAAAATGTAGGTCATCATTATCTATATCTATCATTTTGAAGTTGTAATTTTTATTGAATTCATGTTCGCTAATTTCTTTTTGATCTTCTACAGGCACTATTTGCAGCCAAAGCTCTATAATTTGATGAAAATTAAGTGTTAATTTCGTGCTTATAACAGTGGGAAATTATATTTTTATCGTTGTATCAAGTATATGGAGTTTCAGAATGGGCCTATAGATTTGATAACACCTTCCTTGTTACTTTTCCCTTTACTGACTTCTTGCTCTTTCTTCTACAAGGCAGGGGAGGTTAGAAGTCGAACTTTGTTGCCCTTAAAGGTAAATGATTGGAAAGAGATTGAGCAAGACAAGATCGATCATATATGGGACATCGTCTTAGTAAGAAAATTAGTAAACTGATGAAGCTTTTAATCTTCTTTATTTTTTTTAATGGATTGACAATTATATTATATATGATCCTAAAAGTAGCTACAAATATTTTGTAGCTATATGCACTATATTTGTAGTTTAGGATCATATATTTGTAGGAAACGATGGGAAGAAAAAATCCAAATGATTGTTGCAGCTCATCAAAACCGACAATCATATGATGCAAATCTAACCGTAAGTAACTTATTTATATATTTTATAATTACTAATCCAGTAAATATGTGATTTCTTTAAAAGGATATTCATATTAACACTAAAATTTAATTTTTAAGAAGAATACTTTATTGTATCATTTTCTTATTTTTTTAATTGTTACTGCAGCTTGTGGAGGACTTACAGAAGCATCAAAAATCGATGGGACATGAATAATTATTGTTTCTCTTGTAAAAGTATATTGATATGTTTGAATAAAGTGATGTTTCACTATTTTGAATGATATTGTTGAACCTTTATTATGCCTTTTTTTTTTCTTTCTAATATATTGTTTTTATTAAACAATGGAAGATATTTTGCTACAATATTGTTTCTAAATTTTATGCCAAAATTGAATTCTCAGCTACATTATATGGCTAACATGTTGGTGGCAAATTTTTCAGTTAGTAGCTATACAATTTTTGAATTCGTAGCTAAACATACATATAATTGCCACGCAAATGAGAACATCGATACGTATTTATTTCCCTAGCAAAAGAAATCTTTTGCTACATTTTTATTCTTCGTGACAAAAAATTATGGATTTTTAGCTATGAACTTTTGAATTTGTAGCTAGACATATACTCTTATAATTGCCACGTATAAAAAACATTGCTATAAATTTTGAATTTCCGTAGCAAATGAAGATTCTTTTTTAGCTATAATGCAATTTATTTCATGGCTAAAGACATGGATTCTTAGCTACAATATGGAAATATTTGTAGCAAATATCTTAATTCACAGCTATGAACTTTTTAATTTGTAACTAAATATGAGTACTATTGCCACGAAATTAAGCTATAGAAATAGCCATAAAATTTGAGTTTTCGTGGCAAACAAATTAAATCTTTTGCTACAATACTAGACCTTGTGGCTACAATATGAAGATAACTACAAATTTTATTAGTCGAGACAAAATAATAAAATCACTTGCTATAAGTATATTTTTCGTGGCAAAAATGTTCTACCATCACAGCTACAACACAAAAAAAACTCGTAGCAATAAGTACATGTCCTTAGCCACGGACCATGTAAAGTTTGTAGCTAACTTTTAGCTACGCTACATTTTGCTATAAATGCCACGGGAAAAAAAAATTGTGGCTAAAGTGTTTAGCCACGAAATTTTTTATATTTAGCTACAATGTATTTTGTAGCAATATATGCCTTGTGTTGTAGTGTGGGTTTATCACAATTACTGATAAAGCTTGAATCTTTATGCTGAAAATAAGTACTAAACCCTTCAAGATCACCAGGTTTATCACAATTACTGGCAAAGCTTGAATCTTTATGCTGAAAATAAGTGTTAAACCCTTCTGGTTCACTTGGTTTATCAAAATTACTGGTAAAGATTGAATCTTTATGATGAAAAGGAGTGGAAAACCCATATGGGTCATTGGGTTTATCACATTTTATGTTACTTTGAGTGGAATTTGAAGTGGTTTGAGTGGCATTTTGGTTAAAGGTTTTCTTGGCTAAAAAACCAGATCCTGCTGCTGCTGCTGCAACTACTAAAGCTGGCCACATTGGGTGATTTTTTTTCAAGATTTTAGACAAGGGATTTTTTAAATTTTGAACATACAAGAAACTAGAGATCACACTAAAAAGTTGCTAATTTTGTAAGGCAGTATATGTTGTTGCAGTTCATAACTAAGTGAAATTGACAAGCTTTGAATATTCTGTGTGCTATGTGGGCAGAGTTTTCTGAGTAAAAAGGGAAACGTTTAGGCTATGTGTTAATACGTGTCTTGTTATTTAAGTTTGTTCACGTGCTTCCCGCTTTCTGATAAATTTTCAATTTTGTGGGCAACTCAGATTTTGGGTCATTTGCACTTTTGACCTATTTGTGTGTTTGGTCTTTATTTTTTGTCTCTTAAAATTGAACTTATGCTTATAAGGGAATAAGTAACGTATTATAATATCCACAAGTTATGCCCGCGCTCTTAAAAGTAACTATTGTCATCAAAGGCATAAGTTCGATTCTGAAGAGCAAAAATTAAAAATCATGACATTTGAAGGCCAAACCGTGCAATTACTTGTTTTCAGTTCTTGGTCTTTTAGAAGTAGGGCCTATGGCTGGAGATTTTGGGCCAATTTGCCAAAAATCCATAAGGAAACCTCTCTCCCAATTTGTGGTCTTAGCTAATTTAGTGTGCTAATTAGGTAAATTTTTTTACAGGTACCCTATTTTAACCTCGTCATTTAACATGCGCTCACTTTCTTAAATTTTGTGTAAAAGTTCGTGCATTTCTGCTTGAAGTTTAGGCAAAAATGTCTAAAAACCGAACTCATGTTAAATGCTATGCACTTTGACCGTTAATCTCTTGAATGATCATCCAAGTTAAGAAAATGACTCATTTATATTCCTTTTATTTATTATATACTAATAAAATTACTTATGTTTTATCCATTATCTCACAAAATAACTCCTGAAAAACATAAAAATGAGATACACTAAAATAGTGGAATTTTCGATTTCAATTCGGCAACTTGGTACCAAATTACGCAAACCTCTCAGTATTCTGGACCTCTTGAAAGAAACTGGTATGACAGGTTGCAAGCCAGTAGAATCACCCATGGAAAGTAATCACAAACTACAAAGTGGAGTTGGAAAGTCGAGTTGATAAGGAGAGATATCGAGGTGGTTGTAAGACTCGATTTATCTCTCTCTCACACTAGACCGGATATAGCCTATTCGATCCACTGTCGGTCGGTTCATGCATGATCCTCGAGATCCTCATGTTGACACCCAATTTTGTCCCTCCTTTATTCAAATTTATTTCCTTGGGCTTTTAAATTAATTAAATCTAAATATTTTATTTTCGCTACTATTTACTGCTATTAATATCATTACTTTCATTTACTATTTTCTATCAACATTACTTTCGTTACTTTATCACAAATCTTTTAATAGTTCATCATCGTTTCATTTTCGGATTTTGCACTCGTTACAATTAATCTTACTTTATTAAATCTTTTAATTTCTACTAATTACTATTTACCTTCACATAATAGACATTGTACTAGATATTAAATTAAAAGCCCAAGAAAGAATTAAAATTGAAAAGAAAGGCCAACAATTTTCAGCCAACTAATATGCCCAAAACACATAGCCCAAACGGATCCTTAATGGACCAGCCCACACCACATCACCCGACCCGGTCCGGCCCATTTTCCTTCCACTTCATCAGCCTTCCTTACCTAATCCCTCATTTCTCACCTCAGCCGCCTCTTCTTTCTCTCTCTCGCTCAAACGCCTCTTCTCCCTCTCACCTCCATTTTCAGCCAAAATACAAAACCCCTTTTCACCCTCGCAGCTTTGCCTTGCCATTTCCATACAAAGCATCCCACATCTTATTCCCTTACGTTTGCTCTGTCCTTGACAGAGAAAAGGCTTTCCATTTCTAGCTTCAAAACGCAACCAATCTTCAAGACCAGGAAAAAATCGGTCCGTTCTGGGCAAAGGGTTGAAGCAAATCACGTGAAAAGTTCCTCCAACGTTCGATTTCCAACAATTTTGGCCAGATTTTGAAATTTTTAAACTTTCAAATCCCGCCCAAAAAATGAGAGACAAACCCTAGCCTTAAGCCTATAAGTAATCGCTTCTTCAGTCAAAAAGGGGGGGGGGGGGGGGGGGAGAAAAAGGAAAAAAAAAAAGACACGACCATCTTCAAAAACATACTTTCTTTATTTCGGGAACTTTAGCCGAAATAAAGGGTTGATTTCATTTCTGTTGGTTGACAGTTGTAAACAAACTGCTCGAGTTCACTCTTTCGAGCTTCGGGTCTGTTCGTTGCGAGAATAGATTCGTGACCCCCATCCCAGTTCATCGCACGCAAACAAGGTAAACTTTGACGCATTTATTACTTTCAGCATTTGGTTTTCAGTTTTAGTTAAGATTTCAGCTTTTTTTTTAATTGTTGTTATGTAGTTTCTTCGTCGTCGCGTTATTCGTTTTGATGATTGGGAGCTGTTAGAATAGATTAATGTCTATTAAAATGAATTTGGAAGAGATGTACTGTAGCTTGGATGTTTGGGACTGAAATTCCAGGATTTAGAACTTAGTTAAAGCCAAATATACATAGGATATATAGTAGGTTATCAAAACAAGAAGAAAATATACATTCGGCATACCTCTGATATGCGACGTGGTATATATATCTTAGGTATATTATGTATATGGCTAAAACAGATCGGCACTGAAATTGTCTGTCATTTGTAAATTAAGTTTTCCCTGTTAATCTGCTCTCTGAGTTTTAATATGTCTTGTTGGGTGCATCTGATTATGTGGTTCCTGTTCGTCCAAATGACATGGTCTGAGTCAAGCATGACTAGTAGGAATATGCGTTCGATCTTTGTTTGCTCGTGTTTATGTTAGTGTACAGCACTTCTATGATGGTGTAAATACTTAGCGTAATTGGGGAATTAAGCAATAACACAACTTACCGAGATTAAAGCTTATAAGAGGTATATCTAGTTTGACAAGAGTAGGTCTGCATTGCTATACGGTCTTAGTTTCATTTTTATGAATTGGAAACTTATTACAGACCTGTCGATGGGTGTTGAAACCCTTTGAATGCCGGAATATCAATCAATTCACGTCTATGATTTTGCATAAAAGGGAATTGCATATATCTCATTTGGTTAACTGCGAACCTTAGTTCCTTGTCTCGTATGAGATCAATACTGTCACGCTCAGTTGGCAGCCGCTGGAACTCTCGTTTCGGGTTTAGCTTGGTCCACCTTGCTTAATTATAATGTTCATGTTATTCAATGACTTAGTTTGCATCTTGTTTGCTGTGTGGTATAGCCATCTGTCGACTTGTTTGGCTGTTATTACTGAATCTTTATGAATGTCAAAATTATTTCCAACCCTCATATAAATTCATCACTGTTCGAATATGCCGTTCAGGGATGCATGTTTGTTTGAGTTAAAAGTCAAATCCTATACTTGAAATAGCCTACTGGTTTATTTTGAGTTTATATTTTTTACATATTTAACATTATTCATTGATTATATACTAATCCTTCTCCTTTTTCTTTTGTTTTATGCATGACCATCTCGCACACGAGTCCGAGGGACTCGTCGTCTTCCGCCTTCGATGTTGGGCCGGGGCCCAACGAAATACCATTCTCCTCTGTTCCAGCCCTCTGTCCACAGCAAGAAAAAAATGAAATCTGGGCCGAAGCCCAGCCATCAGCAGACCGCAACAGTCCAAGGAAGTGGGCTGAGCCCACTTCCGTTATATCTACTCCTCCATCCTTTTTATTTTGTTTTGTGTGCATTTAACATGTATTGTATGATTATTATATTTGCTTGTTAGTTTAGGCGAACTTTAGCAAATTAGTGAGATTTAGTTTAATAATGGGTAGTTAATTTAAGAAAACTAATAATTAATGCCACAAGTTTTATCTCTTCTTTTATGTTTGAAACTATTTATAGTATTCACAATGTGTATTTTCATTAGAATAATTAAATTTCGAAATAGCATGACTACATCTTTTGAGCTAAACGAACCAAGACTCATTTTTACCATCATAGGAATTTTAAAATGTTACAAATTCCATGCTAAGGTTAGCTTATTTTGGGAAATAAAAAATGAACTAATTCACATAAGCAACTGTTCTCTTAGCTTTCCCCCTAAACGTTTTAAATGCATTTGTTAACAACCTTTATATAATTAGTATTGAGCTAATACTCTTTCTATAAAACTTTTAGACGGTTATCAAAATTAATCTCACAAACAACTGTTTTCATTTATTAGTTAATGTAATTCCGTTTTCGCCAAATAATTATAAAACGCTATATTATTTTACTTACAGCTAAAGTCTTTAGGGAAATTATTACTTTTTTTTTAAATCTTACTATATTACTATTCATAACTTTAATAACATTCACAAATTATTTTCAAATCTTATAAGATATCAACTTGCATTCTTAGCCTAATTAATTTACCTAAGTCCGGTCGGATTAACCATTATTAATGGAATTTAGAGGATGCTTAATACCTTCCCTCTAGGTTAGTTGAACCCTTACCTAGATCTTTTTGGTTGCGTAGACTTTAAAACAAATAGACTTTAGATAATTACTTACCTTAGGTGCCCTAATTCACCATAATAATTAGGTGGCGACTCTTAACTTTAATTAACCCCGGAATTACCCGGATGTTATAAACTATTTTGACCCCGGTTAAAATAGGGTATGACAATTGACAACAGCGACTACTGGGAATACTTAGGTTCTAACCATAACAGACTTAGTTTTAATTAGGCTTTGTGTGCTTATTTTAATTGTATTGACTGTTTTACGTGCTATTAACTGTTTGTTTGATATAGACTGTTTAAATGTTACTGCTTTGATAAACTGTCATTCCGTTTCATTTTCTTTCACTCCTGAAAAATTCACACATTTTCACACACTTAAAGCGGTTTCGCGGTTCGCGGCCGTACACTACTAAAACACCTTTTAGTTGGATTGATCTTGTGGATTTAGTCGATCGGCGGTGCAGTCGACAGCCACGGACTTTTCACTCCCGAGTCGTCCGCTTAGGGGAACCTTGTGTCATAGGCAGCCAACTCTTAGTCAGCCTAAGATAGAGCTAAACCAACACCTGTTATTAGGGGCATACATTTCATGACCTAGGAGGTTTAATACCTTGGCGTATTAAATCCATTAGATGACTTTACCTAAACGTCCAAGTGGGTCCACGACCCCGAGCGACACTAATCATACTTTATGTGCATATTTGAAGGTTAATTGTGCCTAAATATCGACTATTTGCTTTAATTAATTAAACTTTAGGAGGACTAACGTTCTATGACAGGTATGGATTTTGCATTGGAGTGCAACAAATGACGAAGATCGAAGGCATCACAAATGGAGCTGGAAGTTAGACATAGGAAATTACATTTACTTTACTTAGATTAGGAAAACTTTATGTTGTATTCATTTGGTATGTAATAAATACTACATTACTTTGTACTTTATTTTGGGAAAATAGACTTGGTTTAATTAATCAAAAGCAATGGTATGACACCTCATATGGAAGCTGTCTTTCGCATTTTGCAGTATCTGAAGTCTGCGCCAGGGAAAGGTCTACTTTTCTCTAGACATGGTCACCTCAAAAAAGAAACCTTTACATATGCGGATTGGGTAGGATCTCTAGATGACCGAAGATCTACATCCGGTTACTGTACACTTTGCAGGAGGAAACACTGTCACTTGGAGAAGTAAGAAGCAAAGTGTTGTTGCTAGATCAAGTGCGGAAGGTAATATAGAGCTATGGCTCGGGGTGTTTGTGAACTTTTATGGTTACGAAAGCTATTAGAGGAATTGAGATTGTCCGAAAAGGGAAAGATTTCCTTGTATTGTGACAACAAAGCGCAATCAAGATAGCTCATAATCCGATTCGACTGACCGAATAAAGCATGTTGAAATTGATCGACACTTCATCAAAGAAAAAGTTACGGATGGTGTCTTGAGTTTGTTCCATGTGTGTCGGGAAAGCAACTAGCCGATATGTTTACCAAAGGCCTCACCAAACGGACTTTCCATACACTAGTTTGCAAGTTGGGCATGTGCAACATCTTTGCCCCAACTTGAGGGGGAGTGTTGATTGATATGGGTTTCCTAGCATAATTATAGGAGTAATTGATATAGATTGATTATGTAATGATTGTGTAATATTCTCTTTCTTTATTTAGTTATAGGACTTATCGTATAAATACCCATTGTCATGGGATGTAAATTATCAAGAAATACAAAGAATACTTTCTCTTCTTCTTGATAATTTACATGGTATCGGAGCGTGCCCGTCCCAATTTATTGTTACCGATGTTGGGCCCCTATATTAAATTGTCCACGCTCCAGATGTCCAGCCCTGGGCGTGAGGCGGGGTGTTGAGTTCTCCCACATCGGTGGATAAGTGGTCCTTGGTCTCCTTTTAGGGGTGTTGAGTTCTTCCACATCGGTGGATAAGTGGTCCTTGGTCTCCTTATATGGCTTGGGCAATCCTCCTCCCTTTGAGATAGTCCACACTCCTAAATATTTTCATATAGAAAAGAAAATATCATAGTACAAAGTTTGAAGTAGTTGAGTTGATTTTTTGCCATGGAACGTGAGCACTAGGTACCGATGAAAAATATTTGGGCAAAGCTTGGAAGGAGTTTAGCGATGTGCTTAAATAGTGGGTTGAACTGGGCATAGGAACTTGGGCTAAGTTGGAGATTGTTTAAAATGGGTTATGATTAAACGGGTCAAAGGGTAGCCCATTATTAACTTATCTTGTTCCCAACCCATAAAATTCTGGACGGGTCATTAATATTTGGGCCACATTTTGACACCCCTAGTTGTTGTTGTACTACATGTACAACTTGGCCCTCCATCTCTCATTTGGGAAATAGGGAGTGGAACTTATGATTCACTTTCTTTATTTTATGTCATGCTTGAGAGATGAGAGTCAATATCGACACACGTATGTTGAGGGGAGCGTCCCCGAGTGAAACGTTGAAAAAGGCATGTAGGTAAGGCTTGATCCAACACGTCTTCGATTATTTAACAAGTGTCAACCCAAAAACATTGACTTCTGAATGATCCTTTCTGTTATTATGTTGGTTTTTCTTTGCCCAAGAAAGGAGTTTGAAATTAGCTTTTGCATGTTTTCGCGAGATAAAAACAGTAAAACACAGGGAGGCAAATATGTTATTCATCAAGACGAAGAAACTAGAGCTCCAAGGCTGTTCAGATCTTCTATCCTACCCGTTTCCTACTGCACGTGCAGTACTAACATTGATTTATTATGGTAGTCTGTGTCCGTCAGTTTATGCCTTTTCCAAATCTAGTGAGGCGGTCTTCGGTTAAAAATCACTGAAGGCCGGAATCACACTGCCTTCTTTCCCTGCAATGGAAGATGGAGGACCTTATTTTCCATGGTTTGCGACTGAAGTTTGAACTGATGTCATTAAAGTATATCTTTTCAAAATCTCGTTTTGTTCCCTGCTGAGTAAAATGCATGTGGTCCATCAATCTCACTTGTAGATTCTTTTCAGCTCATTGCTTCTAACATGAGTTTTTGGGTAACTTACCAGGCCTTTTTACTAGCTTGCTTCTTGTTCCTCCTCAGTTCTCTCTGGCATTAGTGAATAAATCATCTTTTAGCAAGCTTAGTTCTTAAGTTCTTGAATGTTGTTATTTTATGTAATTACTTAGACCTAGCTAATAATTTTGTTGATGTTTTTTCATTAAAATGCAGAAATAGCTACAAAGTCTCCACTTGCTGTTATTGGAACAAAAGCTGTGTTGCTGAAAAGTAGGGATTTGACAGTGGAACAAGGTCTAGATCATGTTGCCACATGGAATTCTGGTACCCTGTTACCAGATGACTTGAAAGAAGCAATTTCAGCATATCGTCAGAAGAGAAAACCTAAATTTGCCAAACTCTAGATTGGTAAATGATGGCATTGATGGAATTTGAGAGGGTTAACCTAAATTTGCCAAACTGTAGATTGGTAAATGATGGCATTGATGGAATTTGAAAGGGTTAATAGATCTGCATGTGAACGAATAAGACTGTCTGTGGGACGAGTGACGAGATTGAGAAGACAAGCAATGATGCATAATTGTTGTCTTACTTTATGTAACTTTAGCTGTAGCGTCTAGTATGCTTAAGGTCGACACGAATATTTCTGTCTTGTGAAATTGTACTAGTTCTAAGCCTGAGATATGATATCATATGGAAAAATAACCCACTTTTCTTACGTTGTATGTACTGCATTGCCAAAATGTTGCAGCATATGTGTTGTCATTATATGATGAGTTCACATGAAACTTACGGAACTTGCGAAAACTGACATCTCAACAACACCAGTCACCAGTGTCGAGCTTTAACTCACATGCATAGTCCAGCTTGCAATTAACAGTCAAATGCACTTTGCCTAGTGTGGCAAGAAGTCTCATGTGGTTGACAACTGAGTTGTCCTGTTCTTTTTTTATGAATGCCTAAGTGAAGGGGTGGTGTGTCATCTTTTGGATCGTCTATGAATTATGCTCGTCTTTTAATAATACATTTTTCGGTTGTTGTGTCCAGATATGTGCTTCCTTTAGTACATCATCATGGTCCTGCCAAATCTTTCTGCTGAAATTGCGGTCTCTCTGGTCATCTAGATTTAGAGTACACAACTTGTCGCTTTTCTCCCAAAATCAAAGAAAGTAACCATTTTTATATTTGGAAAAAAGAGAGCATTTGCTTCAAAAGAGCAAAATAACAGGAAGGAGAGGAGACAAGAGGAGGGTGGGTGATGGGACAGAGCAATGAGGTTGCGTTTTATAACATGTTAATGCATTTGTGACTGTCATAAGAATGCAAAGCAGGATAAGACAGGAAACCATCCATACAGATTTGGCACAGTGATTACCCTAATCTTGGTTATTTGGTCCATTAGATTAGTTTTACTCCCTCGTATGTTGTTATTTCAGCAATGCCTCGTGTTGTATCTAGTCTAGAACAACAAATATGAGAGGATTAACAGTACGTAACACTTCAGTTCAAATTGTTCCCTTTTTATTAGTAAGTCGTTTCTTGTAACAAAAAAGCAAGATGTTTTTTCTTGTTCTATTAGTAAGTCGTTTCATGTAAACAAAAAGGCGAACGTTGTGCGTTCCATGAGCCCAATACGACACCACAGGCTCGAACTAAAAAAAAAAAAAAGGGAAAGTCACACAAATACAAGATTTAAAATAGTAATTTTCAAAAGTTACAACTACTTTCAAAAAATTACATATATGCAATTTATTTCACTTTTTTAAATTTTAATTATACTGTATACAACCTTTCACATCCTAAAATATCTCTCCTAATAAATACACAATAAAATCTAATTCTCTCACTTAAAATTACTTACTTTCAGAAAATTACATATAAACAATTTATTTCACTTTCTTAAATTTTAATTATACTATATACAACTTTTCACATCCTAAAATAACTTTCCTAATAAATACACAATAAAATCTAATTCTCTCACTTAAAATTACTCACCTTATCATCAAAAGATGCTTTCTTAAATGTTCAATTCCATGACCTCTTTCAAAATTTAGGCAATACTTTTTACATTTTCATCATTTAGTGATCTCAAATTTTTACCACTAAAGAGGAAATTAAATTATTTCCATACACTTAAATAGGGCAAATCTGTTTTGAAGTGAAAAAATGACTTGATTGTATTTAAATTTTAATACATAAATAATTTATACCGTTAATAAGAACATCAATTTTTAGATGAAAAATAATATTTATTTTATTTTGTAGAATTAAAATACTTGATATAATATTTGAATATTTCAAAAGAATTGAAACCGTCCCAGAGGAAGTTAAAATTCAATGTTTTGGTTTCTCTTCGGTATTGGTAAGGTTTGGTTAAGTTTCGGTTTTTATTTTTTAAAAGAACATCATGTTATAGTCACTAGTAAAAGTTAACACACTATTTCATACATACTTCTACAGGAAATCTCGTTAGTTTTAACTTTTTGTTCATACCTTAGTTTTAGCATAGTTGTTTCATTGTTTCAAAATTGGGATCCTGAGCCTTTCTACAAGGTAGCTACAGTCGCCTTTACACTATCACAATAGTTGTCTTGAGTTTTTCTGAAAGCGTAGCTACGATTATCTTTACGCTTTCATAATTGTTGCCATGAGTCTTTCTATAAGCATAACCATGGATTAGTCCACAGAACCAAAATGACTAAAATTTTGCGATTCTAGAATTTCCTACGAATTGGATTTTCATAGCCACAAATTTCACTTCCGTCCTGTCGGACACCGTCTAGTAAAACGTACATACCATTCTATAGAAAACTCCAAACTCCAAATGGTTTGGTGAGTTAGAACTAAGCTTAAAGAGCGTTATTTTGATTCCTTATCTAGACCAAACTCATTATGAATTGGATTATGTGCTTATAGCCTGTTTGGCCAAGCTTCTAAAATCAACTTATTTTAAAAAGTGTTTTTTTCAAAAGCACTTTTGGCTAAAAACAATTTGTGTTTGGCCAATTAATTTAAAAAGTACTTTTGAGCCAGAAGTTAATTTGATTTTGACCAAGTTTTTAAAAAGTGATTTTTTCGTGTATGTATTTTTCAAAAAAGCGTTTTTGAGCAAAAGCTATTTTTTTTAGCTTTTGAAAAACTGCTTCTGCTATTCTCCAAAAGCACTTATTTTCTCCTAAAAGCTTGGCTAAATACCTCACTTTTTAAAAATAAGTACTTTTGAGGGAAAAATAAACTTGACCAAACAGGCTGTTAGTTGAAGTTAGGTCTAGAGCGTGCTCATTTGAAACTTTAATCTGTCATGTAGTTTCCAACTTAACTTTTCCCTAGGTATCTCTGTAGGCCCTAAATCACTCCCCATACACATAGTAAACTTATTACCACGTTATAGAGAATCCTCATATTATTAGTCCTCATTGGCATGCAAAATAGTGTAGTTAGTACGCGTCAAACCTTTTAATGACCTTTTAAGCACTTCAGATTTTTTTAAGGTGCTGTAAGAACTGATTGTTTTAATTTTTTACCAGATGAGATCCTTTATGGATCGATATGCCTAATATTTTGGATGACGATAATATAACTTTATGAAATAAGTAGTTGACAAAATCCGTATCTCGATTTAAAGTTGTGTATCTGAACTGAATTTAGACAACCCAAGGTGATAGAAACTTGATTAGAACTTACTTACTCATCTTCAAACATGGTTTTATTTTCATTAGTCAACTCCGTAAATTTGTCCTTAATTGATAAATCAATTCTTAAGAGGTAATCAACAAGCCGATGGTCTTGCAATAGTTTAGTTTGTTAGTCCTTCCAGCTTCATTAGGCTGGTTCATCTATGGTAACTCAATAAGTTTAGCTCAAGTAGTTCATCAAAAATTGCAGGGACATCCGAATCCTGGAAGGGTAATTATCTTTCTTGCATCTTCTTCAAGCTCAATTTCTTATTTGTGTTGTCTTTGAAGGAAGTCATTTTTACACTCTGTTTCTTGATCACCTTCGTAGTAAACTTCAAAGTCGATGCATTGACGTTCACGAACTCTCAGCTTCATTTTCATATGCAATCTTGCTCCATATAATTATGGAGTTCTTCCGTGTCTTCACCTTTTTATTCTTATAGATGTTAGTCTTTTCTCTTCATTTGTAGTCATGCTTAGTTCCATATCATGCGTTTGGGTAGCCAATTTTTCAAATATATTTTACTTTATTCCTTGTATGATGTAGCGAAGACCCCAAATCATGACTTTAATGCACATTTCAATGTGAGAAGTTTCACTAAGGCGACTTTTGCAGTTGAGGCTTAAGCTCCTCCGCGATTGATGAAGTCAACAACTGCTCACCTTTCTGTTGGCTGGCTTTTGTACGTACAATCATACTAACAATACATATCATGCTATAAAAACGGTTGAGGAATTCCTTCTCCAACTGCTCCCAACTATCGATGGAATCAGATTCTAAATCTGTGAACCCAATCAAATGAATTTTCTTTGAGAGATCGAACAAACTGTTTGACGAGATAATGATCATAAGCCCCATCTTTTGTTATGCGTCTCGACGAAGTATGTTATATGTTGTAGATTTTCTTTGCCATCAAATTGTAGTGATTTAGGAGATTGATAGTCAACATGCATCTTCAAGTTATTAATCCTTTGCGTATATGACTTTGCATATGTGGTAGAAGATTTGGATGGGAACTCATAGTTATATTTGATGGATCCCATGACGAACTCCTTCAATTAGACAACAAGAACCAAAGCTTTAGCGGAGACTTGGATCGTTTTGGTCGTTGTTGTTTGCTTTATCGAGGACTCTCCTTTCGCCTGAATTTTGGGAAATTTCTTAGGTGCTTGGCTTAATTCTCTTGTCGCGATGCTCTCCATCTTATTTGCCAACTTCAAATGTTTAGTATCTTGCGCGTGCTTTGTCAAGCCTTCAATAGCTTTAGTCAAATTTACAAGTTGTTCTTTTATGGTAGAAGCGTCAACCATTATGGCTTGCGTGACCATTACGGAGAATATAGAATGATGTGGATCACTACTTAAACAGAGCTTGGATTGGAGAGTGACTTCATAGGAAATTGAAGATGACCTAGGGCCAGTGGCAGAGCCATGGGCCGTGTTCGGATATCATCCGTAAATTGAAGATGACTCCGGGGCCGGTCGTTCGTCCGGAACTCCTCGGCGTGACTTAAAAAAAAAAACACTGTGTTTATAAGGTTAAATTTTTTTTTTATATATATATATATATAGTAGAAGTTGAACCCCCTTAGGCTTCTTCATATGTTTACTTTTTATATTTTGAATCCCTCAGCGGAAACATCATAATTATTTTTCCACCACTGCCCTGGGCAGGATTCCACCACTGCCCAGGGCTCAAACATCATAATTATTTTTCCATTAAATTGTTGTTGGACGGGAATTGTAGTTCCTTTGACATACTGGGTCGAGCCAAAATTCTTTTGATCAGCTCAGCATTGTCATTTCCCTATTTTAGCATGCACGAAAAAGATCTCGCTTTGTTAAAAGAAAATGAACCAGAAATATGAATTGACCTGGACTGTATTTTAAACAGTTGTTGTCCTAGCATTTTGACTTTCTCCTTTGATTTGGTCAGCAATTTTCATAGTAACTTCTAATCCACTTTTGAAGTCAGCAACCTCAATGATACCAGATTTTTGGCTGATCCTCAATGATATCAGATTTTTGTGTTCAATTTAAATCGTTATTTCTTTTTTTTCGAACTTCTCTTCTTTATATTTTCTCTAAGCGTACCTTTACTATTTTCTGAACTTATTATCATTATTTAAATATCCTATTTTTCTGTTGCAATTGTCTCCTACTTCTTCACGTGGACCCCACCTTATCTAAATCTTTTGATTTTATGACTTCTTTAGCGGTTTTTGTGTTCAATTTAAATCGTTATTTCTTTTTTCTTGAATTTCTCTTCTTTAAATTTTCTCTAAGCTTACCTTTACTATTTTCTGAACTTATTATCATTATTTAAATGTCCCATTTTTTTTCTTCTTCATGTGGATCCCACCTTAGTTTTTTTTTTTTTTTTTTTTGCAATTATCTCCTAATTCTTCACGTGGATCCCGGCTTCATTTTTTTTTATCTCTACTATTATGGAAGAGTGGGTCCACCATAATTTTTTTTTAAAATTTATACTATTATAGAAAAGTGGGCCCCAACTTAGTTTTTTTTTTAAAAAAATTCTACTATTATAGAAGAGTGGGCCCCAACTTAATTTTTTTTTTTTTAATTTACTACTATTATAGAAGACCGTCTATATTTCGCCTTCTTGATGTTATTCCTCATTATTGGTGTTAGACGTATGGTATAAGTTTTAAATCTTTTGATTTTATGACTTCTTTAGCAGTTTTTGTGTTCAATTTAAATCGTTATTTCTTTTTTCCCGAACTTCCCTTCTTTACATTTTCTCTAAGCGCACCTTTACCATTTGTTGAACTTATTATCATTATTTAAATATTCTATTTTTTTCTGTTGCAATTGTCTCCTACTTCTTCATGTGGACCCCACCTTATTTAAATCTTTTGGTTTTATGACTTCTTTAGCGATTTTTGTGTTCAATTTAAATCGTTATTTCTTTTTTTTTTTGAATTTCTCTTCTTTAAATTTTCTCTAACCTTACCTTTATTATTTTCTAAACTTATTATCATTATTTAAATGTCTCCTTTTTTCTTCTTCTTCATGTGGATCCCACCTTATTTTTTTTTATTTTTTTTGCAATTATCTCCTAATCTTCACGTGGATCCAGGCTTAATTTTTTTTAGGTAAAATTTCTCAAATGACTACCTTATTGTAGCTTCCTACCATTTGTAGCTACCCTTTTTAATATTACCATTCGTAGCTAAAAATCAGCTGATTTGTGTATGTTTTCGCATGTATTTGTTGCCAGCAAATACATGAGCATGCGGTAAAAAAAAAGGAACAGGCTCCTTTATTTTAGGCTGTAACGGTGGTGCTATTAAATGAGAAATTAAGATATTTTTTACCTTCTTTTCCGCAAAATCTGTTGTAATATTCCCTTTCCTTACACGTTTCTCTTCTTACATGCATTCTTCAACATTCAAATGTAAAAATTCAAATTTCAAATTAAATCTTCAACACCTGTGAAAATACATTGACAAAACAAACACGATCAATCATTAGGTATTTCGTGCAAAAACACTGTTTTGATTTCACAAAATTCGTCTATTCAAGTTGTATTTATGTGATTTCAATTTTTTTCTTGGAGCATAATGTCAAAGTTGTTTTCGCGTGTATTTGTTGCCAGCAAATATATGAGGATGCGGTAAAAAAAAAAAAAAAAAAAAAAAAAAAAAAAGGCTCCTTGATTTTAGCCTGTAACGGTGGTGGTATTAAATCAGATATTAATATATTTTTTACCTTCTTTTCCACAAAACCAGCTGTAATATTCCCTTTCCTTACACGTTTTTCTTCTTCCATGCATTCTTTAACATTCAAATGTAAAAATTCAAATTTCAAATTAAATCTTCAACAGCTCTGAAGATACATTAACAAAACAACACGATCAATCAACAGCCAATGTATTTGAAGTTTTCAATATTGATTTCGTTTTTTATTTACCCATGTATTTGATAGCATAACTAATGTATTTGACGTTTCCAATCAAACTCCATGTATTTTATATTAAATATCATGTATTTGTGTGAGTAACAATTTGCATCACCCATGTATTTAGTGGTAATGTATTTGAAGTTTTCAATATTGATTTCGTTTTTTATTTACCCATGTATTTGATAGCATAACTAATGTATTTGAAGTTTCCAATCAAACCCCATGTATTTTATATTAAATCTCATGTATTTGTGTGAGTAACAATTTGCATCACCCATGTATTTGATGGGATTAATTTGAACAAAATACATAAATATATAGAAAACTTACCATGTATTTGCGTCACTCATGTATTTGAAACTAGATGAACTGATGGAATTAATTTGAACAAAATACACAAATATATAGAAAAACTTACAAAAATACACCACCAACCACAACAATTGGTAGTTATATCATAGAACATACACAAATACATATATTTTTCATCTTCTCAAAACCCTAAAAACTTTCTCTCTCCCCTTCTCTCGTGTGCGCCGCCATAACCACCACCATGGCCTGAAGCAAAAACAATCACTTCCACCAAGTTGATTTTATGGAAGAATAATAACACAAATAGCGAAAATTTCACGAAACAAAGGAGATGGGATAGAACGTGAGTACTTTAAGGCTTCTTTTTCCTTTTTTTTTTTTTTAAAAAAAGAAAAAATACGACGAATCTTCTTGATTGGTGAGAATGGAAGTGAAATTTTTGCAGAAGGGTGAAGAGAGGAAGAAGACGATCATAAAAGGTAAGAAGTTATGAAAAAGGAGAGAATGGTAATGTATATTAAGTGATTAATATTGTTACCATTAAAAGGGGATATCGGATTGGGAGTGCTAATTTTTAGGTGTATTTGTGAAATGGTAATTCAAAAATTACTGTGTAGCTATAATAGTTAAATTAGAAAAGTATTTAGTTATTATTAGTAATTAAAATAAAAGGTAGTTATTACCACTAATTATGTATTAGAAGTAGCTATAACGCGTAAAAATTCCTTTTTTTCTTTATCTCTACTATTATGGAAGAGTGGGCCCACCTTAATTTTTTTTTTAAAATTTATACTATTATAGAAAAGTGGGCCCCAACTTAGTTTTTTCAAAAAAAAATTTCTACTATTATAGAAGAGTGGGCCCCACCTTATTTTTTTTTTTAATTTACTACTATTATAAAAAACCGTTTATATTTCGCCTTCTTGATGTTATTCTTCATTATTGGTGTTAGACGTATGGTATAAGTTTTAAATCTTTTGGTTTTATGACTTCTTTAGCAGTTTTTGTGTTCAATTTAAATCGTTATTTCTTTTTTCCCGAACTTCTCTTCTTTACATTTTCTCTAAGCGTACCTTTACCATTTTCTGAACTTATTATCATTATTTAAATATCCTATTTTTTTCTGTTGCAATTGTCTCCTACTTCTTCACGTGGACCCCACCTTATTTAAATCTTTTGGTTTTACGACTTCTTTAGCGGTTTTTGTGTTCAATTTAAATCGTTATTTCTTTTTTCCTGAATTTCTCTTCTTTAAATTTTCTGTAAGCGTACCTTTACCATTTTCTGAACTTATTATCATTATTTAAATGTCCTATTTTTTTTTCTGCTAATTCTTCACGTGGATCCCGCCTTAATTTTTTTTATCTCTATTATTATGGAAGAGTGGGCCCCACCTTAAATTTGTTTTTTTTTTTATTTATACTAGTATAGAAAAATAGGCCCCAACTTAGTTTTTTTTTTTTTTTTTAAATTTCTACTATTATAGAAGAGTGGGCCCCACCTTATTTTTTTTTTAAAAAATTAATATTATAGAAGACCGTTTATATTTCGCCTTCTTGATGTTATTCCTCATTATTGGTATTCGACTTATGGTATAAGTTTTAAATCTTTTGATTTTATGACTTCTTTAGCAGTTTTTGTGTTCAATTTAAATCGTTATTTCTTTTTTCCTGAACTTCTCTTCTTTACATTTTCTCTAAGCGTACCTTTACCATTTTCTGAACTTATTAGCATTATTTAAATATTCTATTTTTTTCTGTTGCAATTGTCTCCTACTTCTTCACGTGGACCCCATCTTAATTTTTTTCCTAACAATTGTCTCCTATTTCTTCACGTGAACCCCATGTTAATTTTTTTTTCAATTGTCTAATTTTTTTTTTTCAATTATCTCCTAATTCTCCACGCGGACCCCGCCTTAATTTTTGTTAATCTCTACTATTGTAGAAGAGTGGGCTCCAACTTAAATTTGTTTTTTTTTTTCATTCCTACTATTATAGAAGATTGGCCCCACCTTAATTTTTTTTTTCACAATTTTTCTACTATTAATCAAAGAAGATTGGGGCCCACCTTTTTTTTTTTTTTTTAAAGTGACTGACGACGAAGGTAGAAATGTTCAATTGTAGTGTTTTATTTCAATACAATGAATATAACAATCTCTACGATTTTTCTTTACAGAAGTAAATTCAAGGGCCATTGAGCTTGATCTTCAACTTATTGAATTTGATCTTGACTTGTATTTGAATTCAAGGGCTTGAAGCTTGATCTTGAATTTGATGGGTTTGATCTTAATTTGTATTTGTATTCAAGGATTTGAATCTTGATCTTGAATTTTAATATTGAACTTGAATGTAGATTTGATTTATTAATTACTTACAAACTCTTTGATGTCCGCCAAACCAAGTAACTTTAATCTTAAATGCCTCGTATTTGATTTACATTTGTTCTTGATCTTGGAGTATTTGAAATTTGTAAAGAAATGCTTGAGGCTTGTGGAGAAATGCGAAATGCTTCTTCTGTCTCCCCTGGCCCCTGCACTACTAGTTTGATCGGGTCAATTGATTTGTGGATCAATTATAATATTTTTAAATTTTACTTTTTTGCCTAAAAGATTTGAAAAGATATAATTTATTTTGTAAAATAATTTTTCTATTTAAATTGTAAAAGCCTGCATTAAATCATTTTCTACCCTTGGTACTCCCTACATTTTAATTTATTTGTCTTATTTTTTTCATTCTATTTAAAAAAGAAAGACTTTTTCTTGCTTTTGGTACCCCTTTAATTTTAATTTTTCACATGACGTATTTAAAACTACAAGATTAAAGAATATTTTCGTAAATTCTACATATTCTTTGCTTAAAATGCAAGATTCAAAAGTGTAACTTACTTTCTCAAATTTCGTGTTAATTTAAAATCAGACAAATAAATTGAATCGGAAGGAGTTATTACATTAGCGAGGACAATACATGCTAATGACCTATAAAGACTACTATTGACGGACAAGATGTCAAGTCAAACCTAGATTTACTTTATACACCTAACGTTGTAACAACACAATTTTTCTTAGTGAAAAGTACGATCTCAAGATTTTATAGATTGCCGAACACCTGTAACTCATTAGTGTTATCTGGTCTTTTCATGTATAGTTGTCATATGATAATTGTTTCAGAGAAATAAAAATAAAAAAATTAAAAGGAAATGAAGGAAGTGAAAAATCCATCGACAGCACTAGGGGTGGGCGTAGTATGGTAGATATAGATTATCATATCGAAATTAAAAACTTTTTATACTGCAATTTCAGTATTATGGTATTTGATATGCATTTTTAAAAAGTTTGGTATTTGATACCGTATTCGATATTCATAAAGAAAATATTAAAATACCGAATATGATACCGAAGTATATAATTACATATACAATTCATATATCTTAGTATTATAATACTAACAAATATATAAACTAGTATTATTAGAAAACTAATTGTTTAAACATTGGAACTTTGAATATTCTATCTTGATTTAAATGTCTTTTTGTGTAATTGATTTACAAAGGGGATTGCTTGTACTTTCTTTTGAATATTTTTACATGTGTAACGTGTTTAGTACATAATAATTGAGACGTTTCTTAAGTAGTGGAAGTCATTATTCTCCACAATATGAGTATATGTAAGTCGAAGTCGGACAAACTATGGTACCGATTTACCGTATCGTAAAATACCGAAACCGAACTTTAAAATACCGAATTAATTTGGTACGATAATGGTATAGTATTTTTAAAAAGCGAAAACCGAAATTATCGTACCGAAGTTTCAAATACCGTATCATACCATACCATGCCCATCCCTAGATAATACTACTAGACATTAACAAAAATCAGATAGAAATTTTCGAGGGAATAATTTTCTATTCAATACCTTGGGTTAATTAACAAATCAATGAACATGCCTATCTTTATAGGTGCATGGATCATAAGAAAGTGACCAAATGCCGTGGCTGCGCAGCATTTGATTGGAAACTCTTACTAGTAAAACATTAATTAGGTACTTAATTAACGTGACGGAATTAATCTCCTAAAGACATTAATCACTAATTGTTGGTACCAAATCATCAGTGAACTGGGGAAAGAATCTCCTCCAGTAAATGTGTGGGTAGGTTTCAACTACTTCAGAAAATTCCGCACCTTCCTTCTAAGCAACTCTTCCATGACCTTTATATGGTTGTTGAGATGACATATTGTGCTTACCTTGCTCACTTTCTTCCTTTTTCCAGTAAATTTAAAATGTCCTCCTTCAATATTACCTAAATTAACCTCCTTGTACTTAGAGACTTCTTCCATTTTTCCTTTACACATGTTTTGATCCATGTCATCTTTGTCAGATGTCTTTCTTGGTCTTTCCTCCAACGGGTCAATGGGTTTAAGTCTTAAAAATTGGGTGGGTTTTACTTAGAAGAAATTAAAATGTGTGACCAATTACAAAATATAATGTGACTTTTTAAAAGAGTTAAATTTGACATGTTAGTTTGAGGAGTATATTTGAGCCGAAAATAATATTTTTAGACCTAAAAGGTGAATGTAAGGGTATTATTAGACCAAAAGATGAATATTTATGAACCTTTTTTAATAGATTAGAGATATTTATGAGCCTTTTCCGTTTTATTAATGGTCAGGAAAACCCAGAAGATGGGGCCCACTGCAATAATTATTTCTTGACTCTTAATGCATATTTTTACTAAAATGTTTTCCTTCGATCAATGTAAATACCTCATTTACGGATAAAACCAACAAATATCACTGTGTTTGAACAATGAATCAAACTCGAAGAAAAAACAAAACATAACTGATTAACATTTTAACTGTATAGAAGAGCCGGTTGGCTCACTTTTTCGTCTTCCGTTCCATTAAAAAAAAATAACTATATAGAAGAGCCGGTTGGCTCACTTTTTCGTCGTCCGTTCCATTAAAAAAAATAACTATATAGAAGAGAGCCGGTTGGCTCACTTTTTCGTCGTCCGTTCCATTAAAAAAAAAAGTGTGAGCCCCATATTAAACGCCAACCAATATATTAAAAAAAAAAAGTGTGAGCCCCATATTAAACACCAACCAATATTAAAAAAAAAAAAAAAAATGAAACCCACCATCTCCAAACTCGCAGGAAAAAAAGTGGACCCCATATTAACAAAATCAAGTAATATCAATATAGTTAATTTCCAAAGTATCTCATTAAATCAATAATGATGAATTCATTGCCACATGCGTATCAACC
This sequence comes from Lycium ferocissimum, assembly GCF_029784015.1. Lineage (NCBI taxonomy): Eukaryota > Viridiplantae > Streptophyta > Magnoliopsida > Solanales > Solanaceae > Lycium > Lycium ferocissimum. The sequence goes on along the minus strand of NC_081349.1, from coordinate 14,681,665 downwards.
CATTAGTGGGAGCAAATGAAATTATTGTACAGCAACATACTTAAAATACTTATATATTAAAATAAGATATAATTTAATTACTTTTTCATTTTTTTCTTACTCTAATAAATGTGAAAAGAGATTAATGGCATAAAAGAAAAAATAATATTAAATGGGGATCAAATAATTAATAAGGTAAATTAGTGAAATTATATTTCTAATTGAAGTTCCTTAAAAAATCGTGCAAAAGATAACATGACAAGTAAAATGAGTTAAATAAAAAATACCATATTAAACACCAACCAATATATTAAAAAAAAAAGTGTGGGCCCCATATTAAACACCAACCAATATTAAAAAAAAAAAAAAGTGGAACCCACCATCTCCAAACTCAAAAAAAAAAGTGGACCCCATATTAACAAAATCAAGCAATATAAAAAATAAAAAAAGTGAATCCCATATTAAAAAAATAAACAATGTCAAAAAAAAAAAAAAAGTGCATCCCATATTAAAGAATCAAACAATATCATGTAATTTCCAAAGTATCTCATTAAATCAATAATGATGGATTCATTGCCACATGCGTATCAACCCATTAGTGGGAGCAAATGAAATTATTGTACAACAACATACTTAAAATACTTATATATTAAAATAAGATACAATTTAATTTCTTTTTCATTTTTTCCTTACTCTAATAAATGTGAAAAGAGATTAATGTCATAAAAGAAAAAATAATATTAAATGGAGATCAAATAATTAATAAGGTAAATTAGTGAAATTATAGTTCTAATTGACGTTTCCTTAAAAAATCGTGCAAAAGACAACATGACAAGTAAAATGAGTTAAACCAAAAATATTTACCAAAAATTAATAAATAGAAGTTCTTCATTTAAATAGAAAATCAAATTTCTACTTTGTTTCATTTTAAACATGTAAAATTAATATAATAATTAATATAATAATTAGAATTATCCAAATCAAAATTTGATAAAAAATAATAGGTATTGTTTAGGCCCAATCTACATACATTAACAATAGAATATTTTACACCTTTAAATTAATCGAATCAAAATTCAAAGTATCAGCGATGCTTAAATATTTATTATTTTATCTCAAAGAGAGAAAAATAGTTTCCTTTTAAATAAGTCTTCTCTTTTAAAAAGTATTAATAAATTTTTGCCAACTTTGTATTCGTAACAAACACTAATATAATAAAATTTTGGATACGGAGCACAAACTATAATGTTATATTAATCGTGTTTTGAACATAATATATATATATATATATATATATATATATATATATATATATATATATATATATATATATTACTTTACTACTATATAGAAGAGCCGGTTTATAAGTAAGATCGTCGTCCGTCCTTTGGTCCCATTTTTTTATTTATTTAAGGGCAAAAAATCCTTTATGCCCCCCCCCCCCCCCACACACTTTTTAATTTAAGAGCAAAAAAATGACATTTTATACTTTATATTCCCAACTCTTCTAAAAAGTAGATAGAAATACTTTATTATATTTCTATTTTTCTACTAAATAGAAGCATCGGTTTACCCATGCTTCGTCGTCGATCCGTTAAAAAAAAAAAAAAAAAAAAAAAAAAAAAAAAAAAGGTTGACCCCATACTAAAATCGCCAAGCAATATTAAAAAAAAAAAAAAAAAAAAAAACTGGATCCCACCCTCTCCAAACTCATGAAAAAAAAAGTGGATATATATATATATATATATCTATAAACTCATAAAAAAGTGGATATATATTAAAAAAAACAAGCAACGTAAAAATAAATAAAAAACGTGCACCCCATATATTAAAAAATCAAACATTATTCATGTAATTCCCAAAGTATCCCCATCAAGTCAATAATAGTGGATTCATTACCACATGCGTATTAACCCATTAGTGGGAGCAAATGACATTATTGCACAGCAAAAAATATGGACCCTATATTATTACTTTTCTTCAAAAGGTTAAGTAGGCAAATACATACAATTTCCTTTCTTTTCTTATATTAGCATGAGATCTAATCTAGATATTTAATTGTTGTATTTGCTATTCCGCCATGCCATTTATTTGTTATGTTTACTAAAATAAATATTCTTACTCTATCTAATTACTTTTTCATTTTTATTCTTACTCTAATAAATGTGAAAAGAGATTAATATCAAATGGAGATCAAATAATGAATAAGGTAAATTGGTCAAATTATAATTCTAATTCACGTTTCCTTAAAAAATCGTGCAAAAGATAACATGACAAGTAAAATGAGCTAAACCGAGAATATTTACCAAAAATTAAAAAATAGCATTTCGTCGTTTAAATAGAAAATCAATTTCTACTTTGTTTCATTTTAAACATTTAAAATTAATTTAATAATTTGAATTAGAATTATCCAAATCAAAATTTGATAAAAAATAATAAGTATTTTACACCTTTAAATTAATCGAATTAAAATTGAAAGTATCAATTGATGCTTAAATATTGCTATTGTTTTATCTCAAAGATAGGAAAATAATTTTCTTTTAAACAAGTCTTCTCTTTTAAAAAGTATTAATAAATTTTCATAGTAAACACGAATATAATAAAGTTTTAGATACGGAGCACAAACTACAATGTTATATTAATCATATTTTGAACATAGTATATATATATATATATATATATATATATATATCCATAAAAACAGTACAAACTTATGTATGTTTATTATCAATATCATATATAACTACATATATATAGATACACTATAATCCAAAATATTGGACCCGTGCCCAGCACGGGCATAGGCCATCTAGTGATTTAAATATAAGTACGGAGCTCGTTTAAAAAAAGAAAAAAAAGATACTTTTAGAATTTTAGAATATAAACTTCGTCTTTTAAATTTCTGTAGCGATGTTTGACCAGGCACAATTTAAAAGAAAATTAAAAAGTTTAAAATTTATGGTGTAAATATGTCATAAATACTTGTGTGACTATAAAATATCTCATTAAGAAAAAGACAAATTTTAAAAAACAATTATATATAAAGAAGTGTTATCTTTTCCAGACAAATAAAACATATACATTACATAAATTAAATGAAAATAATGATTAATTAAAAAGATGAATACATATTTTTTAAGGATAATTTATTATCTTTTCTAAAATTTCCGCCATCTTGATTTTCCTATACCTTTAACCGAGACTTCAAATAAGAAAAGTGAACTCGAAAGAAAAAAGTAAGAAAGGTGGGGGTGACGGCTCCGTTACCTTTGCTTAAAATTCTGTTGTCATATATTTACTCCTTTTAACAAAAAAATAACAAATTATGAATGATCTCAGCCATAGAGTACTTAAGGGACACGTGGCATGAATCTAGAATGCCATTGAGCATTACTGGATACACATTTACTGGAGGGGATCCTTTTTCAGTGAACAAACGTAAATCCTCAACTTATTTTAAGTCCACCAAGTTTAATTTTATTTTGAACGATGTAAAACATTAACGCTAGTTCTTATGATCTACTAAAAATTGAGCAAAAATAAGAAATCGTATATGTTTATATTCAGATCTTGGAATCTCTATCAGATTAGTTACGTTAAGTCAAATGAATAAATTCATAATTTTCTAACTTTTTTCTGTAACAAAGGGAAACTCGTCATGACTGGAAAATTAAGTATGAGAATGTTATATTAATGATTTTAAGAAAATTACCAGTCTCCAAGTACCCCAGCATGAAAATACCAAAACAATATAAGCGCAGTATCAACATTTATTTTTTATTTTTTCCTAGGGAGTAGGAGGAATAGGACTACCTAATCTTTTCTTTTTAAAAGTTAAATAAAATTTCACAATCATGAGTTGTTTCACCCAAAAGAGAAAACAAGGGCTTATTCAATTAGCCGCATCACATTACTCCGAAGTTTATAATTTTACGTTTGACATCTGCAAAGCCAAAGTATTGGGACAATGTTATATGTGAAATATATAAATGTAAATGGAAACTTAATTACTTTAAAAAAAAAAAAAAACTTTAATTAAAAGCAAATGGAAGTATGAATAATGTTTGTCTACCTTCTCGAGTAAAAAGTGATCCTCCAATAAGGAGTTCAGATTTTAAATTTATGAATTCTAAATTTTAAAATTCGTAGCTTAGTAAATTTTTTAAAAAATATTATACATATCAGTTGTGCCCCTGGTTCTCCCCCCATTTCGTTTTGCAAAATCTGTCCAAAAAGTAAAGGTACACATAGAGCATTAATTAAACAAGTTGCAATCTATAATGTAGTGTTCAACGATATAAGGTTGCCGTTTAGAAAACATACCATTTAACTCAACTTGACATATATAAAATATAAAGGGAAAACTACGTATATATACATGTTAAGGAGAAATATTTACGAAACGTAACGATAGTTTTCGTATTTGCAAAACATGACGGATTTTCATATATTTTTCGTTTTTTTATTTTTTTTCCAGAAAATATATATATTTTTTATAAAAAAAAATTTTTTTTTTAAAAAAAATATTTTATTTTTTTAAAAAAATTTTTATATATATTTTTTAAATATTAATTTTTTTTTTTTTTTGCTCAATGGCTTAAAAATTACCTCATATTTCTATGTATGAAAGTTGTATGAAATGTGTATGTGTGAGCAAAATTTTTAATATAATTTTCATATACAAAATTTTGAGCGAAAACTTTAAGCCTTGAATATTGTATGAAAATTGTTACAATGTTGTTGTAGTTGTATTAATTTTCCAGAAATCTAATATGAAATTTATATACAAACAATGTGAATGAAATTCTAAGTCTTGAGGAAGATATACACATTTCATACCATTCTCATGGCGCATAAAATTTTAAGCATAATGTTTAAGCCTTGATCAAGATATACACATTTCATACGTTCTTCATACATAAAATTTGAGCGAACTTTTTAAGCCTTGAACAAGATATACAAATTTCATACACAAAAATTTGAGCGATTATTTTAAGTCTTGAATGTTGTATCAAAGTTATATACAATGTTGTTGTAGTTGTATTCCAAATCTAACATGAACTTTATACATGAAAATGTGAGCGAAATTTTAAGACATGAGCAAGATACAAATTTCATATTGTTTTCATACACACAATTTTGAGCGGATTTTTAAGCCTTGAACGAGATATACACATTTCATACATTTTTCATACACTAAATTTTGAGCAAACTTTTTAAGTCTTGAGCGAGATATACACATTTCATACAACTTTCATACATAAGTTTTTGAGCAAAAAAAAAAATATTAATTTTTTTAAAAAATAAAAAAAAAATTAATTTTTTTTTTAAAAAAAAATAAAAAATATTTTTTTAAAAAAATGATTTTTAAAAAATAAAAAATAATTTAATTTTTTTTTTTTTAAATATAAAGCATGTTTTGTATAGGATTTGTAATGTTATGTTTTGTAAATATAAAACTATCGTCACGTTTCGTAAATATTTCTCCTTAAGATGTATATATATGTCAAAGACCCTAAAATAAAAGGACCCGTTTGGCCATGAGAATTATTCAATTTTTTTCCGGAAATAAATTTTCATTTTATTTTAAAATCAATGTTTGGTTATGAAATTTCTAAAATTCAACTTGGAGATGGATTTCAAATTTGGAAAAAGTGTTTCAAACCTATGTTTCAACTGCATCTTCATAAATTTCAAATAAAGTATTTTCTTCTCTCCTTTCAAACTAAACATCACTTCATCTTCAACTCCAATTCCATCTTCATAAATTTCAAATAAAGTGAAAAATATTACGAATGTTTTAGATGGAAGGTACTATGCCTGAAATATCATACTATATCTGACTTGTTTGATTTAGATTAGCGTGTTACAGTACAAAAATATCTAAGACAGCGCCTCATGATATTTCAAAAAGTATCAGTAACATATAGCTGGATCTTGCATTTCAGGTGAACAACCATCTTGTCTTCTGGTCTTATACCTAACATTGGAAATAATTTTGAAATGAATAGAGAAAGAAAGGAATCAGACAACCAGACAGTGAAAAATTGTAAAACACAAAAAACAAACAAATATACCAATATCATTTTCGAATTAAATGAAGTATTACTTTTCCAGCTGTATAGGAGTTATAATTACGTAATTAAATATGTTCAACGGCGGTATTTCTTTTTCGTGTATATGTTGCTTATGCTGATGGAACTTTTTCCTTATATTCATGGAGCTGTTGCATTGCAGCAAAGAGTATCTATGTGTCATCACTAAACCTATTCTTTCCCCACTTTGTCAGGATCGTACGTGGATTATTTATGCAACACTGCTGACAACTGATGCCTCACATTTTTCATGATCGTATGTGTATTATTGCAAAAGTGCTGCAGATTTTTGTAAAGAATATTTTGAAATCAAACCAAAAAGTAAAGGAGAAAGAATTCAAGAAGAAAGTTAATGGAAGGCTAATTGTGCTCTAATCAAATTTAGTATTTTCTCTTTACCAATTCAAGTGATATACTTTTCTTTTAAGTTTATCTATAAAAAAATGATATATTTATATATTTAAAAATAATTTAATTTAATTTTTTTCCTTTTACCCTTAATGAGATGATTTATAACCACACAAATATTTATAACTTGTTTTAGACCATAAGTTTTAAAAAAAAATTCATTTCTTTCTTAAATTTCGTACCTAACCAAACTATATCACATAAATTGAGACAGAGGGAGTATTTTTTTTTTTTGGCGTAAATCAAATGTGTATCGCTTAATAATAGCGTTAATCAAAATTTTATTTCTATGTTTATTTTATTTTTTTCCAACTAGATCGTCACATCAGTGAAGTAATCCTTCAATGCATTAGATATTGTGAATGATTCTTCAAAGTTTCTAATTACTTTTTCTTTTCCTAAAATTAAGCACTACAATTACTTTCTCTCTCCTCCAAATCCTCCTTTAAAACGGTCTCTCCTCCAAACCTTCCTTCCGTGTTTTATTTCTTTAACTTTCTTTCCAATTCGTATGCCTTTGATCTCTTTAATGCAAGCACTTAATGCACTTTCAAATTCTGATGCAAATTTTTATATGATATCAGTAATATAGATGCGTCTCAACTAAACGGAAACAAGAAAATTGAAATTTGTTTATATAACACTCACAAGAAAAAATAAGGTATGTGTGCTAGTGAACCCTTAAAGCAAAAGAAACACATCGAGATCAACCTATGGCTGAAACGCTGAAGAATCATTCACAAGATCTACTGCATCGAAGGATTATGTGCTTCACTGATAATGACGATCTTGTTGGACGGAAAACATGGAAACATAAATTTTGATTAACGCTATTATTAAGAGATACGATTTGATTTACGCCAGAAAAGGAAATAACAAATTTGATTAGAGTACAATCGGGATTCTAATTATTTTTAATATCTTTTCCTAAATCTTAATTATAAAAGTTACTGTGATTATCCTTTAATTTACCTGATGGTGTAAAGAATTTTGTACACGGACAGTGAAAAAATTTAAACTCATTATATTAAGGGGTTGTTAGTTAAATTATTCAAGAAGTTGGAATTGGAATAAGCCATTTTAGTGCCAAATTCTTCTTTAATTCTGATAATTGTTATACTCCCTCCCTTCAATTTATGAAACCCAACACAAAAATTCAAGTAGCTAATCCAAATTAAATAAGTGACAAACATTTCAGAGTTGCCTGTTCTTACTCATAAAATATCTTTTTATACAAGTAACAAAATTCCATGTATTGTGTGAAAGCAACTACACGATATCATAAGAAGTAAAATCAAGTAGCTTTACTATTACTGTCCTCAACAATCTTTTTGAAAATATTTGAAATGGAGAAGAACTAGAAGTTTATTGTGCTTAAAACCCATTTCCTTTTCATTCAAATCTTTAAAAATATATTTACAAAATTAATTAAACAAAAAAATTACTATTTCTTCCATTCCAATTTATGTGATGGCGTTACCTGGGCGATAAAGTTTAAGAGTAAAGAATCACAGTTGAAATTTGTAATCTAAAACAAATCATAAATACTAATCAGGCTATAAATCATCTTATGAAGAGTAGAACTAGGAAGTTTAAAATAATTTGTTACTAAATACAGAAAAATATCATTATTTTTTAAAGTGGTTAAAAAATAAAGAGTACCACACAAATTGATTTGGGACAATGAAATCTTTTTTTAACTATTATAGAAGCATGAGTTTAGAGGTGGTATCGTCGTCCACCTCCAATTCATGTGAAAAAAAAAATAAAAAATTAAGGTGGGTCCACCTCCTACTCATATAAAAAAAAAAATTTGAACACAAAAATCGCTAAATAAGTCATAAAACCAAAAGATTTAAAACTTATACCTTTGGGTAAGGATTAAAATGTACTAATTTTAGACACATACGTCTCACAAAAAAAAAAATTAAGGTGGGTCCACCTCCTACTCATGTTAAAAAAAAAAAAAATCGAACACAAAAATCGCTAAAGAAGTCATAAAACCAAAAGATTTAAAACTTATACCTTTGGGTAAGGATAAAAATGCACTAATTTTAGACACATACGTCTCACAAAAATAATGAGGAATAACATCAAGAAGACGAAATATAAACGGTCAAGAAACGTATACACATATTTTCTTAAAATGATGAAGTTGGTCTATACTTAAAAGTTTAAGACCACAACAGATGCTAATATATGAACGCGTTTTTCAGTGTTGTTGAATAGAAAGAGATGATAGTATGAAGCTCGGTAGGAGAAGGTGTATTTGAAATCTTTCAATTGGAGACCAAACCAGGAAAGTCATATATGGGAGAAGCGGACCAAGTAAAATAATTTATTGATATTTTCAATTAATTGAATTCTAATACTTTCTATAATAAAAATTTCATAATTATATTACTAAAAGGTACTCTCTCTGTCTTAATTTATGTGACATAGTGAAAAGTCAAAAGTAACAAGTAAAAGTGCACGAAGGAAATAAATATGTGTCGGAGAATTAAAATTGAAGTGCATACGTGTATACATAAGGAGAGAATAAATATTCAGTACTATGACATATGTCCACCTAGGATAAGAAAATAGTTTAGTAATATGGCCAAGTAATATGCGACAGGCGAGTACTTCATTTATTAATTCTTAAAGAACTTGAAAAGTAAAAAATTAACAAGTATAAGTACACGAAAGAAATAAATGTGTCGGAGAATTAAAATTGAAATGCATACGTGTATACATGAGAGGAGATAAATGTTCAGTACTATGACATATGTCCACGTGGGATAAAAAAAAAAGTTGGTTATGAAATGAAAGAGCTTTAAAACTTGTGATCTAAAACAAGTCATAGATATTTGTGTGGATTTAAATCATTTCGTTAAAGGCAAAAGGAGAAGTTTCAAGTTAAATGATTTCTAAACATAAAAATATATCATTCTTTTTAGACAAACTAAAAAGAAAAATGTGGTACTGTTTTTTGTGTTGAGTAGCACGGGCTTTCATCATCTAGTACTAATTATAAGAGGGAATAGTTATAGCACAGAGGTGCCCATCAACATGCTTATTGAAATGGGGCCATTTTTGATATTTTCGAATTTCCAGTCCTTCAGATTATCAGTTTTTTTTTTTGACTTTTCACCCGGTGTTCGGTAATTTTATTGGAGTCCGACTATATTTGAATTTATCTCGCATAGGGCCTATTTGGGGGAAACGCTCTTTGGCAAAGATTTTTTCATAGCCAGGGCTCGAACTCGAGACCTCTGATTAAGGGAGCAATCCCATCCGCTGCACCACATCTTTTGGTGGTTAAGATTATCGTACTTGGTTACATGTCTACGCCCTATTCCTCTATGCTATATTATATATTTATATGGTATCATGAAGGATTGTTGAAGTCCTTGAATGAAACAGTCCCTAATCCTCCATGATATCATCATGGTATAAAAATATATTGAGATGGTATCATGTAGGACTGTTGAAGAATGTCTCATTGAAGGAATGTAATAGTCCTTCCTGATACCATCTCAGCATATGCTATATACCATGACGGTATCAGGGAGGATTGGGTATTGTTTCATTTAAGGACTTCAACTATCCTATGTGGTACCATAATGGTATACAAGACATACCATATTGGTGGCATAGAGGACTGAGAACTGCCCTTCCTTTTTGTTGCATTTGACAAAACTAAGCTTTTATACTAATCATATGTAAAGATGCATGTTATTTCGATATCGTAAGCATTTTATTTCGATAATGTAAGCATTATAAATATATTGAGATGGTATCATGTAGTAGTATAATTTAAAGGAATGATCTAATCTTCCATGATACCTTGTCAGTATATAATATATACCACGTGGGTATCAGAGAGGATTGAGTGTTTTTCTTGAAGGAATGACAATCCCCTATGATACCCACATGGTATATTGATATCTTGTCAATATATGATATACCATTTGTGTATCATAGAGAGCTAAGTAATATTTTTTGAAAAAAATGATCTAACCTTCTATGATACTACGTCAGTATAGGATATATACCATGTGGGTATTATAGTATATTGCAATAGTATACTTCAACTGCTACTGATTTGATATACTATATGCTAAAATATGTCCCTTGTGATACCCCACACAGTATATTTATACTCTGTCAATATATGATATATAATTTGAGTACCATAGAGGGTTGAGTACTATATCAGTTATCTTTTTCATTTATATGAAAAAAATAACCAAAAGGTGTGTTGAATAAGATTATAAAAAAATAAAAAAATAAACAATTAACAAAAAAATAATTTATAAAAAATAAATGAAATTTGAAAAGGAGGGATAAGAAAAAATTGATCTTTAAATTTTTTTTTTTATTAATTCAGGTTTTAATAAATAAGCTAGTAATTTTAGTATTTTTCTTAATTACTTCTTGTTGTAATCTAATTATTTAATTTTATATATTTTAATTAATCTAAAAATTGTTAGTTAGTATATTTATTTTTATTTTTATTTTTAAAATTAAAAAAAAAACGAAAAAGAAAAGACTAAATTAACGAAAAGATAAGGGAAAAGGGTTCAAAACACACTCAAACTATGGCCAAAGTTGCCATAACACACCTGAACTTTGCGGAGGTCCTATGACCCTTTTTTGTACTTATTTTTTGTGTATTTTGTACGCTTTTATATGGTGACGTGTACAAGCGATTGTATCTACTCTCTTTGAGCGCGTAAGATTCCATATAAAAGTGTAAATAATACATAAAAAATAAGTCGAGGGGGTCATAGGACCCCGCAAAGTTCTGTGTGTGTGTTATGGAAACTTTGGCAAAAATCTGTCGACAAATTCCGTTCATCTTCTTCATAGAGAACCGAACCGAAATTTGATCCTAATGCACTTTAAATCTCAACCAAACATCACCAAATTTCAGATTCGAATTCCTCTCGACGTTTCGGTTCTTTTGATATATCACCCACTCGAAATGAAGCTCATTTGCGGCAACCCGAAAATTCGAGTTTGAAGCTTCAAGCTTTGTTCATGACAGTCATGGAGTCGTTCAGTTCTTCTTCACGTTCCAGACGTCTTCTAAGCTTGAGTTCAGCTTCAAACAATCAGCAACCAAGAATTTTATTCATCAAATCCGGAATTTGAAGACCCAGATCTGAAAGCTTCAAGTCGAAACTCGACGTCCCTAATGGAGTTTTTGTTTTCGGTTCTACTATCTTAATCCACTATGATTAATCATGTTTTCAATGTCGACAATGTCACAAATCCTATATAATATCGAAAAAGACCCGTTTGATTTGGTCGTTACAATGGAGTTTTTTTGGGTTTGAAATTTTGGAAAAAATACCCAATTGAAGAATAATTAAATCTTTTAAACTCAACACAAAGGAAAGCAAAAAGGCACAAATTCTTGAATGACCACAAACTCAACACAAAAGGCACGAAGCAAAAGGCACGATAATTGAAAGAAAAATTAGCTCTAATAACTTGAAAAAAATTTGGTCACTATAAGTGCACTTATAACGACCGGATTTATCTCCCTTCGTTAAAAAGTGGTCGCTAAATATCAAATTTCGTAGTGGAGCGCGTGCATACACTCAAATGAGTTTGGGTGACTTTGTCATTGAAAGCATAGATAATACACAAAAAATAAGTTCAGGGGGGTCATAGGACCCCCGCAAAGTTTAGGTGTGTTATGACAACTTTAGCCATAGTTTAAGTGTGTTTTGAACACTTTTCCCAAAAGATAAAGTACAAAAAAACAAGGTATAAAGAAACTAAAAAAAATGAAAAAGAAGAAGAAGACAACAAACATAAAGCAAAACATTGTACCTGTTGCACCGAAAACGAAAGTAGTCAGTGCTGACATCACGATGATGTCAGCCCAAAAGGGTAATGGGAAATGGGGGTATGAGGGGTAAATATATCTAAATGGGTAGAGGTGCGTAAATATGTTGTTTCCATTGGGCATGGAAATACCAAACAACTTTAATAGGTCTAATAAGGTCTGGGTTCAACATTTTAATAGATGGATGCAAAGGTAGACTTAAAATTTAAATTTAATAAGTAAAATTTTCATTGCAATGTTAAAATTATGGATTCAGATATAATGTTTATTAAGATTTTAGTGTATATATATGTGTGTGTGTGTGTCCAAAATTATTTCAAATGAATCCGTCGCCAAAAGGCTACATTCCTCTTTAGCGCTCAGACAATATTCAACTACTTTGAATAAAATATAAATTTAAAGGATAGAAAAATAGCACTTTAATGTCCAAGTTAGGTTTTACATGAATTTCACTTTAAATAATTAAAACTATTTCATTTAAAATACTCCTCAAACAAAATTCTATTTTGCCATTAAAAACAAATACTTACGTTTAGTATTTATATATACTGTTTAATACTGAAACTTTACTATTTGCAAATACTAAATTATTAGTTATGACCTATCATGCAAATTTTATGCACATAATATCATTTCTTGAAACAATTTTCTTCCTTTTTTTTTTTTTTGGTCTTTACACAAATCGAGCTAGGCAATATTTGATTCGAAGGAATGATGTCAATTACATGCCAATTTCCGGTCGTGTTTCGGGAACTTATCAAATTTATATTCTAAATAAAGTTTTACTACTATTGTTTGTGTATTTGTTTGAGAAAAAAAAAAAAAAAGTTAAGTCCCGATTAAGAAAAAGTCATTGCTTTACCTTTCAGATACTTTTAATTTGTGAGATTTTATTAAACAAGTTTTTCTCAGCTGTAACGACTCGCTAAATCGTTTTGAGCCTTTCATCTAGAATTTTTCAAAATATCCTTCCCGAGGTGGCTTTTATGTATTTATGACATGCAAGATGAGTGGTACGGTTCCCGAGGCAATCGAGTGAGTTTTGAATCGGCTGTGGTAAGTTTAGAAGTTTTAGAGTTAGAGAAATGCAGAAGTTTGACCAAAGTCAACATCGGGAGGCCCGAAACATTCGTGTGTAATTTGGGTCCTTGATTGGAAAGTTGAGTTTTGGAAGTTTTGGAGTTGACCTTGGTCAACCCCGGGTCAAGAGGACCTTTTTTGGGAAATCTGAGTGCGATAGCGAGTTCGTAGCATGTTTTATGATAGAAATGCTTATTTGGTTTGTCTCTGGAGGATTCCGAATGAGTTTCGGGTGTTGGTTCGGGTTTTGGAAGAAACCAGAAAATCTAGTGTTCAGGTATCTGGTTTCCTTATTCGCGTTTGTGAAGAAGGTCTCGCGTTTGCGAGGAATGGGGACCAGGTAGGGTTGCCTTCGAGAGGCTTGGCTCGCGTTTGTGTAAGAGGAGTTGGATCTGGGCCGGGTTGGCTAACTCATCGCATTCGCAATGTGTTGGGCCACGTTAGAGGAAGCGTTCGTGAGGCTAGCTTGCGTTTGCGAAGGGTAACGTGACTGGGCAGAAAATAAAACTCGATTTCAAGTTCATTCTTCACATACCCTTTTTAGAAGCTAGAGAGCTTGAAATTGAGAGTTTCCATGTGCAAAGATCAAGTTTCTTAATTGGGTAAGATCTAAACCTTAATCTAAGCAATTTACATTGATTTCTTCCTTTAGTTTAAGCTTTAATCCATGATTTCTAAAGTAAAAAATGAGGGATTTGCCATAGAAATGGGTTTAATGGATTCATTAAATTGAAGGTTCAATTGTGATTAGAACTTGACGAGTTTTAGGATATGGACTATCTAGACTATGGGTAAGGTGATTTTAGACTTAAATTCCAGTTTTGCCTTGTGGGATCGGGGTTAACTTTTTGGGTCTATTTTTGGGTTTCAGATTTAATCATAGCAATATGGTTGTTGTTGGATTCGTATGATCAGGAAGATTTCTAAATTGACCATATTGGACCTGGATTCGCGATAAATTGTTGTTTTAACCTTCGCGGTTTGGGACGGGGTTTTAGGTTGATTTTTTTTTACCTGAATTCTTTATATGGCTTTATGGGTATCGATAGACTGACATTCTCATGTAAATACCATATTTGAACAGATGTCACGACCCAAAACCCACCTTAGACGTGACCGGCATCCGACATCATCAACAACATCGGAAGATCCTTATAAATCAATAACGTCAAGCCCTTTTTCGATAATCTTTCATTATTTAATTAAACAAGTGATAAATAACTAAATAAAATTTAAGATCACAATTATGAAACAAAATCAGCGGAAGTCTGATATAAATGAATATTTATGAAGGTGGCAAACGCCTCAAAAAGTCATAGGAGACTTCAACATCTACCCACAGTATGACACTTGTCTATGGAGCTTCTAAGAGACATAAATAATATTCTAACTTCGGGACACAGCCCTGAAACTTAAACCATAAAACTAGATAGATGGGGTGTTCCACGAACAAGAGTGTGGGCTTACCAATAAGTCTGGAAAGCAGCAAGTTCTCCTACTCCGTACGCGTATCACGAACCTGCTCTTCTTCGTTATCTAACATACCATAAAAAATAATAATGGTATGCCTGAGTACCGGGTAGTCAGTGAATGTCTAACGGGCAATAGTTAACAATTTACCATGCCAAGTATTTCACTTACGAATTCAATATCACCACAAGCCACTCACAGGCAACAAAATATCAATCACTCAATACTCCAACTAAGAAGACACGGAGGCTAATCTTCCTCTGGACTAGCACAACAACAGATGCACCGAGAGACATGCCTCGGAGCTTAATCGTCCTCTGGACTGATACAACAATAGATACTCTGGGCTAGAAAGCAATGGAGGTCAATCATCCTTTGGACTGACACAGCAATACTTGTATCGATACGGTAGGATCCATAATGACTAATCGACCTTTGGACTAGCACAGCTTGCCCATACAGGCCCAAACACAAACAAAATACAGATCATGGCATATTAACCGAATCAGCAATCATGGCTTAGAGCCGAATTTTACTTCTTAAGTCATCATCTCAAGATAGAGGCATTTCAAGTCATAACCGATTTAGAAATCTTATTCAAATCTCTTATTCAATTTCAAGTTCAAGAAAACCATTTAACAACAAAACAAGTTTAAGGTCCGACCTTTAGAAAGCTGAGTTCAATCATCCAATAATGGAAAAAACGAGTTTCACAAAGTAGTAGAGTTCGTATAAGGTTCGATGCGGGCTTGACCCTGTACACGCATGACCTTTTCTAAAAGAAATCATCTTTAATTCCAAAAGAACTTCCACAAAAAAAAGTTATAATCATGTTCATATTCCAGTGGAAAATTTCAAGTCATAAACAATCATCCACACGTTTCAAACAAGATAATATACTTCAAAAAGAAAGATTTTTGGAAATCTAGACATACCTCAAATCCTGCTCAAACGTACTTCCCAAGATTCAATAATCACACTACAATGATTTTAGATGATAAAGATTATAACTTGAATCGTTTCTTGAAGTTTTCTTGGAAGTTCGAAAACTAGGGTTTTTCGTAAGTTTTAAATCTTGTTCTTGAATCTTATGAAAATCATTGGTGGATTCTAACCTCTTGATTTATTCTATACTAGTTCAAACATCAATAATAATCTCATAAAAATCAGAAGTCTTACCTCTTAGACAAACTCCACACACCCTTATCTCCTTCTTCTTGAGTTTTCAAGAATCTAAGGTTTGAGAAGATGAACTAGTGTTTAAGAGTACTGATTTGATGTTAAATTGATGTAGTAATGATAATAATTGATCAATAAATTACATTATATGTTTTGGGGGAAGCCCTAGGGTTATTTCTTCTCAAAAAGCCGGCCAAAGATGAAGTAGAACGAAGGTTTAAGAAAATTTCACGTTCTGGGGGATTTTATAGCCGAACAAGGCGCGTGACACATCTCGCGAATTGCACGTTTGACCTATGAAATGCATCCCTACCACACGACTTGAAAGAGGGGCATGATTTTTGGTGTTCATCCTGAGAAACGCAGAATTGAACCGCGGACTGTGACAGGATAGTAAAACAATCATAACCTTTTACTCACATGTCCATTTGAGCTCTACCATATATCGTTGGAAAGGTATTTCAAATATTTAAAACTTCTATTAGAGGAATTTTCCCAAATTCTCAACGTATTTTCACGAAATTTTTCTACAAGCCAGATCAACAAAAACTTAGACGAGTTTAAGAACTCTTACAAACTTCACTATTTGGTTTGATTCTATAATGACTATCTTTCACCCAAATTCATCTCAAAAGGATTCATATAGCTAAAATATCATCTTACTACTAGTTTTTACACATTCATACCTAACCATGATTTACGAGATGTTACAACAGAGTGGGCTTGTGTGGAGGTTGAGAGAAAAGGAAAGGACGTGGACTGACTTTTCGACTTTGAATTTAGGCAAGTTGAGACTTACTAGACCGTTTATTTAGTGTATGTGTTGGTTAATATAATAAGGGGCCTAATGGGGAATTGGGGTCCCATACTCGTGAGGTGACGAGCACTGTAAACGATCTGTTTTGGTAAATGATACGAATCGATTTGGGGATGAAGTCAAACCAATTCAAATGCGGAAAAATAAAGGATACGAAGAAAAGGGGATGAGAAAATAGGATAAAAGTAAGACCCAATTAGGGCGAATTTATAGACAAACCTAAGTATATTAAACTTAGATCCTTCCAATCGAATCCGATCCTAAAAGAACCACTACTATTTGACACTCAAGGCAAGAGATTCAATTTGAATCCACAAATGGCAATCTCTTCATGAATATCAATGGATATAAAAGGTTCACAAACCAACAATGGATTCCACCATCATATTGACTAAAATAGCCCTAGAATCTACCTAACAACCTATCACTCAATTTAGAGTATCATAATTCATCATCCAAAATCTAAGTAATGAAATGAAAGACAAGCTATATATACAAGCCAAGTAAAGAAGACTAATAGGCAATTACAATATTACCCTTAATGAAGTAAGGGCCTTGTTTGGCTAGTCTTCTTAGTGTAGTCTTCAATTCAAGAATTGGCCTTCAATGGCCAAACACGCCCTCCTTGCATAGATGGCCCTCTAATCAACCTTGCATGCATGGCCTTCTTGTAAGCATAACCTTCTTTGCACAAATAGCCAACTCCCGACCTTGTCCAAGTTTGCACATGTAGCCAATTTGCAGAAATGCCCCTATTTGCACGTTTGGCCACTTTGCGCATTTGGCCCCCTTTCTAGTAGCTTCTTCTTCAAGCCTCGACCAAGCCATCTCCCACACATCATAGGCCTCATTGTGGGGCTTGTATGGGCCTCCAAAGGCCTTCAACGCCATCCTTATAATCCATGCCGCTTAGAGAGCTTGAAGTTCCATATCTTGGCCTTGGATGTAAGTCTTGAAATGAGGTGTGCCAAGTAGGATCGTATCATCCTCCCCTTCTTTAAAATGATTCGTCCTCGAATTCGAACCTAGCAAAACCCAAGGGAAGACATACGAAAACATACTCCTCAAGGATTGAGGGTTAGCACACAAAGTAATAACCATACATACATGCCAAGGATGGACAAATTTGTGGTACAACCACGCATCAATAGCAATCATGACTATCAAGTGCACACATGAGGTATCAAAAAGTTGATTCCTCCAAGGTTCATGACATGAGGATAGAGTAATAAAACCAATGGATGCAAAATACGAAGCATATAATACTACATTGGTTCTATTTGACAAGAAGCACCGTGGGAACTCATTTTCCAAATAAGGTGTTTCTAAATCCAACAAGGTAACACCCGGGTCAAATGGGAAGTATAGTCACCTACTAGGGTCAATAAAATAACCAACTACCCCACATGTGCCTTCCCCAACATAAGATGCACCCCCAACACAAATAAGAGCGTCATCATACGCAAACAAGTAATAAAGAAAGGTATCACATAAGACAACCTCCTCATCTATGTCATCCCACAATGTAGCCTCACTATTAGGTTCAAGAATAAGATAATTCAATAGGCTATTATGAAGTTGAACATGAAAGGAAGAATTTTTAATTTCTAGACAAGAACCACCTTCCTTTATAACATTTTCCTTCCCCACAAATGGATCACAATCCTTCAAAGGAAGATCTCCATCATGGGAAAGAGTGTCATCACTCCATAGTGGGTTATATGTCACATTATAGTCTCCAAAAGAAACCAAATGCTCAACATTACCAAACACCTCACTAGGTTCATCATTCCTAATAGTCATGTCAATATCAAATAACGTATTATCTATAAAGAGAGAAGGATCAATTAACATTGAAGTATCAAAGCATGCAATTCTACTATCATAAAGACAACAGTCACTTTCCACAATACTTTCATGCACACAACTAGGTAAATGATCAATTGTTCTGACATCATCACTAAATTGAGGGTCATTAAGCACATCAAAAGGTCCCTCAAATAGTGGATTTTCATAGCAAACAAATTGATCAACACAACCAACCACACTAGTTGGACGCAAATTGATCTTGCTAGAAGAATCAATCCGGTCATCGCTAAGATCAACTAGTGGGTGTTCTAACAACTCACATGACAATGTACTAACATGCAAATCATAGGGATCAACACTAGGTAGACACAACTTGAACTTAAAAGAAGAGTCAAGATAGTCATCAATAGGATCAACTAGTGTTGGATCACCCATATCATACACATTGTCAATTGTCACAATAGCACTAGGCTCCTCACAACTAAGGGCAAGCCATCAATTACACTCACTTCAACAACATGATCAATCATATCATTTGTGGTGTTAAGCTTAGCTATTTTACCTTGAAGTTCACATTCACCTCCTTTGCCTTGGTTTTCAACTTTGGAGCTCGTTTGCTCCTTCGAGAAGCTCTCAACCACCTCAAGAACCCTCAAAGGTTGAGGGTCATCATTAGGTTTGCTTCCGAGAATACCTGCACTATCAGTAAGACCACTAGAGAAGAAAGAAACGTCACAAGGGTTAGATAAAGGTTGTGACAACTCCCTCACATCACTCCTCATATCCTCTCCTTTTTCCTTTCTAGAGTTGTCACTTTTCACTCTCTTACTCCTCTCAATCTTTTCTCTCACAATTTGTTGGGCCTTGAGTACTTGTTCTTGCATTTGGAGAACTAGCTCCATCATTTCCTCGAGGTTTTCTTGCCCCTTTTATGTGATCTCCTATGCACTTGAAGTCTTCTCTTATCTCCTTGAACCCACCACTTGTTCTTGCTTCTTCTTTGGGTTCATTCCTCGCTTGAGGCCCCTCATTTCTCCTGCTTCCTTCACCTATCGTCACTCCTCCCCTACCTTCCATAACATAACCATATTGGGAATTTTGTGCCTCCGGATTAGGGTAAGAATTATATGCATTTGTGTTTCTTGAAGGAGGACATGTATACTCTCTTCTCCTTCTAGGCGGATTCCTAGTCGGCCCAATCCACACACCTATACCTTTTTGCTTGGAATAGGAAGTGTCACAAGCCGATGTACGTGAATATCTACTAGAAGATTCCTCATAAGAATTATATGCAATCCCATTATCTTCACAAGCATACTCATCACAAAGTGCATAGTCAATAGGCTCATCATCACCATATTCTTCCCATCCTTGCAAATTCTCACCGAGTGGTTCATATCGAAAGTGTGAGGAAAGAGCATACCTCAACTCAACCCCATGTTCATGGTGTCTAGAATGAGACTGCTCATGTTCGTATCCACCATAGGACTCTTCTTCATAATCATCCACTCCTTCTCTTTCATAAGCCTCATGAGATGTTGCCTCACAATTGCCCTCGAGTAGTATTCTTCACCCTCGTACAAGTTATGATCATATCGACCATGTTCTCATACGACTCATGAGCACCATCACCATTATATTCATTGTAAGAATAGTGATGCTCATATCCCATGTCGTCTCCCTCATAGCCTCCGTCACCCTCATAGTCATACCCTCCATTGCTAGAGGCATAACTCTCAAAATCATCTCCACAAGACTCGGAAGCTATGGATGACATCCTTATCTCTCCTTCTCCTTATGTCTCCTCTTCGTGTACCTACAAAACGAGCAAACAATATTAGTAGCAAAGGTTCCTCACGTCACTCGTATTTGCACTCAAGCTTACCTCTCAACCTACGCTTCTTCCAAGGTTGGTCAAGAACCCTTTTAATCCAAATCAATTCACAATATTGCTAACCTTTGTGGAGGAATAGATTCTTGTTAATTGAAAGACGGACGACTCGATAAAGCAAAAGGACTTGAGCCAAGAAGATTCAACGATATCAAAACGAGAAAAGCTTGAAAAGAATTGGCACGAATGAAAGACGGACTGAAGAACTAGCATACACAAGTAGAAGAATTACTAAATGCACACTAGTTGAAGAATACAAGAAATGAAATGCTAAAATCGGGAACGAAATAAAATTTCGGGCCCGGGTAGGTGATAACTTGAAAACACGATCGTGAAGCCTCAATTGATCCAAGGTATCAATTTGAAATAACGGAAATTTTCAAAATTCTATACTCTTTTTTTTTTTGCTCCCTACCAAAGGATTAGGGACGCAAAACCAACAAGCAATCCCAAGAAATTTTCTGGAATTGAAATGAATTAAGAACAAGATTTGAGACTTGAGAATGAGATGAAAGTGAAAGGAATCGAAGCTTTGAATCAAGATAGGTACCTTAGAAAAGACGAATAGCCTCTCACCAAATACGGTCCGTGTTTTGATATACAGTCCGTATTTGTGAAATACGACTGGACCCCAACAGTTATACGACTGACCCCTTGAAGTTTACGGACCGTAAAGTGAAATATGGTTCGTAAACTTAAATCGTATTTAAGGATTAGTCCTAGAGGCAGAATACTCAACTTTGGACCCTACTTTTTACGAGCTGATATACGGTCCGTAAAGTGAAATACGGCCCGTATTTAAGGATCCTATTTTCGAGACAGTGAGCTCAACTTGAGGACAACTTTTCACGTTCCACTTTACGATCTACTTTACGGTCTGTATAATGAAATACGGGCCGTATTTAAAGATATCTTCCAAAAACAGTGAACTCGTTAGATGCTTCAGTGAATATTCTTGTACCTCGTTTGCCTCGGGATTTGTGTAAGATTTTTTGAATTTGGCTGACCTCTTGGGACCCACTCAACCTTGTATTTTCCCCTTTTGGCTAGAAAAATAACTTTTCACAACCTTGACTTGATTTTTGAGGATCAAACCTTCCTTTTTTGCTTTCTTCTTCACCAAGAACAAAAATGAACAAAGAAGAACACTCAAAACCCAATGTGGTCCAAATCAACTTGTTTTTGTTCCAATTTTCAGACCTAAGCTCCTTATCACTTAGACAACAAAGCCCAATACGAATCAAAGCTCAATTTTATCAAAATCAACTAAAGCCACTTGAGTTCTTCAAGCTTTGATGAAGCTTCAATCGTGAAAACTTCAAAACCCACCCAAACAACTTCAAACTTCGGATTTAGATGTATTTCACCTCAATAAGCTCAAATTCAACTTCAAAACACTCAAGCAAACAACAGTTTCAATTTTTGAATTTTCAGATTTTTGATTTTTTTTAGGATTTTTGAATTTTGAGCCTAGGATTAGAAATTGTAGGAACAATCTCTTAGCCTATGGTTACGATACCAAATGATACAAATCGATTTGGGGATGAAACCAAATCAATTCAAACGCTGAAAAATAAAGGATACGAAGAAAAGGGGATGAGAAAAGAGGATAAAAGTAAGACCCAATTAGGGCGATATGGACAAACCTAAGTATATTAAACTTAGACCCTTCCAATCGAATCCGATCCTAAAAGAACCACTACTATTTGACACTCAAGGCAAGAGATTCAATTTGAATCCACAAATGGCAATCTCTTCATGAATATCAATGGACATAAAAGGTTCATAAACCAATAATGGATTCCATTATCATATTGACTAAAATAGCCCTAGAATCTACCTAACAGCCTATCACTCAATTTAGAGTATCATAATTCATCATCCAAAATCTAAGTAATGAAATGAAAGACATGCTATATATACAAGCTAAGTAAAGAAGACTAATAGGCAATTACAATGCTACCCTTAATGAAGTAAGGGCCTTGTTTAGCTAGTCTTCTTAGTGTAGTCTTCAATTCAAGAATTGGCTTGATGGCCAAACACGCCCTCCTTGCATAGATGGCTCTCTAATCAACCTTGCATGCATGCCCTTCTTGCAAGCATAACCTTCTTTGCACAAATAGCCAACTCCCGACCTTGTCCAAGTTTGCACATGTAGCCAATTTGCAGAAATGCCCCTATTTGCACGTTTGGCCACTTTGCGCATTTGGCCCCCTTTCTAGTAGCTTCTTCTTCAAGCCTCGCCCAAGCCATCTCCCACACATCATAGGCCTCATTGTGGGGCTTGTATGGGCCTCCAAAGGCCTTCAACGCCATCCTTATCATCCATGCCGCTTGTAGAGCTTGAAGTTCCATATCGTAGCCATGGATGTAAGTCTTGAAATAAGGTGTACCAAGTAGGATCGTATTAGTAAATGAGTCTTTTTAGGATTTTCATCTATTTCATTAGGTCCGGAAGGTCGATTATAACTTCGTAGGACGGTTGGTTCGGTCTTCGAGGCACTTAATGGTGTTTTGGTCTTTGGGTTGGAAATCTCGTTTTGGGGTTTTGGGGTTGACCGAGTCAAAATGACCTATGTTGGGAATTTCGAGGGCACGAATAGGTTTCTTAGCATGTTTTTATAGTGGATTGCATATTTGGTTTGTATCCCAGAATTCTCGGGGGAGTTTCTGGTGGAACTTGGTGAAAACTAGATTTTTTTGATTTTTGGTGTGCTGCATCTGTGGACTTGGGTTTGCATCTTTGAGCTCGCCTCTGCGGGACTTGGCTCGCAGATGCGATGAGTGAGGTGTTAAGTGTGGTCGCACCTGCCGAAAGAGGTCCGCATGTGCAAAATCGCTGGAAAAATGAGAATCTTAGATTCCCAAATTCGAAGCCTTTTTCTTCCATTCACTAAATTTGAGATTTGGAGGGTTTTGTAAGGCGATTTTGAGGAGCTTGGTGAAATTCTTTCTTTGGGTAAGTTTGCTATCTTCATTTTATGGTTATGTTACCTTTAATTTTGGGAAATCATGTTAGAAACCATGCTATAAGTTGGGGTTTGGGTGATGAACCCTAAATTGGCTTTTGATCTATTTTTCTTCTAAATTGAGTTTTGGTGGGAAGTTTCTTAGTCTCTAATCATTTAATCAATGGATAATTAGTCCCTAAGCTTAAATCTCCCTTTTTATTCAAGAATCTTGTTATGGAAATTGAGGATTTTTCTCCAAATTAGTTTTTTTTTTTATAATTATTATTATTGATGAAATTAAGGCACAATTGTGGTTAAAATTGCATGAAACTTTGAGGTATTGACTACTTAGACTTTGGGTAACCTAATTTTTTGCTAAAATTCCTATTTTTCCCTTGCGGGCATGGGGTCGTTTTCAGAGTCGTCTTAGAAGTATTTCGATATGGGTGTCCTTAGACTCGTCTACTAACATAGAGTACTAATTTGATAGACTTTGACCCTTCTGAGGCAATCCGAAAGGGGAAAGCTCGAGTGGAGTAGTTCGTGGCACCTGCTCAGCTGTTGAGGTAGGTTACGGCTTACCCTTGGTTAGACTCCGATTAGCAAAACATATGTAGATGTTAGTTATTGACGGGAAATGCATGATAGGCCTTCGGGCTTAGTTGTGGTGTTAAATCCACTGGTTTGGTATGATTTCTATTATGTGAGCTTGTCGCCATGCTTGATATTTTGTGAATTGGACTGTATTTCTCTCTGTCTCTTGATATCTCTCTTATTATCTGGAAAAAGGAAGGATAATATTGATGGATTAAATTTATACACGTTCTATGGCATGTATCTTTTGATTTAATGATATGTGTTGTTATTGAGGTTGATAACATGCATGGCATTGCAACCTATTTATCACTGATATGATATGACTGTGGTTCTGAAAGATGATAAATGAGAGAGTGTAGCCTCCTAGGTTTTCTTTGGAGAGCGTAAAAGAGAGATGGGACCCGTGATCCGAGGTCTTTTACCTGAGCGGAATGAGTGCTTATGATCCGAAGTCATATACCGGAGCGAGAGAGAGTGTGTACATGGACTTTATAGGTCCCCTATGGGCCTTGGCTATTGAGGCATTGCCCTTAGCATATGTGTACGGTGGACAAGAGCTTGTGTGGCAGCTCCTTGCATAAAGAAAGGCCTGTGTGGCAGCTCACTGAAGTTGCATTGCATTGCATCGCATTACATTCACGTCCATTCATCTATTCTTGACTGTTAACTTGGCAGCTTATACTTATCATCTGGTCTTATATTTGACATGTTTATGACATGTTCTTGACTGCTTATCTGTTCTACTTGTCTATTTCTTTCTATTTATATATGTGAACTAATCTTTGTCGGCATATGATACCTACGAGTACGTGTGTTTGTACTCATACTACACTTGTTGCACTTTTCTTGAGTGAAGAGTTTGTTGCTGGTTCGGCATCCCGTCCTTGTGAGTGATTTGACGCCCTTGACCAGAGACTTTCAGGGTGAGGTACTTGCTCGATTTGGAGCCCGGAGGCTTCTTTTGCTTACATGTCTTCCTTCTTATTCTGAGACAGCATTATCTAGTTTAAGAGACCGTACTTCCCCTATCAGACTATGTAGTTGCTATTAGTGGCTCTTGTACGATTTTAGACCATTCTTGGGGTTATGTGTATTTAGTATTTTTGCACTATTTATATATGAGTTCAGACTGTTATTTATCTCCGTTTACTTTCACATGTTAAATGTTAAGTGAAATCATTTAGCTTTAAGGGAAGGGTTTGTCCACCAGGGGGGGATAGTGTGGGTGCCTGCGTGAACTATGAGTTAGGTCGTGACAAGAACTTGTGCGGGTACTAATGTATCAGTATGGGTAACTAAAACATGAACTAATTATGATATGTGATGGAGATTATGTGTTTAGCCTTTGGGCCATAAGGAATTATGAATAAATCTATTTAGGTTAGTATGATTGCTGTTTAACTGGGCCATGAGAGTCATGATTGACTGAATACTTACGATTATTGACATGAGTTGTATTCATCACTCCACACCTCGTCTAAACTATGTAAAAAAGGGCTTATACTCTTGATATTGACTTGATATTATGCATTTGCATGGTGTATGCATATCCATTCATACTTTAATGATATTATTAGCATGTGACTAGTAAATTAAGAGATAGGTGCCTTAGAGGCCGGATATTAGATATGGTACATGATTTGTAGTGATGATGATCTTTTAGCCAACGGCTAGGGTATATGGACCTCATGAGTTCCTCATGGGTCACGTGAAACCTATTGCATGAGTATGTGTATACCGGTGCATATGGCCATTGCATTGAGTACTATTCATTTGCATTGCACGCATTCCTTTACATTGCATACCATTTATGATGTTTGCCTTGTTTTCATGCCATGTATGCCTAAAGCATATAGAGATGGAATCTTATGCTCGTACTTGTCATAACTAATATAAAGATGGGATCTTTACTCTTAAATTTGTATCAACTAAGGAAATACTGAACCTTTACGGCTAAGCTTGAAGGGAAATGGATTGTATGAATTGGTGTGGTGTACACATCTTCTATACTTGTTGAATACTTATGAACTGTGGATTTTAAATTAACAAAGCCAGAAGAGAAGTATCGGAATACCAACCCTCATCATCACTATAGTTTAAGGTCATTCAACGATGTTGCTGGGTATATGTGCTTCCCGTACTCAATCTACACTTCCGGCACCTTTTGTGTGCAGGTACAAATTCGGGTACAAGTTGAGCATCTTGGTTCAGTAGCTGCTGGAGTGCTTTCTTAAAGTTCAGGGTATGCTAAGGAGGGTCTCACAACACTGGACTTCACTCTATCATTATTTTTTGTCTTTCTTCCCTTCAGATAGTTTATGTAGTATTTCCAGACCGTATTCGAATTTAGTTGCTCATGTTCTGTGACTTTTAGGTTTTGAAGAGATGTATTGACTTAGACTACTTATGGCCTTGTATCTATCAGACTTGTTATGAGACTTATTATGATTTTCTTTATTTAATTCCACAATTTGTTTATGTTTCGCGACTTACCCTTATTTGGGGATTTTGGGTCGTGACATCACCAAATGTCAAATCATTTTTAAAAAAAAATTAACTTGATGTTTAAAAGTATAGAATAAAACTCTAGAAAAATTTAGAACAATAATAAATTTAATCTTTTGTACTAGACTTGTGCATAACATGAGATAATTACTACTTAATATTTTTTTTTGGTAACTATTTGTTTTATTACCAGGGATAAGTATTTACAAAGTTCATGATCATAACCCCTCTAGAGTTAGACAAGAGCCCCAGCTTCCAGTACATCACTACTACCTACCAAATTGCATAACATCATATAACAAAGAGCTACATTCTAAGGGTACTAATTCAGTCTGTGTAGCTGCGTAGCTAGCCTTGGCATCTTTCTTCCTCTGTAATGTATGTCCTGAATTAGCAATTTCACCAGCATGGTCTCAGTCCTCTTATTGTTCTGAAATACTCTCTTGCCATAAGTAGTAGATACATCCTGATAATGCCATTCTATAGATCTCAGCCTGGGCACTACTGCCATTAGCATCTTTGTCTTCCCCACCTCTTCTCATGTTCCCAGCTTAGAGCTTTCCTCTGTATATTCTGCTATCTGAGCATTGTTTCCCATACCTTAGCTGACATTGGACACTGAAAAAGTATGTGTTGGTTGCTTTCTAGGTTGGTCTCACACAAGGGGCAGGTAGGATTGCAGTTAATCTTCCACTTAATCAACCTGTCCTTTGTTGCAAGTCTTGCATGTATTGCCAAGTAATGAATGAATACCCACCTAGGGCACCCCTGATTATTGCACATCAGCTTATACCACTGTACCTTTGAGAATTTTCCTCTTAGATTATTATACATCTGAACTCTGGTATTTGAATGAATTCATGTCTTGTGATATCAGCCTCCTCTAAGTACTTCTGGGCTTTGAGTATCTTCCTTATTACCCATGAAGCTTGACTTGCTACTGTGTCCCACACGTCATTTTCTTTAATGAAGTAAGAATGTACCCACTGTATCCATAATTTGTCTTTCTTCTTGCATAAGTTCCACAAGTGTTTAAGGATGGCTGCTCTATTCCACATGTAAATATTTGTGATGTTTAGGCCACCAGCTATCATTGGTAAACAAAGAGTATCCCAGGCAACCAGTGCTCTTTTCTTTTGGATTATACACTTCCAGTCCACAAAAATTTTCTACAAACAGTTTTAATTTGCTGGCATATTTTCTTGGGCAATATAAAAATTTGAGACCAGAAGTTTTGTATGGCCAGTAGCACACTCTTTATCAGCTGAAGCCTACCTGAATATGATAGAAATTTTGCAGTCCAAGTAGTGATCTTCCTAATCATTTTTTCAAGGGTTGACACTGCCCTATGGATAACCTGTTGGAGCTCAGTGGCACTCCTAGGTATCTAACGGGTAGTGTACCAGTGGTAAATCCCAATGCTTGGATAATTCTCTATTGTTCCTCTTGCTCTGCACCCCCAAAATAAATGCAACTTTTGCCTTGGTTTGCAATCAACCCAGATGATACGAAAAAGAGTTTGAAAGCTTAAAATAGTAGCTTAGGCACCATAGATCACCTCTACAAAACAATAATATATCATCTGTAAAACCTAGTTGCACTAGGTGCATTTTTCACATCGAGGGTGAAAATTGAAGTCAAGGTTACTTTTGATCTTTTTCAAGATCCTACTCAAATATTCCATGGCAATCGCAAATAAGAATGGTGACAATGGATCCCATGCCTCACCTCTCTCTTGGCTTCAAAGGGTGGGGAGGGGTTTCCATTGATCACTATTGAGCAAGAAATAGTTTTGACACATTTCATAATCCACTTGACAAAGATGCTTGGGAAGTACAGTCGATTAAGCACTTGTTCTAGACATACCTATTCAACTGAGTCATATTCTTTTTGCATGTCGATTTTGAGTTTGCATCTAGGTGATATTCCCTTTCTCTCATACCCCTTCACTAGTTCATGACTAAGGATTATGTTATCATGAATGAGGATTATGTTAGCATGAATGACTCTGCCAGGTACAAAAGTTGTTTGCCCTCTATCAATAATGTTATCCACCAGCCCTTGTAATCTAGATGTTAGAATTTTGGATATGATTTTGTAAATGGTTGTACAACAAGAAATTGGCTTATCTTTGTCTTATAGAAGTGGGATTGTTGACTTTTAGTATAAGAGTGACCGAGGTGCAATTTATGGCCTTAAACATGTCATTTGAATAAAAAAACTTCAAGACAGATTGGGTTACCTCTTGTCCAATGATTGCCCAGGATTTTTTAAAGAAACAGAAATTGAAGCCATCTACTCCTGGAGCTTTCATGTCACCTATGTCTTTCCGGGACTTGTACACATCATCTTCAGTGAATGGTCTAATCAGGTGCAGCTGCTGTTCTCTATTCAGTTTTGGCCTATTCTCAAGTACATCTGGCTGAATTGCAGGTAAGGAAGGGCTGGCAGCTCCCAGCGGGGACTTATAGAACCCCAGTATTTCATTTTCTATGTCTGCTTCATTGTGTACAATTGTGCCATTTTCAGTCATTAGTGCAAAAATTTGATTCTGTGCTTTCCTACTTTTCACATTAGCAAAGAAGTAGGCTGTGTTTGACTCGCCCCCCTTTAGCCACTGAACCCTTGATTTATGCCTATAAATACTCTCTTCTATGGTGTTCCATTTGTCCAGTTTCAATCTCAGCTCCTTTTCAGTTCCAAATATATTCTCTAGGTGATTTGGATCCCTCATTTGTTCTTGTAGTTATTGAAACTCAAGTCTAGGCTCTTGTATCTTTTCAGTGATCCCAATGAATTCCTTGGTAATTAATGATTTGATGCTCTTCTCAACCTCTTTTAGTTTGTGCCACACTTGTTTCAGGGAACCTGCTATATCTTCAGTGCCCCAGCTTTCCTGAACCACTTCTATAAACCTTGGATGATCAGCAATGCAATTAAAAAATCTGAAAGGCTTTGTTACTTGTCTACTAGCATTCCCCACTTTCAAGCTAAGTGGGGAGTGGTCAGAAAAGAAAGGGTCAAGTATATTCACCACTACAGGGGGCATAGTCTGCATCCATTGGGTGTTGACTAGAGCTCTGTCTATTCTTCTAACAACATGATTATTAGTCCAAGTGAATTCTCTCCCAACTGTGTGGAGTTATGTCATTCCAGTAT
Source organism: Lycium ferocissimum (assembly GCF_029784015.1). Taxonomy (NCBI): domain Eukaryota; kingdom Viridiplantae; phylum Streptophyta; class Magnoliopsida; order Solanales; family Solanaceae; genus Lycium; species Lycium ferocissimum. Next base: position 14,651,883 of record NC_081349.1, on the reverse strand, counting down.
CATTTAGAAAGTATCTAAAATCCTTTATCTCACCATCTTGGACTGCAGTGCCTTGTGTCCTATCTCCAACATTCAGTATTATATTATAATCCCCATTAGAAGCCATGGCTGCTGGATTTTGCTATCATTTTCCCTCAGTTCCTCCCATAATGCTTTCCTATCCTGTACTGTATGTAGCCCATATATAGCTGCTAATACCACTTGTGGCCCATTTGGTTCATTAATCTGCACCATGAGGAACTGGATGTGTGTTTGTAATCCAGTAACTGTCACCTGTCTAGGGTCCCATACCACCCATATTCTTCCTCTGGTTCTAGAAGTGGCATTTAAAAGCCACTCCCATCTAGGTGCTATTTTATTAATGGTTTTCCTAGCTTTATTGTCCTGAGTCCTATGCTCTAAGATGGACAGGACACTTATTTTATTTATCCTAATGTACTCCTTCAACTCCTTTTGCTTATAAACTTTATTCATACCCCTTACATTCCAAGTGACTATCTTCATTTGGAGATAGGGGAATTCTGCATTATAGTCCTTCCCACTTGTACTACACTGCTCATGTATGCTATTTTTATCAGGCAAAGGATGACTATGATTAGGTGTCTCATTGGTTTTTGTCAATGCATTAAAAGTGTTTCCTGTACTCACATTGTTCTCTGGTGGCCTTACCCTACTTGGGGATTGTGATTTTCCGCTTACTGGTATCCAATCACCTGGCTGATTTCCTTGCCTTCTATTATTTCCATACCTCTGGCCTGGTTTTTCATATTGTTTCCCCTTATCTCTATGTTGGTTTGGTTTGAATTAGTGAGTTTGCTTGTTAGCTTGGTGCTTACCAATGTCTTAAGCTTTCCCTCCCTGTTGACCTTTACTTGGCTTCTGTATTGGTGCGGTTTGTTTGGTTGTTCCTGTGGGTTAGGTTGGACCCTCTGAGCATTTGCATAATTGTGTCCTATTTGTAGACATTTTTCATGGTATTCGGGCTCCCAATCATACTCAACCATTTGATCAATGAGTCCTTTTTTAGGCACTTGGACCTTAACCCCTTTGGGAAGTGGTTTAATGATGTCCATATCTACTAACACCCTTGCATACGAGACACGAGCACTACTAGTTGTACAATCATCAGCATATACCAGTGTTCCTAGCCCACTACAAATGTTCCCTAATGCTTTTTTGCCCCAACATACTAGAGGAAGGTTAGGGAATCTTACCCAAATCGGTACTGTGCGCAATACTTCTTCCCCAAAGCTGAAATTTTATACTCAAGCCTTCACTATTACAGGCCTATTGTTGATTTTCATAGGCCCTACTAGTAACACCTTATCTCTGTCCTCCATCGTGTGGAATCGAATGATGAAGTAGTCTTCATTGTGGTAGAATGTGAGAGGTTTTTTTTTTCATATTACACTTATGTTGCCAAGAAATGCTCAATTTCACCTATTGTTAGGGAATTCCCATCACATATAGAATGATTGCACATCGCCACTTCTCATATGCCTCCACTATGTCTTCTTCCTCCAATGTTACAATTTTGTGTCTTTCTTGAATTGTAGGTGCATAGTACTCTAGACACATGCCTTTTCCTACCAGTTTGTTTCCAACCACCACAGTAGCTAAGTATGCGGCTCCTTCTAAGTTGGTGGGTTCTCTTTGTTGATGTTCCCCGTTTCTGGCACCGGCACCACCATCCCTGTGTTTCTTGGTAGGACGGTCCTACTCTTTGTTTTCTCTGCTTGTTCTTTTAGTGTTTCTAATGGGATTTCCTGTGTATTAGGGTTTGCTGGTGGCATGTTGACCACTTCCTGTACCTTCCCCTATTACGGTGTAGTACATCCCACCTCCTCCGGTGTGGTTTTCCCTTTTCTCTTCTTTGAGTTCTTTTTTTTAGCTTTCTTACTCGCTTCACCTGTTTCCGAGCTCCCCTCTGCTGGTGTTGTGGTTGTAATCTGCGCTCGGATCTCTGTTAATTTCGTCATGTTAATCGGATTTTTGTTAGCTTGCTTTCTAGGTTGCCCTTTCCCCATTTCTCGTCCACCGGTGCACGATAGTAGTCACTTGCTAACTTGCGCTGAGATCATTTGAGAAGAGAGCCTTATTCACCTTATATAAGAAGGATTTTCACTTGTTCTCTTGATACGGGTAAATTAATCACATTATGATTTTTTACATCAATAATAATTGGTTAAATGATTGTTACCAAAAAATCAAATTACAATATCATAAATTACAAGGAAAATTAGTGTTACAAAGAAAATTTAAGGAAATATCGAGGAAACCCATTTTAAACTTAAAATTAACTTCATATTATTTGTTTCAACTATTATGTTTAGCCATTATTTCTAGTCGTTGGTAGTCAAAAGTTTTATCACAATATTATTATTATTATTATTATTATTATTTTTTAATTTTTGTAAAAACTATCTTTTTACTCACCAACCAAACACTAGAAAGCTTTTTCTATGAAAAATTACTTCAGTCGTACTAAACACATGATTTTTTTTAGAAACCACTAAGTGATAGGGATATTTATTAATAATATTAAATAGTTCAATGAAACAAAAAAGGAAAGGAAATCAAAAGGACCCGGGTTAAAATGATCCGGTCCAAATAAAAACAATAAAACAAACAATCAGCTGACAACCAATCCATCATCACAAAACAATTAGGAAAGTTCTCGAATGGTTGACTTCACCAGAGCAAAGCCGGCGCACATCCTCCATGGTTCAAACATCTGGTTATCCGGTATGGATTTGTATCATCTCTGCACCCTTAAGCTCTCACCAGTACTGCAAACCCATATCCAAGGAGTTTATCCTCAGATAAACCAGATCTTCCTTTCAGGTAAGATATTCTTCCAATCTTCGATTTCCTTCCTTGTGAATGAGTGAAAGCAAGCTATGTCGATCTTCTACTATTGTCTTCTCCGATCTAAAGAGATATGAGTTGATGTGTTCTACAAGTTTGTGAATCTGCTATGCATATCTGAATGTTGATCTAAAATCTTTTATAGATAGTCTTTTCACATGAATTAGCTAGAATGCTTGCAGTCCAAAATTGCGATTGATGTAAACAAAGTTGAGGATACTTTAACAATTTAACTCTATAATTAACTAGTATGTTTTTTGTCCGAAATCTATAACTTAGGCTCCTCCGATAAGACACATAGATGGCTAATCATCAGATTTAAAGTAATAGCTATGTAATGCACAAATACTCCAGTAAATTAAAGAGTTAAATACCTCATGAGGATTTCTTAACCAGAGTTCTGCTCCAAAATTAAATGTACATGTTACTTTGCTTCCCATCTATTGACCAAACTTCAATGGGATGAGCCAAGGCTAATATCACCATTAGAACTTCTGTCAATATTTAGGTCACAGAGTCATATATGTACATCATTATTTCCAGGATTCTTAGCATTTATAATCCTGAGGTTAGGGACTTGATGTTTGTCTAAGTTTAGAATCCTCCTCCTGCACTGGGTAATTCAGAAAAGGAATTAAAGCTTGATGTACCTGCAAAATCGAAAGCTAGGTTAGTTAAAAAATCAACCAATGTGTTTCCTTCCATATATATATATATATATATATATATATATATATATATATATATATATATATATATATATGATACACCATGGTATTTACTCCCCATCAACCACTTTCTTTATTAGTAATGAGTCAGTTTCCAAAATCAATGGATGAAGCTCGTGATTCCCACATTATTTCAGACCCTCCATCATTACTCTTGCCTCAGCCACAATATTAGAATTCTGCCCCAATTCCTTACATTATGTAAATATCAAATCTCCGTACCAATTTATTAAATTAATTAAAAAGAATCTGTTACCTTCGTTGAGTAAGTTGAGAGGGTACACGAACCATTTTGCGTTATACTTAATTGGACCAAAGTATTTCCTCCATTCCCTTTTTACTTGGCTCATGTTGATTTGACATTTTCATTACAAAATATTTATTAGGGGTCTATTTTACTAAATTAACTTTATTAATTATTTTTTGAAAATCTAAGTTTGACTACTAGTACTTTAAGCAGTCATTTGTTGAAAGAAAATAATAGTTTTCTTGATTTGCTAAACAGAACAAGTAAAAAGAATAAAATATTTTTAGTATAAGAAACAATTAAAAAGGAACAGAGTTAGGAAGTACGTAGAAGGAAGCCAAACGGAGAACTACCAAGTGATTTGCTAATCTTGCCTTAGAGAAACAAAAGAGGTCTAAATAGAATAAACATTTGATTGGTTGGATCAACTATGGCTTGTAGTTCGAGTTGTTTGTCCTTTAAATTTACATAGGCAAATATTATTTCAAATATTATATAAAACTAAGAGCCTGTTTGGATGGGCTTAAAATAAGCAGCTTATAAGCTGGAAACAGCTTATAAGTCAAAAAAAAAAAAAGTTGGGGTAGGCTAACTTATTTTTTTTGGCTTATAAGTTGTTTTCAGCTTATAAGCTGCTTTAGATAAGCTAAGCCAAACGGGTCCAATTATTTTTTTGGGCTTATTTTTTGCACAAAATGACTTTAAGCTGGTCAGCCAATCCAAACGGGCTCTAACTCAAGTTTACAAGCATAATTACTACTCCTCTAACATAACGAAGATTTCTTTTCTAAGCCAGCGTGAACCAAGGCTAGACATACCTTTTTCTTTTGTATTTTGTTAAATAATTGAATATAAAATAAAACAAAATGTAAAACTAATAAGAAACAACAGCGGAAGAGAAGCAGGGGCAGGGAAAGATAATCAAAATTTTGACAAAGAGAAAGAGAAAATTTTGGAGAAGAGAAATGATTTGTTGGAAGAAGAAAACTATTTACTGATATTTTATGCTTAAAATAAAATAAAAATGTAGAAAAGTGGTACAAATCCAGTATGCTAAAAATGTTTTTAAAATTGTAGCACAGCGGGAATCGAACTTGGGTCCCTGGGGTGGTTAACCTAGCGTTAAGTCACCGGCACCATGGACTCCCTTTGTTCTCTGGGTGGCACAAGTAATATCTATAACACTTCTTATACATATATACATATATGCACAGAGTTTTCACCGAGGAGTCCGGGTGGCGTGGCACTCCCCCGCTCCTACATAGATCCGCCCCTGGTACTACATATTAATTCATAGATTAGACTCGTAAGATACAAGTTATACCATCCAATTATTAGTATAACAAATCTAATGAGTTGGAGAATAAATGTAAAAATGCGGTTTTTATTTTGTGAGTGTACTTGGACTAACAAAGTTAACGTGCGTGATAATTCCCAGTTCCCTCAAAATCCTCATTATTTGTCTCTTCATAGCTCAACTTTTTGCCGTATGTTCTTGGCAATATGGGAGAGCATTCAAGTCAAACAGTAGTAGTTCTTAAATTAAATATTTACGTACAAATACAACCCCAAAAATACACGTATCTTCATAGACATATTTTTCGCATTTTAGGCAGAATCAGGAAATAATAATATTTTTATTTTGTGAGGATGAAATGAGTACCAGATCAGCTATGGCAAAAGAAGCCACCTGTTAAAACTTTTCAAGCCATCAGATTATTTAGGGCTCCACAAGGCATATGAAATTTAATAGATCACCACATAAAATAAGGGAAATATCAACAACCACAGGGCACTGATATGATAGCCTTTTGGCTGCGACATATCAAATTTTGCTTAGTTTGCATGGATTGGGTTGACATCTTCCCAATCATGCAGGGCAATAAAAACTTATCATCATAATAAACTCAATTATTTGGTTGACATTGATTAATTGTGCCATCGTCATCTGATCTCTACAGTTTTACCCCCCTTGTTTGCTAAAAATTGAAACATCAAAGAAGAACTAGGCTCAAAATGAACAAAAACTATGAAGGTTTTAATTATGATAATTGGAAGGATGTGGAGAAGCAAACTTGATTTTGATACTTCATGTATGATTGCAACACGGAAGATTAAATGAACTCATTTATATATTTATTAGAAAAACACATCACACAACTGGATGCACAACATGGTCTTGGCCTAAATTTTAAGTACCTGATATGTTTCCCACTCTATTATGTGGAAGTAGGACTTCAACTGGAAAATGACTAATTGGGCGTAGCATATGGAAAAACAATTTACAAAAATAAAAATAAAAATTGAGCTTAAGCAATAGAAAGTGTCAAAGCAATTTTCATTGATTGCATATGTTACGTTTGCGTTTATGAACTGATGTACCTTTCTCTATCATGATAAACAAAAAGAGTTTAAATAATATACACAGTAAGTGTAATACGTACTATTTTTTTATGCCACCAGGTAATTTTTACTTGTTGTAGCATGTATCATATTCTATTTTTAAGATTTAAATCTCACATTTTAATGAAGCTTGCCTGTATATATCCTTTGGATGGTAGGTGTGAAAGTTTGTTTACATTGATAGTGTATTATAAAGTTTCATTAAACTATAACAAATGTTATTCCATCTGTTTCATTTTATGTCACACTATTTCCTCATTAGTTTGTTCATGAAAAAAAATTCTTTTATATATTTAAAAATAATTTAAACTATAAACTTCTTATTTTACCTTTAATGTCATGCTTTTATAATCATACAAATGTCATGATAGGTTTAAAGTCATAACTTTCAAAGATCTTTCTTCCTTTCGTAATTCCCGTACCCAATTAATTAAACAAGGGCAAGTTATATATTTGACCGGTTAGTAAAAAATAATTATATTCGCTAGCTAATTATACAAAAAAATATTCACTATTATGTATCAAAAATATTTTCTTTTTGTATATTATACAACTATTATTTTGGTGGGCCACTATGTATGTCAAATTGTTAATTTCTCATTAAACAATGGCAACATAAATTGAAGCAAGAGCAAAACTATCTTTCAGTATTGGAGTTGTACAACTTTTCCCACTTTCCCTGACCTATCGAGCACTTTTTCTTAGTCACTCATTCCAACTAACCAGATGATAGAAATGACACTACGTACTATTCCTCGAGGGAAAGTAAATACATAGTATTTTTTTAACTTTACCTACAGTCAAAAGTATGAATAAACTTATCTCTCCAATGGAAAGTAAATTACGATCGGTCGCCTTCGCCGATCAATTACTTACTCTCTTTTTCTCATGTTTTTTCAATGATTGGTTTGGTAAAAAGATAGATATGATAGGTTACGTAAAGGAAGACAGGTGTCAATGTGTATGACGACCAGCTAGCATTCTTCCAATCATCATATATACAACCAAAGCAGAAATGGGAATGAAAGATGGCTATCAATATATAAATATTACGTCATTAAGAGTTTGTACTGGCCCTATTTTCATGCATAAACCGTTCAAATTTCAGCTAAAAAGAGAGAGGAAACCTAAAGAGTTTAAAACACCTTTAACGCAAGAAAACAAGGTTCCAAATCGTGCTCCATCACCTCTCTTCATCCTTAAAGAAACAGACTAACAGCAAGAACAATGAGTTGGTATTTGTTATGTACAAAAAAAGCATCATTAAAAAAGAAAAAAGGTACTAAGACGTTACGGGAAATAAGGCTTTTGTAAAGGAGAAAACGTAAAAAAGTCGTTATATGCATCGCCAGAAGTATCAACAAAAATCACGCTAGTTGGGAACTCATATTTTTTCATGGGCAAATAGATATAAACAACGAGTCGAGAAAACACTAGTACGCAATAATTGTACAATATATATCTGTCTATACTAACCTACTTAAAAAACACGCAAAATTCTAGCCATAGAGTTCCCCTTGTAGGGTCTACAATGGACAACGCAACTTATTACTGGGTAGTTGAACTAGAACAATCTGGAAGATTTTTATCTTGCCCTTTTTCTTCTTTTCACCTCTCTCATACGTGATGAAAAAATATCAGCCAAAATGGGGACAATTTTCTTTTTGTTACGGTTCAAAAGCCACTTTTCAAAAATGTGAACTTGTACCTAAATTGTTGTCAGATCCAAAGTGAATGAAAGAAGAAGATTGCATTAGACGGACGGCTAGCATAAAAGCAGTACAAATATAACGATTACGTACGATATCAATACAAACATACGGATTTTATACATAGTCTCAATTAGAATACAAACATACGGATTTTATACATAGTCATCCTCAATTAGTTTGGAAGCGAGACGTAATTGATTAATCAATTGATTGAGTGTCAATGAAAAGCCCTAAATTCGATTAATCAATTGATTGAGTTGTGAATCAAAAGCCTAATAATAGAATAAAGAAGAGAAAGTGGGGTTTAACAAGTTCTCTTAGAGTATAATAATAGCTCCTAGCTAAAAGGAGTGAGCTGCCTGCCTAAGCATAACGTGTTCATGATAATACTGTTGGACAGCAATAGGTTAATTAGAACTTAGAAGCCAAAATTAAATTTGTTAATTTGAGTAGTATTACTAATTAATTGGTATGATAGTAATATAATTATGATTAGCACGCATTGGGAGAGCACGTGAGGCTTAGAATCCATTATTTTGGGGTGAATGATTTTATCGTACGCCACCTACTAAGACTCCACTTGTCATGCAACCAAGATGATTGAGTTGTATGCGCAAACCACACCTTTCTTCTACTCTCCTCATTATAAATACCTGTCTCTCCCTTTTGCATGAAATTGTGGGCTTTTTGTTCTATCTATCTGAGAGAGAGGAGAGAAAGAAGCAAAAGGGATCTCAAGTGACCCTAAAGCCTTCTGCATATATATTTTTGTATCATTTAATAACCTAACAATCGACATGGCCATATTTGATCTCCACCATCCATGGCTCTTTGTGTTCGGAGTCTTAGGTAAGCTTACTAATCAAGCTTCATTCATTTCTAGTCTTTTTTCATGTTTTATTTCTAATCGAACTCTTTCGTTTCTTGCTTGCTCAAAAAGTTGGTGCAAAACGCCTTACTCACTTTTCTTGTAACCAAACTTTAGTTACTCCTAGTATAGTGTATTCACATTGTACGTTGCATATTCTCTTGAATGTATTGCGTGACAAACCTTCCCGGTACTCGATTTTCGTCAGTCTTGGTTGCCAACGGATACACTTTAATTTACTTCAACAAAATTGTCACAATAATTATATAATTTACTGGAAGTAGCTTCAACTCCACACACGAATGAAAGCACTAACCCTTTTTATTTCTTCTGATCTATGTTTCAGGAAACATTATCTCCATATTCGTCTTCTTGGCTCCAGTGTAAGTAATCAACTTTCTTTAGTTCTAACAAAGAGAATTTTATTTTTCTTAGACAGTCACTTATTTTGAATTTCCTTAGTAAAAATAACTGTTATTGTTGATGTTGCAGGCCAGCATTTCGACGAATCTGTAAAGAAAAATCGACCATGGGTTATCAATCGCTGCCATACGTGGTAGCACTATTTTCGTCCATGCTGTGGATGTATTATGCGTTTATCAAGAAAAATGCCATTCTTCTCGTCTCCATCAACTCATTTGGTTGCGTTGTCGAGACCATTTACATCACCATTTTCATTCTCTACGCATCCAAGGAGGCTAGGGTACGTAAGCACTGTCAATTAATAGGCAGTATTATTATTATTTTTTTAGTTAAATAGTAGTACTAGGTAAGTAAGGAAGCGTTACATATATAGACCACTAACTAGTTTGATGTTTTTATGTTGCAAATTAAACAGAGACAAACAGTGCAGCTTTTGGTAGGATTAATTGGAGTATTGTACACACTGATATTTCTAGTGACTTTGTTCCCTTTGAACGGAGTCCTTCGAGTACAAGTTGTGGGTTGGATTTGTGTAACCATTGCAGTACTTGTGTTTGCAGCACCACTTAGCATTGTGGTAAGTTGAGATATGACCAACAAATTAATTAATAACGTCATTTCAAGGTTTTTTCAATAATAATTAATTAATTGGAAAGAAGTTCTAACTCTTTACGTTTTTTTTATGCAGTTTCAAGTGGTTAGGACAAAGAGTGTGGAATTCATGCCCTTCACCCTATCTTTCTTTCTTACGTTGAGTGCTATCATGTGGTTTGGCTATGGTCTCCTTCAAAAGGACCTGTGTATTGCAGTAAGTACTTGTACCACTTGCTACTATAGTACTACTACATACATATTCTTTGATACATTGAATAAATTTTGGTTCCGTGCTTGTTAGACAACTAAAACCAACCTACTTACAAAGGCAACAAAAATGAACCACAAATTTTGAACACGAACATGCTGTGTCTTTATTGTTTACGAACAACTCAATATTCTTACATTTATTGTTCGACATTAATTGGTCATCGCAGAATTCAACCAAACTAAAATATTGGTTTTCTAGAAACTTTTCTTAACATTATATTCCATTTTGTGATATTTTCTCTTTAATCGTCTTCTATTTACAGATTGCGAAAATTTATTGTTCGTAGTACATGTACTAGTAATTTTTATTTTTAGAAACAAGCTTTTTCTTAATTTGTACTGTACTAATTTAATTCTCATAAAACTAACTTTGAATTTTCTCCACAAAACATTTACTAGTAATTTTTCCATAGAATTAAAAAAAAACTTGTTTAAATTACCCCCTGCCTCCTGGTCCTAATTTTAGGGGGGTCTAACATATATTGCTAATTTTCTTCATTAGATGATTTAACTTGTGCCCTTACATTTTTTAACTCCGTTATTGATTTGTCTTACTTTGTACAGCTACCAAATGTATTGGGTTTCTTCCTTGGAATGATTCAAATGTTGCTATATGGACTTTACCGAAACGTAAAACCATCAGATGATTTAGAGAAAAAGGTGCCAGAACATGTAATAAACATGGTTCCCGTAGTAAACTCAGAACAGATACATCCTGTTAAAAGTGAGGACATGATCAAGAAACTTGATGATGTGGAAGCTGATCAGCCGTCCGATGAAGAGAATACCGTAATCCCACCGTTGGCTAACGACTATGAGAATGAAGAACGTAACGGTGGCGAGGTGGCACAAGTGAACTTGCAGCCATTTGAGACACCAGTGCTTGTGGTGTGTGCTGCATAAGCTGAAGTCTTTAATTAATCTTTCAAATTATTTAACCGTTTTAATTACTGGCTTACTGCCTATCTGCTTGTATGTTTCGTTTCTTTTTTTCTTTTTGTTTTTAATTTCTTTGTAATTATTTATATATATTTCTCCCTACCTACCATTTCCATTTCTCTCTGTATAAAGAGGAAAAGAGAAATTGTATGAATCGAAAGGCCGTTCTATTATTAACAAATAAATTTACAATGTTACGTTGCTCCAATAGTCTACTCATTTCCATAAGGCTTTTAGGTTAGATGTTAAAATTATTTCACACGATATGAAAATCAAACTTTTATTATAAGCTCGTTTCACCGTCATTTCTCTCTATTATTGTGTGAATGGCCGTTCTATTATTTCCAAATAAATTTATAATATTAGTTACTCCAATGGTCTACTCATTTCCCCAAGGTTTTTAGGTTAGATGTTATAATCAATGTCACACGATATGAGAATCAAACTTTATTATTAAGCTCATCATTTCTCTCTATTATTTTTTCGGGATTTCTCACTCAATTCAGACCCTATATGCCACTAACTCTCTCCATTGTTATATAACTCGTGTAAATCGTAGAATCGAGTGATCGACATGTGCAGTGCAAGACACTGTTAGAGAATATACTTCATACCCATTGGTTGTCTTTTCAAAGGCTTAATAACATATGAAGGCTAGCTCCACATTTAAGATTTTAGGCTGGTGCTGAGATAGTTTACTATAATACTTTTGAACATTAATGTCAGCATTTTTTAGTCACTTCATTCTTTTCTATGTAAAAAGAGATTAATTATATGTGAGTTAATAGTATATACCGTCACTGTAAAAAGAAATTTAAGCTATCACATCATATTTACTTGAAGCAAGCAGGGCCCAGGCATGTGCAGGGGGGCCAATTGAACCCTCTTATTTGAAAATTATACTATGTATAAAGGGTAAAAGCGTTTTTTTTTTTTGGGATAGCATTTTTAGTCCCTGTGTTATTACATTATTCTTATTTTAATCCTTGTGATATGTAACTAAGCACATTTAATCTTCAATTAGGTAATGTGTGTGATTTTAGTCCTTATACTAACATAAATTAAATAAATAAATAGATTGTTAACTCTAAAAAGGGCAATTCGGAACCTCTGCAACAATATTCCTCCATGTCCTCTCTCTGCCAAAAGCCTCTTCCCCCTCCTCTCTCAGTTTCCTTTTTGAAATTAATACATAGCCTCATTTTCTTTTTCCATTTCCATACTTCTGAAACTTCTCTTGTAAATATTTATCCATTTCCTCTACTCCAAGAATTTCTTTTCATATTGCTTTGAGTTACGTTGCTCACTGGCAGTTAGCACTTTGCTTCTTCCAATTAGGTTGGGGTGATTCAATATGTATTTGTAGGTAGTACGTAGAGAATTAAGCATTCATGATTTACTTTTTATTTTTCTTGGTTTTATATATTTTGGTATTAACCAAATACAGGAATTGACGTCAAAAAGACACATCTTCAACGTAGCTTTCATTTCAAAAGACTAGTCTCCGTTTTCTTCTGTGCCGTTTTGTCTGCTGGGATGCTGAACGAAATGAAGATTCTGTTTTTGGTTTACGATTGTTAAGTCATCTTTCAAGAGATAATAATTAGAAACATAATTATTTCTTAGCAGGGGAGAGTAATAAGGGAGATAGATGATAGAAAAGAAGAAGGTTGTTGGTATCTATTTTCAGGCTGTGTTGGGTGGTTCTTTAGATGCAGGTTGGGAATTCATAAGAGTACAACACAACCAAGATTAGAAACCCAAATTTGCCCTTCTAATAGTTAACAGTCCGTTAATTTATTTGAGTTTTGTTAGTATGAGGACTAAAATCACATAAATTACCTAATTAAAGGTTAAATATGCTTAGTTACATATCACAAGGGCTAAAATAGGAATAATGCAATAACACAGGGACTAAAAATGCTATTTCCTTTTTTTTTTTTTTTTTGTGAATATATAAATTGTTGAATCTCATTAAAAAAAATTGAATCACCTTATTTAAATTTCTGACACCGCCACTAGAAGCAACTGGTAACATATATTATTTTCAAAATTTTAAATCTCATATTTTAAGGAGACTTACTGATAGATATCCTTTAAATAACCCGATGGTATAGAAAGTTACTTGCATTGACTGTTTATAAAAACTTAAAAACTCATTGTATGCACACCTAAGGGATAAACAAGCAATAAAACTACACACCTGATGAAATACAAGGATTATAGCGATGATAAGGGCCTCAATAATAGTAGACCCAAACAAAGACAACTCCAAATTTGTAAATTAATGTTCCAGATTGTAATATTGTCTTCACACTATAACACCATGGTCCCAGGACCCGACCCCAAAAAAGAAATAAAAACGAAAGAGTGAAAAGAGAAGTAGCCACGTATTTTAGCTATATTTCAACTTTCAACTAGCCTAGGATATTAGTCACACTAATGAAAATGAAAAATGAATCTATTGCTTAAAAGACAAGTATTGTAGAACGTTTCAGCATGTCAAAATAAAGAGGTGGCACGTCTTCGGCCAATATAAATCATAATTTTAGTGTTTGGCCTTCTTTCACTACCACCATATATGATGAGAGTTAAATGGACAGAACATAAGGAATTTTGGCTTCTAGCAATCAATACTCAATAGTGCATTCACGTTACAGCATATGGAGTATATATCTCCCTTCCTAATCTTTTTTAGCTGGACTTGGATGTTGTGATAATACTTGTCTGTTTAAGAATCGAAAGGTGTGAAAATAAGATATGAAAAGAAGCACACACGACTAAAACCAACCACGCGGACTAAGTACAAAGCCTTGAAACGAAAGATACAATCAATTGCAATGGCCAGAAGAGAGTGATGTGTTTTTCAAGTATTCATGGTGACCAGAAACTGAGACTTATCGATCGTGTCTGCCATATAAAAGATCAAGATTAGTGTATAACATGTTACAGTCAAGATTACAGACAGTAAATGATCCTTTTTGGTCCCTAAAAAGACGGAGCTAAGCACTTCACAACTTTAACTTGAGAGATTTCTTTACTCTTAAATTTGAAATATGTCCTCTATTTGATCTTTTCCCATTTGTCCACTTAACTTATATTTCAGAAAACAATTGGAAAAAGGGGTCAATGAAAAATAAAGTACATCTTTCAGGGAAATCTAAGAGAGGTGGCTCAATCAGTTCCCTTTTAGCTCCATCACACTCTTTAACTAAATGGTAGATTTCAATTTTTACAAGCATCGAGTGAAACGCACTACAAGCTCAGATCAAGACTACCTTTTATGAGTCAGGGATCTTGGAATCCGACATGTAATGACTATCCATTAGTGCCATCAAAACTGCCTTGAGCATTTTGTCTTCTCTTGTCTCTCCAATTCTCGCCCCACATTTTAGCCTCCGCCACCGCTCTTTCTCGGTCCAAATCCTTGTTTAACATCCTTGCTGTTTCCCTTGGGGAATCGTCCTTCTCAGATCCTCCATCCAAGTGATCCCATTTCCGCCCTGATCCTCCTCCTGCCCCATCTTCATTCCTAGATATTCTTCCACCTCTATCATCTTTATTTCTCCTATCGTTACTGTCTGCCCCAAATCTATGGCCTTGTCCAGGATCATGTGCCTGGTTTGCTAGATAAGAAAGGGCAGTAACCACATCCCCAATTAACGGACGAGCAGCAGCCTGTTCTTGGATACACATGGAAGCCACAGCTAAAGCCTGGTACAGACCTCTCATTGGAAATTGTCCTTGCAGACTTGGATCAGCTAATTTTGCAAACTTCCGACGATCATTAAACATTGGCCTAGCCTGCATGTACATTCAGAATACAAAGGATAAACAATCAACAATTTGACAGAGCTGAGCATGTTATTATCACTTCAAAGACGTGATCAGTGGCAGAGCCAGAAACTCTGATAAGGGGAATCAAAAAATACAAGCATGACACACTTGGGATTTGAACCTGTGACTTAGGGTGTGTTTGGTATGAAGGAAAATGTTTTCTTGGCACAAGGGGGTTGGAAGCGTTGGGTGGGTGGGCAGGAGACAATGAACTTGGAAAGTCACTTATGGAAAGGAGACAATAAACTTGGAATGCCACTTATGTTTCCCTACTTCCCTTCCATTAGGGAAGTCATTTCCCTCATTTTTAAGGAACTTGTTTTGCTTGAGAAAATGTTTTTCCAAAATATTTTGACCAACAAAACATAGAAAATTTGGAAAACACCATACCAAACACACCCTTAAAGTAACTCACTTGAATCCCTTTCCAATAGGTGGCTCCACTCTTGGACATGATCATGAATAAAAGAGATCAATAAATTGGTAAACTAAAGTAAAGACATAAGTAGATTACCCATGCGACAAGGTTTTGTTCTCCCTGAGGTTTGGTGCTGTCAATAGCCTTACGTCCAGTGATAAGCTCCAGGAATACAACTCCAAAACTGTAGACATCAGATTTGACAGTCAATTGTCCAGTCATGGCATACTCAGGTGCACAGTAACCATAAGTTCCCATGACCCTTGTGGACACATGTGACTTGTCTCCAGTAGGACCAAGTTTTGCTAGCCCAAAATCAGAAAGCTTCGGGAAAAATTTTTCTTCAAGTAATATGTTGGATGACTTGAAATCCCTATAAATAACAGGAGGGTTCGCCTTATCATGAAGGTACTCCAAACCTTTTGCTGCACCAGCTGCAATCTTCATTCTCGTGTTCCAATCTAGTGGCTCTTTATCAGGAGGGAGATCTGCACAGCGCTTATTCACATTAGATCACTAAAGAATACTAAGCCTAGAGACACAAAATTCTGCAGTATATTTATTGTTCATAAGGCAAATCTAATCAAACAGGTAACAAAAAAAATTCTACGTTGAAAATTGCAATCAAAAGTATGCGTTAGAGAGGAATGTCTTAGAAGGCATATATACAATCATAAAGCCATAACAGATCTTTGAACCACCATCATATTAGGGACCTATGGGATACTAAGTTTCTATTCTTCTTTCCCCTTGTCCTAAATTATCTGTGCCTGTACGTAAGAATCTCTACAACGCTGGTCGATGCTTCTGATATAATCCCGGGCATGTCACATAAAAAAGGGAAAGAATGGCAAGGATTTCAAGCAAATGAGTACTGGCACGGAAACAACAAGGCAGCATTAATATGGAAAGTTAAAGAACTCTGCAGGCGTACTTCCAGTGAGATTACAAGATATAGAACTCTGCAGGCGTACTTACTACATAACTGGGGTTCAGACTCTTACGGACGTACAGCACTGAGACAATTAAGTGTACAAACAAAAGGAAAATCACAGCTGAGATGAATTAACACCAAAACCACTGATTTTGAATCTGTGAACATTTCCCTCGGATGAATGGTGTCATGGAAGTATAAGTCAAATCCTGGTGGGATAGGAAACGGTACATCAGTGGCGGTCATGGAGGTTCATATCTAGGTCCACATGCAAGGAACCCTATGCTGGAGTCATACATAACTTCAGACAGTGAGATATTGGTTACTGTGGATTGCACAATACTACATGTATATATGTAGGCAGATAATATACAAAAACAACGAGGCCAAAAACAGTCCTAGCCATCCTGATGAAATCAACTGGATGCTTTGTGTGATCCCATGCAATAGATTCCTCTAATGAAAACTCAGCTACTGGCTGCTTGAATGCCTGCGGAATACCGTTTCTTTGGTGCAAGTTATCATTATTTTTCACTGAACTTGTTATATAGTTTTGTTTAATAACAGTGGTGTCTGGGATAGCTTGTGCGCACCTCGACTAATTACACGTGGTACCTACCTCCCACAAACACAGATACAGGGTAACTCTGTCCACCAAGGTTTGAAAACTTTTTATATAACGCACCTTAATATTTACCAAAAGTTCCTTTGCTTTTACTTATCCTGTTGCTAGGAGCACCACACAGTATTTAAGTACAATTCCTTCCTTTAGTTGCTTAATAGCATTAGAGATATAGTTCCTTTCTTTGTTTTTTAATTTATTTATATTTACAAGTAGTGGTCGCCCACTTGTGGGATCACACTGGGTATGTTATTGTTGTCGTTATTTACATTTAGTGGTTTCTTCCTTGATTCCATCTTGTCAAAGACAGACAAGTTTAAGCTGTGTGCTTAATAAATCACTAGAGCATGAGGAACTTCAAGCTGAAACACGTGTTCGTAGTTGAGTTGCCATCACTAACATGCAATCATTTGAAACATAAAGCTGAACGCATAGTTAGCAGAAACATACATATCACTAAAGCAATAACCATAGTACTCTCTCCAACCCTCCGTCCCAAAGAATGGCACTATTACTATCCGGATGGTCCAACAGTTTTTTCTTTCACAAACATTTTCTAAACGTTTTTTTAGTTATAGAAAAAAGTTATTGATATTATAAAGTTCATAAACATGTAAATTCTATCTCAAGAAGAGTTCAGAAGTCACAGCGAGAGTAGGAATCCGGCCATTCTTTTTGGGACATAAGTAGTAACACATATACAATATCTTGCACCATTATGGGGTATAAGCCATTAGCTACATAAACAGAGAAGAATTATAAATCAGACAAGCAGAATGCCATGCAAAATAGGTTACCATGAAGATGATCCTCCAATGATCCCAAAGGCATGAACTCATAGACGAGAAGCCTCTGGTCCCCATCAGCACAGTAACCAAGTAAATTCACCAAGTTAGGATGATGAAGAAGACTAAGCATAAGAACCTCCACTAAAAATTCTCTATTCCCCTGAAGCCCATTCCTATCCAATTGCTTAACTGCAACAACCTGGGAAGATCAACTAACTATTCATCAAACATAGTTAACAAAAATTTACAGCAACTACCTCGGAAGTTCAAGTATCTTACATTTAATGGCTGCAGAATATAAGATAAATTCAAAATTTTGGCGAACGAAACCTTGACAATGAATAGAGGCTGGCAACGTTCAATTTTGGACTTAAGAAGCTTAAAGATGGACTTCTGACATTTTAGTATCTCCTTTGTGATCCGCTCAGAATGTTCAATTATTCACAACTAATGGCACATGTTAGAAATGGCATGGCATGTAAGAGAGAAATTGTCTACCTACATAAACGACTAAACCATTAATCTGTTATTATTTTTGTCATGCAGCACATTTCTGAGTTTTCTCATAGAAATTATCATATGGATTGGGAATAGTTAATGTGAGTTTATGATAATACAATGCTTGAACATTTAGGCCTGAAATTTACCTCTTTTGCACATCCTCTAATTAGCAGTATTCTTCAAAACTCTAGAAGAAATGATGTCAACAATACAAGCGGAATTATTTTATAAATTATGAAATTCTATAACAGTCCTGCTTCAACCTTGTTACTGATTTACCTATATTACTGAGACAGTCTAATTGGCAATGTTCCTCAAAACATTAGGAGAAATGGTAACAATAATGTTGTTTAACTACCAAGGGTAGTTTCAAATGATACAAATCTCTTCTTCAATATTGGTGAAGAAGTTGACATCATTGTAATAGGAAGGAATACACCTAGAAAAAGTTATTATAGTTTGTTAATAATTGACATTAACTCGAGCTTGCTTTATTCAGACCTGTTGGTTTCTCCTTAAAATATAACCAGAAGCCCTCCCTCAAACTGAAGCTTTTGTTGTGGTATTAGTACTTATGACTTATGAGTTGCTTTCGTGGTTATAGGTGGTAGAAAACAAAATGCCTCGAAGAACCATAGTGGGTCTAATTTACTTATCATGTATACCTATGCTGTTTTTTTTCTTTTGCCTTTTTTTCTCATAAGTAATACACTTAACCTTACTTCGCAAACCATTACTGTATAAGATGAGAAAACACTAGAGTTACTCTAAGAAACAAGGGACAAGAATTCAAGGGAGTTATTTCATGATACCACATTTGTGGTACAAGGGACAAGAAATCAAGACGCACTTTGCATGAAAATGAAGGTAACATGAGTTTCACTTGGACCATAATCTGTGGAATATCTTCAAACTCTCTGTAAAACAATGTGAACAGTCTTACCTCTCTGTCGTACTTGATCAATTTAATATTTTCCTCCCAAATTATTCAGGTTATAGAGACAAATTGGTGATATCTGCCAATATAATTCCTAAGAGAATGATCCATTTAGGATCCCTCAAAAAGAAATTGATCCATCTAGGATATGACAACCTAGCATTTCAGCGTATCACAACCCATGTCAAACATAATTTTCATCCCCATCATAGGGAAATCTTGGCTCTATCACGGAGCAGACTAAAGGGAGACCAGAAATGGAACTCCAGCAGATTCCATTATGGCATGATGATATCTTAAGCTCCTATTTTCTACCTACAATAAGCATCACTAATGGCCCGGCTTTATCATTTTCTTTTCTCTGTTCTACTTAAAGAAACAAAAGAGATTGAGATCCTTTTTCGGGTTTACTTTTAAACAGATAGGGCCGAACATGTGTACTTGCAAGGTAATTGAGGTGTGTTCCACAAGTTTTAGTTTCTTCACACAAGAATATAGAAAAGGAAGACCAAGTGGGATGAAAGAAACTAGCTAACTGATCACTAAATATATATAAATATGTGCTAATTTGAACATCACTATAGACAACTTGAGTCTCTCCCTCTACCTATCTCTCTTCATTTCCTAATCAATTACCTCTTATGTTATGCCAACATGAGAACTACCAGAATAAGAAAATCTTAAATGGGCAGTTTATTGGCTCCTTTAACTACTTCTTTCAAGTGCCCGGTAGCAACTGCTTCTGTAAGAACTGCCTATGCCGGAATACGGATTTCATACTGCTATCCAGAACCCTCTACTTCCAAGTACTAGCAGAAGGAAAAGAAATAAGGGACTAGGGCCAGTAACAAAGGCCAAAAAGGGTGTCACCTGGTTGTATGATAATCTAGGTGACTAAGGGGCCGTTTCGTGGTGTGTATAAGAATAGTACTGGATAGGGTGTATTAGTAATGCTGGCATTATCGACTGTTTGGTTTGTTATCAAATGACATGCATTGTATAATTTCTTCTTCTTCTTTTTTTTTTTTTTTTTTTTTTTTTTGTGATAAGGTAATATCTTATTAAAAAAGTAAAAAAGTACCAAGATAGTACAGGATACGAAAGTCCGACTACCACCACTGACACGACAAAACTACAAATCTAATATCTCTTCTAGATCATTTTTTTTTATGACATGGGAACCCGCAGCCGCTACCCTTCGGGTCCGCACAGGGTAAACCCAGCTCCTGTGTAATAGCTCGCAAATCACACAGGAGAGATAACCCGCACTAGGCAAGCCCCGTGCGACGAGCTCGACCCAGAAGGCAAATCCGCTGTTGTCGTAGGCAGGGGGTTTCGAACCTGAGACCTCCATTATGAAAGCCCCATGCTCAACCAACTGAGCCCCATGATCTCTTCTAGATCATATATTACCGGTATTGTTAATGTCATGGTTTACTATGTATAAGAGTAGTACTGAATAGAGTGTATAACTAATTATTAGCTATACATAGGTTGAAAACAATACCGAACAAGGAATTAAATAATACCAAAGCTAATACCAGTGTTATTTTCTATAATACATAGGTTGAAAACATTACCAAACAAGGGATTAAATAATAGTAATACCAAAACTAATACCAGTATTATTTTCTATAATACCTCCTACCAACAGCCCCTAGATGTACAAACCTCAAAAAGAATTACCTGACCGCTAGATAGCTGCCCTTTATACACACGACCAAACCCTCCTTCACCTATAAAAGATTCTGGCCTGAAGTTATTAGTAGCAGCTGCAAGCTCACGGAAAGTGAACGTATGTGCAGCAATCTGAACATCAGGCGCATCCTTTAGCCCCAAAAATTCTCTCTTTGAACCATTGGTACTTCTTGTTTTGAGTCTGTCGGCTCCTGTAAATAAAACAGCAGAGATCCATAACTACACGAAAAAATCTAACTTATGACATTTGAAGAGAAAGGGAATTATCCAAATAGACCTTTTGGTCCCAATCATATCCGCAAGTCAGAAGAGGATATTAACCCATGTTCATTCTTATTACAACAAGACGGACTTTACTGAGGCTGAGAATGGACCAACTATTAAATCTTGGGTGGGTGGAAATTTCTTTTACTTATTTCTCTACGTAATCTATTATTGACAACTATGGAGTACCTCATAAAATATTGATCTTAAGTCCAATTCAAGATTGACACCAACCAATTCAATACGAAACAGAAAGACTGTTGGGATAGAAATCACAGGGCATCATGCGGACGCTTACAGTTGCAAACCTCGAACAACGATAAATTAGAAACAAAGAAAAACATACTAAAAGAGGCATGACCAATTGAAATACATATGAGAAAAACTAATATAAAAGCATAAAAAATTATTGAGAGAATAATCTCCCCCTAAACAAGACTCTCTAGACGACTAAATTGTGGATGCTACTGTGTTGTCTATGAGAAGAACAATTCTTCTATTTATAGAAGTCCGAAACTTCTCATCCGAGAAATGGGATAGATATAGTAGAATCTTTTTCCACAAAGATAACCTTTTCTATTTACAATTATGGTAGAATCCAAATAAGGTAGGAAATTCAGGGCAAACCCTAACAAAGACCCTCCCTAATAATCAACCAGATCAAATTAATTAGAACAATATATCTCTATCTCATTTCCACCCTTCTATTTTTATTTTTATTTTAAAAAGAATTCCCATCTGAAAATATTGGAGGTCTAATCAAATTCAGCAGATATACCTAATAGAGGAAAAAAAATTCAATCTTGATAAAGACTAAGCTAAAAGAATAGGGACCCAAGTGAGCAACAACCAGATCAAATCAAAACTATAAATAGAAAGTGATAAGACTAACCTGAAGATAATCTAGAAATATTTGAAGGGGCTGTGTGATTAACTTCCTTGTGATCATCTCTATCTTTTTGGGGATTCAACTTTTCCTCCTCTTTTGAATCAAAACAGGAGAAGCAACCCATTTATTTATTTTATTAATTAACTTGCCAAGATCCAATCTTTTTTCCAAATCCACTTCTCTCAAGATTAAGTTCAAAATCAATCAATCAATTTTTCTCATTTTCTTGAACTCACTCTATGGGTTCATTTTCAAGAAAGTTAAGTACTTTATAATATACACAACTTGATCAGCAAGAACTACAACAAAATAAAAAATAAAAAGAATATATAGCAAAGAAACAAGATTTAGAACAGAAAAACAGAAACCAAGAACACCATCAAAAGGGTTGTTTTTAGGTAAAAATAGAAACTTTAGAGATAATATTAATTGCTAGTGACAGAGTTGTAGCCTGCTTATCATTACATTACAGAGTTTTTGCTTTGTGTTTGCTTTTGTGTGCCTTTTTCTCTCTCTTTCATAGATACATACATATAATATATATAGATACATACAATATATATATCTATCTCTGTGTGTGCCTGTGTGTGCACAAGTGTGCAAATATGCTAAAAATATATATTTTCCACTAACTGTATGTATTTTAAATTCTCCAAAAACCTTTGACCAAACTGTAATAGCTCCTTCACATTTAATGAAAGAGGGGATTTCAGAGGAAAAGATAATTATTACTTTGTCAGATACTCCCTCCAGATAAAAAAAAAAAATTCACTTAGCTTTTTTTTTAATTATTAAAAAAGTATTCACTTATCAAATTAAGAAAGAATTAACTTAATTTTTTCAAATTTACCCCTATTAGGTGTTATATGATCAAATCCTAATGTCTATTTAATTAGGGATAGTTTAGTCAAATTATTTATTTTTGTCTAGAAGTTAGTATTTTCTTAAGGAGTGTGCAAATGGCTAAGTAGACTCTTTTTTTTTATCCGGAGGGAGTATTTGTTTTTCTTGTTATACTAAATTAAGGTAGGTAAATTAACTGGTTTCCTTAATATGTCTAGCATCAGCATAGGGTATTTGCAACTTTACAAGAATCTCAATATATAATCCAAAATCTTAATGCAATAAATGGAATTGAAGTGTTGAAACCAAAAACCTTAATGCAAGATTGGAGTAGTCAAAAACTTTTGGAAATTTTTATGAATGTCCTTATGAGGAATTAAATATCAGATAAAATTAATTAATCCAATATCAATTTATTAGTAGATCAATGATTTATTTTTGCTTAATTAGAAAACATTGAAATTTGTAGAGAAAAAGGTAAAAACGTTTATATAAAGAGAATAAAAAACGTTTATATAAAAAGAAGAAAGATTGTGTTTTAGAAACTTGAATTAAAGTACTCAAATCTTCATATTAGTAAATTTATTTTTTTATAATAAGATTCAAGATAATATATCATAAGTATATGATTAAAATTTTATTAATTTGAATTAACTCTTACTAACATAAATAATTGTTAAATATTTGTTGTAAACATAAAAGACGTTATGTATTATTCTCTACATAACTAGTGAAGAGATCACTTATTCATGTATTATTCTCTGTATAACTAATACAATGTTTGATAGCTACTAAAGAGACACTTTATTCATGTATTAATTTATGCATACTTATACCACATTTTTTTAGCTAGTTACGAAGTAAGTTATTCATGTATAAAATTAGTACGACGTTTGGTTTGCAAATTAGAAACCTGCATAACTAATACATATATAAGTTATGAGAGAATCTATATATTATTTTATGATGGATAGAAAATGAAATTACTAATACATGAATAAAAAACTTGAAATAACAATATTACCCTCATCGCTTCCCACTTAAATACATTCCTTTTCTAACAAATATTTTTCTTTAATTTTTAATATAATATTCTACTGTAATATTTTAATATTTTGTAAAAAAATATATAATATTTTAATATTTTTTTAATTTTTAAAAATATATAATATTTATTAACTTTTAATATAACAAACTAACATTCAAAGAAATAGTTTATGCATAACTAAACCATGCATAAGTAAATCCTACATAACTAATACCTGTATAACTAAACCCTGCATAACTAATAACTATATTACTAATATCTGCATAACTAATATCTACATTATTAATACCTGCATAATCCTAACCAGCTACCAAACCACCCCTATGTGCAACAAAAAAGTATATAACACTAACTTTTTACATTTATAATATATGTAATTTCAATGAATGTATCGGACAACTTATTAAAAATTAGCTTTAGGCAATTAATTTTTTAAGCAGCCTTTGTCGTTGAGGACTTCAATGAAATCTAAGAGACAATGAATTAATGTTTAACTAAAACTAACGGTAGTTGGCACTTGAAGTAATAAAAAATTGTAAATAAACTAGTACTATACTAGACAGGGAGAGATGCCAAGAGGTGATGGGACAATAAGGGAAGGTGCATTCAGATAAGGCTAGATAGAGTCTCTGTGTGGGTAGACAGAATTTATTTGACCATTTGTAAGTTGGTAAGACCTGTTTCAATTGTTAAATGGAATTTATATGTAGTAGGCTAGGCAATAGATGTGAAAATAGGTACTCTTAAAATGTGGCAAACGGTTTTGTCCGCCGAAACTTTGTGGTCCATTTCTACCCAGTAAGATTGTGATTTTCTCCTTTTCACTTTGTATAAGAATTTTGAATTTTACATTGTTTATTTTGAACTCCCTTCTTCTTAATTTAATAGTTTTTTATTTTTCAAGATTCAAATTAAATAAATTATGATTAAAATTTTACTTTTTTTTGTTATTCACACAAAAATAATTACAACTTATAATATTTTTTTGCAAATTTTAATATTTAAACTAAAATTTTAAAATATTAGATTGATTTAATTTAATTTAACTTTAAAAATTATTTAATAAGCAAAAAATATTGCATTGACGAAGAAGTTGAGTAAAAATTAGTCAAATTCGGTTTTTTCGGTGTTTTCGGGTTTTTTTCGGTTCGATTCGGTTTAGATAAGCAGCTTAAAAATATTAAAATATTACATAAAGGCAAATGACGCCCAAGCAATTCTTTCTTTATTGTTTTAATTTTTAAACTAAAATTTTAAAATATTGAAAACGTGCTTTGGTGTGCTTCAACATTTTGCAATACCAATTCCTCGATTGATTTAATTTAATTTAATTTTAAAAATTATCAGAAATTTGGTGCATATCCAGCCATGAGATCTTTGTGAATCCATAAATCTAGAAATGTGTCCTATTTGAAAACACCGAATTGAAAAAACCGAAACCGAAACCGAAAAACTTCAAAAAAGAAATCGAAAGAGCAAAAATATTGCATAAAGGCTGACGAAGAAGTTGAGTAATAAACGGTTCAGTGGAGTTTGGGATATTTCAACGTAAGAAAAGTATCAAATAAACAGACGAGATATTAATTTTGAAGAAATAATAAATCACTGGAAGATACTTTTGTCATTTGAATTGTATATTTTTTTTTTTATAAAAAACACAAACTTCAGAAGAAGTTAAAAAAGAGGAGTGTGGAGGGAACGTGTTAATATGCGGGATAGGCGGAAGATACAGAGCACACGGTAACTAGTAAATCCAAATCTACTTGCTCCGTTTCAATTTCTCAATTTTTTTAGTTCGTTTAAAAAAAAAATTATAATCTTTTAATTGTCCAGGACTATAAAATTAAAGAACATTTTAATACACTCTACATATTTTTAATTTAAAATTACATAATCTAAAAGTTTTTTTTTAATCAATATATCAAATTAAAATCAGTCAAACACATTGAAACTAAGATGTACACAGGGGCGTATCTAGCATACTAAATGGGGATTCAATTGAACCCCTAACTTTCGACTCGGAGTATAAATTTATGCGTAAAAAATTATTAAAATTCTAACAAATAGTAGATATGAACCCATAACTTTAAAAATATAATGGGTTCAATACTAAAAATCTTAAGGTTGAACCCCTAAAATTTAAATGTTGAATTCGCATCTGAATGCACATATGGTGGAATAGTGAGAGAGAGAGAGAGAGAGAGAGAGAGAGAGAGAGTTGATAGATAGGTGACAAAAATTATACCGCGCACCGTTTGCGGCACGATAGTGGACAAGTCCTTCTGTGATGCCGCGTCTAATTAACAATACGCTACCCTTCCATTTTCATTTTTTTCTCATCAACTACCTTCCATTACTAAAGTTGCAACTCTAATTAATCTTTTCCCTCTTTTGTTTAGTTTGGTACTAGTAACAAAGAAAGATGAAATATTGTAAGAAGTTGTTGCTTTATTTGATTTGTTTATCTTATTTCTTTGCGTTATTTTTCTTTCAATCATGTTTTGATTTGAGCTAAGAATCTATCGAAAATAACATCTGTACTCAAAAGGTAAGGATAAAATCTGCGTACAGTTTACTCTGATCCGACTCGTAGAATTACACCGAACATGTTATTGTTGTTGTTGGACTATTTAACACCTCTACTAGTGCCTTTTTGAACCCCATGGGAAGTATGAAAAAAAGGATATGTATATCGTGTTTATTTTTATATTCGGTATTTAAAATTTATTATTATTTGTCTATTCTCCCTTATTAATTAAAAAGATAAATATTAATGGATTTACAGTTTTGGCTTGATTTTTCCCACCTAATAGGTTAGTATTTTGAGTTGGATTTTTCTATTTAGTCTAAAACTTAACTAATTCAAATTCAAATTACGTAAGGTTAATTCAAAGAAAAAGTATTTCCAGTTGAAAGAATATCACTATTGCTTACTCTCAAACGGTTTTAAACCGCTCCCTACACAAGATAGTATGCTTGAAGGTTAAGCAACAACACACTAATTATGAATGAAAATAAAGTCAATTGAACGACATATTTACGAGAAAAGAGTTTAGGTGTGCTATGTTTTGAGCCAGAAAATTGGCGAGTGATTTCGTGGATATGTTTCCTAGTCAATCTTCTAATTATTCATCAGCAAAGAAAAGGAAAGGGAAATTCAAAATAAAATATTCAAGCCTGAATGATTGGGTATTCTTATTTTTACAGTTAATGCCGCACCAAAAAATTATTTTACATCTCCTAGAATGAACTAATTTAGAATTTCAGCAATTGAAGAACGAAAATGAGAGAGTTAACTAATAGCTTCAAGAACTAAATTGTCTGATAAAAATGGAGTTAGACCTAGGATATTTTATTAACAAAACGTGTATCACACTATAAAAGACATGCATTTCATTTTATGTATTAGCGGATTTCATTACTCAGAAGGTCATCCAACTATCCAAAATTATCTAGTAAAATCATATTTCTTTTATTTGTAATGGAAAACTAACCACTTAACTATGTCTAAATCACTCATAAAATCACTCAACCGGCAAAATACCTATTTTACCTTCTATATTATCAACCGTTAATTTTATTTTTTACTTTTTCACTATTATATTTTTTTAATCTATAGTATGGAGTAACTATAGAACAAACAAATCTTATTTATAAAGTAAAAAAGCGAAAATTAATTTCTAAAGAATATATTATGTTTGAATAATAAAATAACTGAGCATAAAAGAATATTAGTTAGAATAATTTTTTTAAATCATTAATTTTGATAATAACAACAAAATTAAAAGATGTATATTTACATAATTGAGAAACAAAATCGAAAATGCACCTTTTCGACATGACTTCGACCTTTGGTTGACGGTCCAAACCTAAGGCGGCGTTTGGATTTAGTTTTTGAGCATGAATATGTTTTCATGTCAACTTTCTAATTATTCATCGGCAAAGAAAAGGAAAGGAAATTAAATCTCAAAATAAAATTCTCAAACCTGAATAATTGCGCCCAAATTTTTTTTTACATCTCCTAGAATGAAATAAATTAGGATTTGAGCAATTGAAGAACGAAAATGACAGAATTAAGTCATTAACTAATAGCTTCAAGAAGCAAATTGTCTGATAACTAATGAAGTTAGACCATAAAACCTAGAATATTTTATTAATAAAATTGGCGTCACAGTGTAAAAAACATGCATCTCAACATGTAGGCTGTAGCGTATTAGCGTTACAATATGTGCAATACTCCCTCTGATCACTTTGTTTATCATAGTTTGTGTTATTTTGTACCCGCAGTAAATGGCAACTTGGTTAGTGGACTGAAGATCACCAATTCACCAAGCTACGGACTCTTAAAAGTGGAAGTCCTTGTTGGATGAATCACATTCATCTGAAGAAATCTTAATCGTAAGAGTGGGGACAGCAACGAGAGAATCAAATTCTTAACAGAGATTACTCCAACTAAAACCTTATCAAAATTGAAACTAAAAATAAAATAAGAAGGCAAGTTGTTGTATTTCTTTATTTGATAATTTTCTTTATTTAAGTATTTTATATGCTAAGCATCAATGTGGACGGTCCAATAGGGATTTTAGGAGCATAATCCATGCACAACATAGATGAATAATATAATGGATCACGAAAACTTTCTTTAAGTCTTCCATTTGGCCTTGACCTCTTCTTGATTCTTATCAATGGATATTGTACTATCAAATACCTTATCAATTCTAATGTAAATTGTACTATCCATACACCTTTGTAGTAATTTGGTTATCGCTGTTCCAAAAAGAAGAAATGATTCATGAATTATTAGCGTATTAGTAGTGCATTAATTCAACATCAATCACCTCGAGTCTTGAAGGTGAAGAAATTGTTAGTTCTCTAGTAAATGTTGTAATTTGAAGATTGAGAATAGAAAAAATTTCTGTTGTATTCCCTTGATCATTCATGATCATATTTATACATGTGTGTCTATACAAATATAAAACCTAGAATGCAAAATGTAAAAATCTTGGCTGTACACTTGTCTTTATCTAATTTATTGTACTATGTCTATGTAACAATATTTGATTCCTTTCTATGGCTGACCATGTGCCTGTCACGTGTGCCCTCTATGTCCAAATCCACGGTCGGGATTCCATCCATCATGAGATTAAAATTGATGCTTGGATCATTGCCACGTGTCCTCTACTAATGGGTTTTCTATTTGGTAAAGTTGAGTCAATTTTGACTGAACTTGTACTTATTTTTCTTGTCTAATTTTCTATCCTTCTCTCTATCGACTTTATCTTCTTCCTTGAGCTAATTGAAGCAGCAATGAACGCTTCTCCGTTAATGGTTTCAGCTTCTCATCATCATCAACATGTATTTAAACATCCTCCCTCAAGTTGGAGGGGAGGGAACTAACACCCAACTTGGACGTTGATGAGAAGCCCCTGAAAGTGATTTGGTGAATAGATCGGCAAGCTGTGTCTCCGATGGGACAAATTGAAGTGAAATGAGGACGGAAAGGAACTGCTGTTGCACAAAATGACAGTCAAGTTCCACGTGCTTTATTCTCTCGTGAAAGACCGGGTTGCGGGCAATATGTATCGCCGCCTGACTGTCGAAATACACCGACACCGGAACCAACAACGAGATGGAAAGATCCTCAAGTAAACGAAAAAGCCATGTGAGCTCAGCTGTGACCTTGCGCATGGAACGATACTCAACTTCGGCTGAGGAAAGGGAGATCGAAGCCTTCTTTTTCGATTTCCAAGAAATTGGAGATCCACCGAGGGTGATGAAGAAACCACTCACAGATCTGCGAGTGTCTGAGCAAGATGCCCAATCGGCATTGCAATAAGCTGAAATGGAAAAACTTGGGTTAGATGACAAAAGAATACCTTGGCCTGGATCGAGTTGAAGGTACTTCAACACTCGCATGGCAACAAGAAGATGCGATTGACATGGCCGTTGCATGTACTGACTGAGCTTGAGCACCGAAAAAGCCAGATCGGGTCTGGTATGAGTAAGGTAATTAAGCTTACCTACTAGATGTCTAAATAAAGTAGGATCTGTTATAGGTGTATCCATGTCTGTTGTTAGTTTGTTTGAAGGGTCAAGGGGAGATGTGACTTTGGAAATGAAACTGCAATCAAACTTAGCAAGTAGATCCAGAGTGAATTTTCTCTGACTGATGATAAATCCTTATGGTTCTTTGATTATTTCTAAACCAAGAAAATAATGTATGTGGCCAAGGTCCTTAACTCTAAATTCTGAGTGTAGAAAACCTTTGATGTTGTTGATTTCCTTGATGTCATCCCCAGTCAAAATTATATCATCAACATAGACAGCTAGGATTGAGATAAGGCCTTCTGATTGCTTAACAAATAGGAAATAATCATTCAAAGATGTTGTATACCCCTTAAAGATCAAAGCAGCTGATAATCTAGAGTACCATTGTCTAGATGCCTGTTTAAGGCCATATAGAGATTTTTGCAATAGGCAAACATGGTTAGGAGAAGGAGGAGTAAGACTTGGAGGAAATTTCATGAATACATCTTCCTCCAAAGTGCCATGTAGAAAGGCATTATGAACATCGAGTTTGTCAACAAAGCCAATCTTTCTTAAGCGCACGCCTAGGAGACACCTGATAGTAGTCATTTTCACAACAGGTGAAAATGTTTCATTATAGTCAACACCCTGCTTTTGAATGTCCTTATTGTCTAACTGTAGGTGCAGGTGGGTTTATAATTGGCGAATCATGAGTAGGAGAATGTGGTTCTGGGTGATTTAATGGAGAAACAGGAGGAGAATTAAGGGGTGAAGGAGAAGATGGTTCATTGTTGTGAGGGAATAAAGGAGTGATGTCAGGGTTAGGTGTATTATCTTCAGTAAGAATCAGGATCATGTGTAGGGAAAATTGTGGAAGTAGGATGTATTGAATGGAAAGGGAAAATAGATTCATGGAAATGTACATCTCTAGATACAAACACCCTTTTAGTTTGAAGGTCCAATACCTTATAACCCTTTTGTTGTTGAGGATATCCCAGAAAAACACACTTAGTTGCCCTGGGATCAAATTTCCCCCTTCCTTGAGTTAAAGTGGAAGTGTAACACAAACACCCAAAAGACCTCAAATATTGATAAGATAGTATAGTCCTGAAAAGAACCTCATGTGGACACTTGCCTTTGAGAACCTTAGATGGCAATAAATTGATCAACTGAGTAGCTGTTATGACATATTCTCCCCAGTAGGAAATAGGCAGTTTGGAGTGGAAATAGAGAGCCCTGGCAATTTCCAACAAGTACCTATGCTTTCTCTCCACCACCCCATTTTGTTGGGGTGTATAGACACAACTTCTTTAATGGATAATACCCTGACTATTTAGGAAATAGGCTTCTTGAGATCCTGAACCCAATTCAAGTGCATTATCAGACCTGATGCACATCACCTTTTCTTGAATTGTCTCTCTACCATGGATAAGAAACATTTTAACACTGGAAAAGCATTGCTCTTTGTACTAAGTAGAAATGTCCATGTACCCCTACTATAATCATCAATAATAGTCAAAAAATACTTAAAACCATTATAAGTACTATGTTTATAGGGTCCCCAAGTATCTATGTGAATTAAATCAAAGATGTCTTTACTTTTTATTTGACTGAGAGGAAAAAAGGATCTGGTTTGCTTAGCTTGAGGACAAACAGGACACACATAATCAGAAACAGTAGGAACTTTGATAAAACTTAAATGCTTCATTACATGAAATGGCAAATGACCAAGTCTCATATGCCATAGAGTTACATCAGTACTAGCATTTAGCAACAAGTGGAAAAGAAAATGGCACATAATTGAAATTGGAAATGCTTTCCTTTTGAGAAGAAACTACATTGCTATTGATATAAGAACTAGACTTAGGATGAGAAAGCTGCAGTAAGTACAGTCCCTCCTTGACTTCACCAAAAGCTTCTACCCTCCTCAGTAAAGGGTCCTGCAAAATGCACCCATTGATTGTAAATAAGAGATGACATCTAATTTGAAACACATAATCTGTTTACTGATAGTAAATTATACTCCCTCTGTTTCAATTTATGTGAACCTATTTACTTTTTAGTCCGTGCCAAAATGAATGACCTCTTTCCTAATTTGAAAACAAATTCACTTTATGAAATGATTTACAACCACACAAATATTCAAGACTTATTTTGAACCACAAGTTTCAAAAGTCTTCACTCTTTCTTAAATGTCATGTCCAGTCAAATGAGTTCAAATAAATTGAAACAGAGGGAGTATTTAAAAGAAGGCACATACAGAACATTTTTAAGAGTAAGGTTAGGCAGGATTGGGACACTCTCTGTATGAGTGACAAGTAGCTTGAAAGAGTTAGGCAAACTTATATTGAGTGGAACAGGGAGAGGAAAAAGAGAAATGAAAGAGTTTGAGTTGAAACACATGTGCTCAGAAACACCAGAATCAATTATCCAACTGTTAGAATTAAAAACTGAGAAACAAGTTCCTGAATATTTTAGTATGGTACCAGCTATGGCATGTGGATCTGGTCCTGAAACTGGAATATGTGACATCTGCATTTGTTTAAATACTTATTCTATTTAAGTTCTTTGTTCCTTGTTGAAATGTTGGAAACTGTTGTGAGAATTTTGCCCAGAAAACAAATCATTTGTCTCTTGGCTCTCCTCACTTATCATCCCTGCATTTGCCTTTGTTGTGTTTGGAACATTCTTTCCTCTGTTGAATTGGAAATCATCTGGAAATCTCACAATTCCATAGCAATCATCTACCCAGTGTCCTGTTTTGAGACAGTTAGTACAAGTAGCATTGGGGTCATATTTTCCCATTTTTCCTTTGGTTCTGAATTGGTTTGTTGTATACCTAGGAGGATATGCTTGGGTCTTTGAAAATTTCTGGGGGTAAACTTGGTTGTTTTAGAATTTTTATGGGTAGCTTGCAGGTTTTGAATAGATTTGTGTTCTAGAAGATTGTCCTGCTCCTCTAAAGTTAGGTTTTCCTTGATTTGCAACCATGAAAGAAGAAGAATCTGAAAAAACTTGTGCACTCATATGAACTTCTCTTTGACTTTCATCTTGAAGTAGCAAGGAATAAACAGTGTTCATGCTAGGGAGAGGGTTTATCATCAAAATATTCCCTCTAGCTTGAGTATACACATCATTTAACCCTATTAGAAAATGGATCAACCTTTGATCCTGAACAAATTTAGATAACTTCTCTTTTCCCTCACATGTGCAAGTGCAAGTGCACACAATATCAGAGTTCAAACAATCTAACTCATCCCATATCCTTTTGAGTTTAGTGAAGTATGTTGAAATGCTAGAGTTACCTTGAACTGACATACTCAGTTCTTTTTGTAGGTGATATAGCTTTGTTCCATCTGATTTTCCAAACCTCTGTTGGAGACTGTCCCAGATTTCCTTTGCTGATGTTGAATACATCACACTATCAACAATTTTCTTTGTTAAAGAGTTCAACAGCCAAGCAGTCACCATGTCATTGCAAGAAGTCCACTGCAAGAAAGCTGGTGACTCTGGATCTGGACTTTTGCAAGTTCCATTGATAAAACCCAGCTTCTTCTTTGCAGTAAGAGCTATCAGAATTGACCTTCTCCATCCTGGAAACCCTCTACCATCAAAGACTGTGTTAACAAGGTTTGTTCCAGGAGAATCTGAAGAAGTGAGGTGATAGGGATGACTTGGATCATATTTTGGATTGCTTTGTGCATCAGCAACACCAGCAGTGATAGATCCTTCAGGCATTTTGTCAATGTGTTGATTTGAAATTTTTTGATGTGGTTAATCAGATTGATTTCTGATAGAAAATGGATCGAGCAGTCACTGCTCCGATACCATGTTGTAATTTGAAGATTGAGAATAGGAAAATTTTCTGTTGTATTCCCTTGATTGTTCATGATCATATTTATACATGTGTGTCTGTACAAAAATAAAACCTAGAATGCAAAATGTAAAAATCTTGGTTGTACACTTGTCTTTATCTAATTTATTGTACTATGTCTATGTAACAATATTTGATTCCTTTCTATGGCTAACCATGTGCCTGTCACGTGTGCCCTCTATGTACAAATCCACGGTCGGGATTCCATCCATCATGAGATGAAATTGATGCTTGGATCATTGCCATGTGTCCTCCACTAATGGGTTTTCTATTTGGTAAAGTTGAGTCAATTTTGACTGAACTTGTACTTATTTTTCTTGTCTGATTTTCTATCCTTCTTTCTATCGACTTCATCTTCTTCGTTGAGCTAATTGAAGCAGCAATTGAAAACTGCTTCTCCTTTAATGGTTTCAGCTTCTCATCATCATCAACATGTATTTCGACAGTAAATCCTTACGTTCTTTACTTACCAAATAGTATCATTTAAGAAGAAGTTATATGAACTGCAACAACTTTTGCCTTGTTTTTTTTTTCGTAACTAGGAAAAAAACTAGGGATCACTGTCTGCCCAAAGGGTTTGACGGCGTTTGAGTCATTTGTTAACACACGCAAAACATAAAAAACACAGTACTTATAATACTCAGAGTTTGTAAAACTATTCAAGTTTGCCATTCATTAATAGTTAGGTCAAATGTATACCCCTATCGTTATAAAATTGATCCAAATATGCCATCATTTACAAACAACGGAAACCTTCCAACACACGGTTACAAGGGAAAAATGTCAAATTTAACTTTGCGTAATTGTACAAACTGTTTTTACTCACCCACATTTCATCATTGCTCTAAATTAATAACCACCAAAACCAGTGATTCTTTCTACTCTGAGAAACACCACATGAAGAGCACTATTACTCTACCGCCATTTCACACTGGCACTCGCAGAAAGAACACAAGTTAAATTATTCACATAAAATTCACTACATTCAACCGATCTCTCTAACACCTTCATATTTACCATTTGGGAAAGGGGCAAAAAATACCTCTGAACAATTCGAAATGGATTTTTGCTCTCTATTTTATTTTTGACACAAAAAATACCCTCGTCGTTAGTCAACTAGCTCAAGTATGCCATCCGCACTAGCCAAGTAGCTCAAAAATGTCCTTTTCACTAACGATATTTCTAAAAAAGAATCGAAAAAAGTGAATCAATTTTGTCCTTGAATTATTTGAAATGAGGTGATTTTGACCTTATTTTTTTCTTAATTTCTTGGGAGGTTTGAATGTGTGGGGAAAATAATAGACAAGAAAATAAATAGTATAAAAACTTCCCGTTTCAACAAACAGAAACAATGACACATAGTTTTCTTTTTCTTCTGGTTCCTTACACTTTCGGTATAAGTTATTTTCTCTGAACATGAAATCATGGACTTTTCTTGCATAACTAGTTTAAAATTATTTTCTCTTATTAATAGTAATGATGTATTTTGCTAAGTCTAAAAATAATGTGACAAAAGAAATCCAATTCAGTTGTACCTTCGCTTGTGATATTACTTAATTATTATAACATTAAGTCGTTCTAGATTTCAATCAAGAGTTTAATATTTTCGAAAGAAAATTCTAGAATAAATATTTAATTAAAAATTAATGTTAGTAACTAAAATTTATATTATATAAAATTAGCAATGTATAAAGAAATTCATTTAAAATAGTCAAAGTAATATCATAATCTCTAAAATAAAAGTTTACTCAATCTTTACAATTAAGAGCACTTGTACCAAACTTTAAATGGACGGCACAATCATTCCATTTTGAATAGTTCAGGGCACGATTGGCCTTTGTTCCTTGCTTTGTAGCACCCGTTAGTAAGAAAGATATTTTGAGCTACTTGCCTAATGGGGAGGACATTTTTAATCTATTGACTAATGAGAAGGGTATTTTTATGCCAAAAATGAAACAAAGGCAAAGTCATCCTATTTCAAATAGTTCAACCAAAATTTTGGCCCTTTTTCCTCACCTTTTATTCTTGTCACCATCTATCACTGCCGTAAGACCCCCAATCCTCAGTCATTATAGTCCCACCTTGACTACCACAATTTGTTGCAAATGACTTACTAGCTAAATATTTTGTACCTAGATTTTTTTTAGTATACGAGGTTGATGTGGAACTTTGACATCACTATTGATAATCTAAAAGATTTGGTGATGTAGTTGTGTCGATGGAGTTCCAACGGGTGTGAAAATGTAATTTGGTGGTGTAATTATTCTTTATTTGGGTTATATTTAGTATGATTTTATGTTTGACGGTGATTAATTTGAGCTTGGGGGATATAAAGACATTTCCGTCGGAGGTTCTCTTCAACGAAGAAGATTAAATTTCTGATACAAGAGCATATTCAACTCTAACTGTTAACTAAAGAGCAAATTTGGACCATTTAGCAAAATTCAGGAGAAAAATCGTGCTTTTCCTTTTTCAAATTCTTTCGAAAGGTAAATTAATTGTTGGGATCGAAATAACAGGGTATCATACGGAAACTAACAATTGTAAACTTTGAATGACGATAAATCAGAAATAAAAACTAGTATACTAGATATGCACAATCTTTAATATGGTTTGGCCAATAGCCTACACATATGAGAAAACTAATACAAAAGAAAGATTAAAACTATTTAAGAGAAAAATCTCCCCCTAAACAAGACTCTTTAGACTACTACGTTGTGGATGCTATTGTGTTGTAATTATGGAAGGAGGTCTTCAATCTATAGATGTCTAAAACTTTTCCTGCAGGACAAGAAATTGCTAAATATGGAATGACATTATATTTTTCTTTCAGGAAAAGTAAAAGATATTTGATAATACGCACAAAAAACTTTTTTTCAAGAGAAAAGTAAAAACTCAAATATGGTAAGAAAATTAGGGCAAAACCCGTAACAATAATAAGTGTGGATAAAGACCATTCACGAGATATAAATTAAATTTGTTTCTCAATGCATAGAACCAGGCTTGAACTAACTAAAATAAACAAATAATGTAGATGAAAATGCCATGATTTTGGATGAATATATAAATTACAAAGTTGGAGCTGACAAAATGTGGAGGTTCTAGAATGGGCCACATCTAATTGGAAATTATGCCACCGACAACAGAGGGATGAATGGTTCTCCTGAATTCCTAGTGGCCACGACAAATAGTTCTTACCAGTAATTTTGGAGAAAATAGTCACATTCAACTGGTAAATTATTGAAACTCAGAATCCCTTAGATATGCTTTAAATTTCAAAAGGTCTTTGCATATTTCTTACTTTCATACACACACATTCTGGTGAAAGAATTCATAACTGGCATTCCACGCTTTATATTTCCACATTTTTTCCGTTCATCATGATTGTTGACTAATGCTGGATGTCCAAAGTCTAAATTCTCAATTATAGTCAAATCACTGAACGAGTCATTACAGCATAGTGATAATACAGAACTTTTATTTATTATGAAGTAAAATTTGATTCTCTTCCTAATCGATTATTGTTTAATGAAAGAGTTTATAATCGTTCAAAACGAAACGGTAAAGTTAGTACAAGAGTGAATTAGTATCTCTTGACTAGAGTTGGCTAGGTAGGAATATATTACTTATCTGCTATCATAAAATAAATTCTTACGGGTTGATTGATCTAGTTAACTTCATCTACAATAGTAGAGACAAATAGAAAAAAAGTAGAATGTAATTGTCCACTCGATAAGATTCTTCCACTTTAATTCCACTTCCTTTGTATTCAAGCATATCACTCATTTACCCTTTTATTCTAGATAAAGGAAAGGGAAAAGAAGACGAAAAGAAAAAGCAGCTTCATAGAGACCTGTTGATCAGTTTAGCAATATTTTGGAATTGGAATATGATTCCAACTATGTATAAACCATGATCACATCCATGCCCCATAATAAGGCAATGTAACGGCAACCAAAGAGAAATAACTTAGTAACACCTAACATTTGATAGGATATCATGCATGTGCCACATCTGAAAGCCTGTTGCATGTTCTTTTCTCTTATTGTTTTACTTACTCCGATTTGTTTTTGATAGACGGATTCAGAATTTAAAATTTATGGGACTCCAACAATATTAAATTAAAAAGAAAAAGACAAAAAAATAAAGGCATGTGCCGAAGGGGAATTGAAACCTCATCAAGGAAGGCAGCAAAGAGTAAACAGGTTTCATTTCTGCTACAAAGAGAACAACCTACTTTGTTACTACTAATAATTCTTACGTATTTAATGGAATTTCTCAATATAAATATAGGGTCCGCGCAGAATTAACTGGGTTCCGGGTAACCCCCACTCGATACCCTATATCCGCCACCCACTTGTTTTCATTTCTTGGTAGATGCCAGAGACTGGCTATTTTTTAATTTTTTGTTTTAAGTCGAATTAAATCTAACTTTATTGATCCTCAAATAAGGTGAAAACAATGATACTAGTAAATTAGTTACATAATAGAAAATTGTAAATTCAAAACTGAAAATGGAACTAGCTCATACTTTGTTTTAGAAAAATAGAAATAAGAAAGTCAATACTGTACAAACTATTTTGAATTATTTTACTATAGTCGGTTAGGATGACATTCATCAATATCTGCACTAAACTAAGTTCACTAAAGTCAAAAGAAGAAACATCTTAAGTTTTTGTAATGTTATCGTATGCCAAAAATCAGAGCCGGCAAAATGTTATGAAGAAGAAACAGAAGTAGAAGGCAAATGGGAAAATTACAGCTCAATATCTTTGGGCGATCTAGTTTACAAAATAATCAGTAAATGCATATGTTTTGTATATTTGTACTTAAACATACACATACTATACATATGACATACACATACTATACATATGACATACGTATAGTATATGTATAATATACATATCAGTGTGTAAATTTTATATATTTGGCCGACCATACATTTATATAAGTTTCCCAAGGCAAATCCTGTGGATGAAGAGGGCCAGGCCTACCCCTAAAGGTAGACGTCAAGCAAGACCAGCCCACTTGTCAAGTTTATGGGCTTGTGGGTATGTATCAAGCTGCACGGTTGAAAAGAAAAGGATTGGTATTTGATGCCAATAGTATCCTAAAGCGGTTACACCGTGCCAAATCCCCCATATAAAAAGTAAAAACAGACACCCAACATACATATGACATACACTAGTTTTTTAATTATAGATCCCGTGCATAATGTACAGTTGATAGCTTTGCAATGTTTT
The DNA here is from genome assembly GCF_029784015.1 of Lycium ferocissimum. NCBI lineage: Eukaryota > Viridiplantae > Streptophyta > Magnoliopsida > Solanales > Solanaceae > Lycium > Lycium ferocissimum. The sequence goes on along the minus strand of NC_081349.1, from coordinate 14,612,905 downwards.
AATGCAAAAGAACAATAAGCAAAGACATAACTAAAGGAAAAAGAAAGCAATAAAGTCCAAAAATAAGTTTATCATGAAAAATCCAAGTTGACCTTTTAGATGGGATGAAAGTTGATTGGATTTGAGAAAAACATAAATCCACGTTTTGGGACTCTTTATGGAGGTTGAGAGTCATAAATAAACTTAAACATTTTTTAAGGAAATGTATGCTTAATTCCTTACCTGCAAGTGCTTGCTAAAGGAGTATCAATTATTATCGAGAGAAAAGAGAATATGTAAGATATGTGTTACTGAAGAAGAGGAAATTGAGCAATATGATTTATAGATGTCGTTGGGCTTATCTTGTATGGAAACTAGATCCGGGGAAATTTCATAAATGACTAATTTGGAAGCCTTATTTTTGCTTTTTAACTACATTTTACCTACTTACATCACGTAGCAAACATATAGCAAAACTGAATACTTGTTACTTATTGTATTCGTGTCACTGTATTCATGAATACAGTCATTAAAATTTGCTAAATTTTTATTCAATTTAAATGTATTCAAACTCAACTATATTCATTGTAGCTACTTTTACATTGTATTCACTTTATTATATTTAATCGGTTGTATACAAAAGACAGAATTTTGCACTAAAAAAGTTAACGAATACACTAAAAAACTGAATACAAAGAAACAAAATTCACTCCATTCATTTGTATACACTTCAAAATTCAATGTATTCATTTGTATACAAGAAATAAAATTAACAAATACACTCAAATACATAATACAAGAAATAAAATACACCCAAACACAGAATTGTATGCTAAAAAATTAATGAATACACTGAATTGTATGCTAAAAAATTAATGAATACACTAAAAAAGAAACAAGATTTTTCAGATCCGGCACCGAAATCTGACCGGAAAGCCACCGTCGGCCAGATTCCGGCAAAGCAACATCTGACCAGATCTGAGGTATACCGGATCTGACTTATACCAGACCGTCATCGTCATCACCACCGGACGGTCATCGTCATCAAACATCGGATCCGCCGTCACCGTCATCAACACCGAATTCACCGTCATCAACACCGTCACCATCATCGTCATCATCACTAACAGAAAGTTAATGAAAGTTGCAGCCACCAAATCGACTTATATAGAAAGTTAGAAAACAAGAAAGCAAAATAAAGCAACAGGGAGGGGGACGGCTGTGATGTTGAGTTCGCCGGAGAAGACGCCCAAATTATGGTTCACCGGAGCAGTGGGGGAAGAGGGGATAGAGAGATGGGAGGGTTGCGTTGGAATGGAAGTGAATAATGTGATGGTGGGTATTCTACTTTCAATATATATGTAGCTATTAATTGTATTTAGCATATTACTTTTAGCTATAGGATGTAATTAATCTAAATTATAGCTACTAAGTCTAAATATGTATTAGAGTTAGTTATGTCATGTAGTTATTCCTTAGTATTAGGTGGCAACTTTGAAAAGTTGGAAACACTTGGGGCCTGTTTGGAAAGCCACCCAGGTAATTGGAATTGGGTGTAATTAGGTGTAATCCACGGTATGCTTTGTTTGTTTGACGGAGTAATTACACGATTATGTGGGGTGGGTGTAATTGAGAGGGTGTAATTACACTCTCAATTCTCAGGGGGGGGGAGAGAGAGGCTGAGAATTGGGTGTAATTACACCCAGTAATTACAGGGTTACTTTTTAGTCTATTTCTTTTTAATTTTATTTTAATTTCTTTTCTTTTTTAATTTATTTTTTATTTCTATTATTTAATTTCTTTTTTATTTTATTTTAATTTCTTTTCTTTTATAATTTATTTTTTATTTCTTTTTAATTATTTGTATTTTTAAAATATATTTTTCTTTTTATAGAATTTATATTTCATTTCCTTTCTTCTCATTCCCAACCTTTACTTCTTGTGGTTCCATGTAATTGCTTATATTTGTTTTAGTTTTTGTTTTATTCATTAACCGTGTTAATATTCTAATTTTTTAAACTACATATCTTAATATTAGAAAGAATGAGTCATTAACAAATTTGGCATCTAATAAGTGACGTTATTAAAGTAGAATTTCGTTGTGAATGAGGTTATAGACTTATATTTTCCCTTTCTTTTGAATTATAGGAGTATTTACTTATATTACAGTGAAACTTACTTATGTAGCGTTGCAATTTGACATAAGAGTATTGTTGACACCCAATTTTGTCCCTCCTTTATTCTAATTTATTTCTTCGGGTTTCTAAATTTATTGACGAGTTAAATATTTTAAGGGCTTATTGTGACAAATTGGTTGGAGTAGTTAGAGACCAGAACATAAGGATGAAGCTATTCATCAGGAGCTTATCTGGTGAGGCCCTTAATTGGTATACAATGATGTCCGTAAATGGCGTGGTTGGAGTGACATGGCCCAAGACTTTATGGACCGATTCAGTTTCAACACCGATATCACACCAGATAGAGTCTACATGACCAAATTAACCAAGAAGTCAACTGAGTCGTTCCGTGAATATGCACTACGTTGGAGGTCGGCGCCCTGTGGTTCAACCTCCGATGAATGACAAGAGAAATGACTCGCTACTTTAATAATGAAAATTCGGTATATTTTATGAGAAAATGATAGGTATGATGGGACAAAAGTTCACGAAGTGGTCCGAATGGGGATAAGCCTTAGAAGAAGCATCAACCGGGAAAATTCGGGGATCTTTGCGCCTTGCAAGCCGTAAACAAAGCCATTCAATCCGGTTCTATCGTTGGCTTAAAAAGAAGAAAGAAGATGCCGTCGTTATCATGAATGTCCAAGGGCATAAGCCAAGTCAAGCCCTACACCTTTAACCATCCACAAGCCTGCCTTTCTCCCTTGCCATTACGTAACCCAAAATCCCCCCC